>NC_051314.1:89220899-89524232 GCF_015220235.1 Choloepus didactylus
ACTGCCTTATCCGCTGTCTCTTTTATGCCCCTATTTCATTTTGATATGTGAATTTCTCGTCTGTTTTCATGGAATGTTGCCTTTGCTGACGTGTTTCTTCCTCTCCCTGTACCCCTGGAAACTTTGAATGGTTGGAATAAGTAGAGGCTACCAGACTCACGTGCTGTAGCTCTTATCCCCAGATTTCTTAGAAATGACACGATAGAGAAAATCCTATCTGCTTTGCAACTGGCTGTGGATCCCTTTATAGAGAGACCTACATTTGTTGAAAAGACGTTGCAATAGCCTTGCTTTGGTGAGAAATCTGGGCTTCCCAAGCTTGGTGGAAGGTTGGTTGGCTCTGAGGTTTCAGAGAAGTAGTGTGTGCATTGGGAATTGGGGTGAAGTGGGTGGGAAGAAGGGGTGGTGGTGGCTTTTTTACATGAAACAAGAATGGAAAGGTGCTCACTTTGAGAAGGGAAGGCAGGGGGAAGGGTGGGGAGCCTGGGTGGCAGCACAGGAAGGAAGTACCATGGACAGAAAAATGCAAGAGGGAGATTATTAGGGTGAAATGATGTATGCTATGTACTGTGATTCCTCTTGGCACTCCCCACCCCCAAATATTCAGTAAATGCTCATATAAATACATGGTGCAAATGATGGATTTTTTTGTAAAAACTGGAAAAGGGGTATTACAGTTGTTGGTGCAGGGCCAAGACAGATCCCAGGAGGTTGGCATCCAGGTCCCAGAAACAAATAAATGGGAGAAAAATGCACATAGTGAATTACTAATCATCTATGATACACTTATATTCCTTTTGCAATAAAGAAAAAGGCATGTAATGAAGTAAGGAGATGATTGTCAAAATCCCAGCCTTTGCCTGGCCTTCACCTCTCTGCATCGTTGGTTTGAGAGTCTATGGGCCCTTCCTGGCCTGATACACCATCCTGATTCTTTCATGAAGGTCAGAACCAAAGTTCTTTTCTCTGTGCCACCGCCTTTCTCCCTCTTGGCAGCTCAGCTCTCCTGAAAAGCCATTTTTCCAGGATAAGAGTCCCCTTTCCCTTTCTGCCCTTGATAATCTCTCTCCCTGCTACCAAGTTGCAGACGCCGCTCTCGGGGGTACCACTGGGTAGCTCTGCTTATATCCACCCCCAGTGACAGGGCCAGGGCTAAAATTGTAAGCTGGCCTGCTGTTCTGTGCCTCGTTACACGTGTGCTGCAATGACAAGGCAAAAGCTCCTGGCTTCTCCTCCCCCAGCTGCCAGACCCACCCATCCATGCCCAGGCTGGGCCATTCCCCCCAGGGAGTGTCAGCCCGCTGCCCTCCCTTGTAAGAAGGAGAACAGGGCTGCCCTGCAGAAACTTTGGCTGCAATGGGGGCCATTAATTGCCTGCTTCCTTGAAACTCCCCTAATCAGACTGGTTATTCTCTGGAGGGGAAGGGGGAAAAGATGCATTAACTTGCTTGTAAAGGGATGTGTTTAAAATTATATGTATATCTAGATCTGCAAATTTATAACCTGATGAATAAGCTGAACATGTGGAAAACAAAATTAATATACTGAAAACACAGTATAATTATGAAAATAGGCAGTTTCCAAGATAATCACCCACTCTCCAAGCTGACACAGGCAGCTGCGGCACCAAAACAGACAACAGACTGAGGCTGCATCAGGGGCTCTTTGTACTACCAAACTCCACACAGACTGTCCGTTCCATCCTTCCACTCTCACGGAGGCCTCGAGTTATGGGCCCCTTGAACATGCTCCAGATATTCTTTATGCCAGGCTGGAAGTTTAGGATGAGGTATACATGCAGCATCCTTCTGTGGGAAACTGAGTCCTTCAACTTTTCTGAACCTACCTCTGAAAAATACCGGGGAAGTGGCATTATAAGACCAGGGATGATTTGTGATTGGGACTGACAAGTGAAGTGCAGAGCCTGTAATACCACAGCCTTTTCAGTACTGGCATAGGGAACTTTTGAAAAAAGGCCAGTAAATGTCTCACCTGAGACAAATGCTCCATTAAGATGGCCATGTGGTCAACTCAGGAGTTATTGTTGACTCAGGCTAGAAACTTCCCTTCTCCCCTTTCTCTCCTTGTCACCATCATCTGTCCTCCCAATGCCTTTGTCTTGCTTTCCCCATTTTTCTTTTTACACCCTTTTCTTTAGCCTGGACTTCCAGATGGTACTCACAAGCTTTGTCTGGCTGTGTGGTAGCACTTGGGGCACTTAAGCCAAATGCTTATGATTCTGAAGGGTGTGTCTAGCACTTACTCAGAGACTAGAAGGATGAAAGCAAAGGTGAAGAGCTAAGGCACTAGGGTAAAGAAAAGCAATAAAGACTTTATTTAGATTTTTGTTTTAATGTTCATAGAAAAAACAAAGGTAAAATCCTTAAAGAATGAAGATTACAAGAGCAAATTTACTGGCAAAGACTTTCGGGTGGCTAATGTGTAGTCTTAAGGCTTTTTGATCAAGGTAAGTTCTGTTCCAATTTGAGCATCAGGCAAAGAAGTTGAATGATATAATAAAGTTAGCGGCAGGATATACTGTTCCAGTTGCAAAAGAGACCAACTCTGTGTTTGTGTAGCCACAGAGCAACATGGGACTTATGCAGCCTGGGCTTCTTCTCACTCGTTGGAGGTTAATATTTCTGCTGCAGAGAGAGCTACACCCTTGGTTGCTGAGCCCTGAAGAAACTGGGCCAACTCTTCCAACGAGGGCCTTCCCATTTCATGGCAGCAACAAATGCCCTGTGCACTGGTCATAAGTGCTCCAAACACAGGTGTCTGTCTGCCAAATCGCTGGGGGCAGAGAGGCTCTCCCAAACATGTAACAAGGGAAATCGGTCACTTCAGCCATGTGTACTGGTGCAGCTGTCCTGGTGCCAGGAGCAGAGATTCGCTCAGGCTACCTCAAGTAGGTGGGGTCAGAGCCAGGCTGGCCCTGGAGAGCAATCGCTCAGAGAAGACCAGGTCAGACCCACTAGAACCTGTAGTTTTTAATATAATTTTTCTTTATTAGAAAAGTTATAGGTTTACAGAAAACAATGCAGAAAAACACCGAGTCCCCTTATACCACCCCTATTACTGATACCTTGCATTACTGGGGTAACTTTGCTACAATTGATGAAAGAATACTATTATAATTGTACTATTAACTATAGTCCATAGTTTCTATCAGGGTTTACTCTTTCTGTTGTACAGTTCTATTTTTTTTTTAATTTTTATTCTAGTAACATATATACAACCTAAAATTTCCCCTTTAGCCATGTTCAAATATATAATTCATTGCTGGTAATTATATTCACCATGTTCTGCTACCATCACCACCATCCATTATCAAAACTTTTCCATCATCCCAAAGAAAAACTTGGTACATTTAAACCTCAATTCTCTATTCCCTACCTCCACCCTGTTCCCTGGTAACCTATACTCTAGATTTTGGCTCAATGAGTTTGCTTATTCTAATTATTTCATATCAGTGAGATAATACAAAATTTGCCTTTTTGTGTCTGGCTTATTTAACTCCACTTGATGTCCTCAAAGTTCATCATGCTGTTGTATGTATCAGAGCTTCATTACTTTTTCCAGCTGAATAGTATTCCACCACATGGATGTATCACATTTTGTTTATCCATTCATCAGTTAAGGGGCACTTGGGTTGTTTCCATCTTTTGGCAATTTTGAATAAAGCCACTATGACTCTCAGTATGCAAATATCTGTTTGAGTCCTTGATTTCAATTCTTTAGAGTATATACCTAGAAGTGGGATTTGCCAGATCGTGTAGTAATTCTACGTTTAACTTTCTGAGGAACCACCAAATTGTTTTCCTCTGTGGCTGCACCATTTTATATTCCACCAAAAGTGAACAAGTGTTCTATTTCTTTTTTGTTTGTTTGTTTTAAATGCAATTTTATTGAGATATATTCACATACCATACAATCATCCACAGTGTACAGTTGTTCACAGTATCATCATATAGTTGTACGTTTGTCATCACAAACAATTTTTGAACATTTTCATTACTCCAAAATATAAAAATAAGTATAAAAATAAAAGTAAAAAAGAAAACCCAAAACATCTCATACCCCTCCTACCCCCTATTATTCATTTATGTTTTGTCCCCATTTTTCTACTCACCTGTTCATACACTAGATAAAGGGAGTTTGAGCCACAAGATTTTCACAGTTACGTGGTCACACCACACAAGCCATATAGTTATACAATCATTTTCAAGAATCAAGGATACTGGGTTGCAGTTCAACAGTTTCAGGTATTTCCCTCTAGCTATTCTAATATACTAAAAACTAGAAAGGGCATAAGAATAACCTCCAAAATGACCTCTCAACTCTATTTGAAATCTCTCAGCCACTGAAACTTTATTTTGTTTCATTTCTCTTTCCCCTTTTGGTCCAGAAGCCTTTCTCAATCCTAGGATGCTGGGTTCAGGCTCATCCCTGGGAGCCATGTCTCACATTGCTAGGGAGATTTACACCCCTGGGAGTCATGTCTCACATGGGGGGAGGAAAGTGAGTTCACCTGCCAAATTGGCTTAGAGAGAGAGGCCACATCTGAGCAACTAAAGAGGTTATCTGGGGTGACTCTTAGGCACAATTATAAATAGGCTTAGCCTCTCCTTTGCAGTAACAAGCTTCATAAGGGCAAGCCCCAAGATCAAGGGCTCAGCCTACTAAACTGGTAGCCCTCAATGCTTGCAAGGATATCAGGAATTCCCCAGGTGGGGAAGTTTAATATTTCTACATTTCTCCCCAGTTCCTCAAGGGGACTTTGAAAATACTTTTTATTCTCTGCCCAAATTATTCTGGAATGTATCGGGGCTTCATGCTACCCTGTACAAACCAACTAGATTTAACCTGCTATGCAAGGTTCCATGTAATTACGGTGTTTGAATAAACTGTCCATACAAGTTAAATTATATAGTGTGCTACAGAAAAAATATATTTTGCACCAAATAAACATCTCTTCCTTTGGTCTTGCACAGAAGTTGAAGTTTTAAAACACAGTCAATATCATCCTTTACCCTTTAGTCTGATTTATCTTAGTCCCAACCAAGTCCATTTTGTTCATATTTCTAATTGAAGTCTGATATCTTTTTCAGCTTCCTTAACAGTTGTTGTATGGGGTAATGCTGGCATTGATAGCTGCTGAACTCTAGCTCCGAGTCTCAGGTGTCACACAGAAACCGGAAGTTCCAGGGACTGACCAGGTTATACACAAACAGCTCAACATCTCAGAATTTAGAAATAATGATTACAACTCTGAATGTATGTGACTGCTGTAAGAACTTACAATATAAGAACCTTTACAATAAGCCTTCCCCTGTTAACCTATGCTCTCAAATTCAGTTCTCAGAGTTTGCACATTGTAGTTAGTCCATATTAGTGAGGTGTTATAATGTCTGTCTTTTTGATTCTGGCTTATTTCAGTCAACATACTGCCCTCAAGGTCCATTCACCTAGTTGCATACCTCACAACTTCATTCCTTCTTGCCACCACTCAATATTCCATTACATGTTTACATGAGGACAGTTCACTATTCCATTTATCAGTCTGTGTACCCTTACGCCAACTCTATCCATTGAGAATTGTGAATAGTGCTGCCATAAACACCAGTGTACAAACATCCATTCATACCCTGCTCTCAGTTCTTCCAAGTATATACCCATAACAGGATTGCAGGATATTTATTAATTGAAATTAGGAACCCACTACTTAATAAATCAAGCCCTTGACTTGAGGCTTGCTCTTGTGAAACTTAGGGTTGTAAATGGGAGGCTG
Source organism: Choloepus didactylus (assembly GCF_015220235.1). Taxonomy (NCBI): domain Eukaryota; kingdom Metazoa; phylum Chordata; class Mammalia; order Pilosa; family Megalonychidae; genus Choloepus; species Choloepus didactylus. Next base: position 89,226,691 of record NC_051314.1, read on the forward strand.
AGCTCTCCTATAATTATGCCTAAGAGGCACTTCTAGGGAGTCTCTTTTGTTGCTTAGATGTGGCCTTTCTCTCTCTAAGCCCAACTTGAAAAATAAATTCATTAATCTCCCTCCCCACAAGGAACATGACTCCTAGGAGAATGAATCTCCCTGGCGACGTGGGACATGACTCCCAGGAATGAGCCTGGCCCTGGCAGCGAGTGATTGAAAATGCTTACTTGACCAAAAGGGGTGAAAAAGAAAGGCAACAAGCTGAGGTCACAGAGGCTGAGAGATCCCAGAGTTGAGAGGCTATCCTGAAGATTTCTCTTATGCAAGCTCGAGCTAGACATCCCAGATGGCCACAGTATGCCATGCCCTTACCAAAAGTAGTCCCCGAATGCCTAGGTCCCTACCTGAGATTCAATAAAAGATTCACCCACTATGTTTTATCTCTCAGAAACTTAAATCCACCAGAGTGTTCCTATACCAGACAAGTCTTAAAACCCAGAGTCAACAGCCTCTTTAAGAACAGCAATCAGATGCCGCCGCCTTCCCCATGCTGTCAACACCCCCTTTCAATATGAACAAGTTAAGGTGCTCACTGTCTAAACACCCTTGAAGACGGAGAAAGGGATTAACTGAGAGGAAGGGGTAGCAACAAACAAGATAAGATTTAACAAAGGTCTACGAATGCTGAAACCTTATATAAATGCATACATTTATTAGATGCTGGAGTGTTGGAATAGCTGGAAGGAGGTAAATGACATGGTAGAACTGTAACATATAGTATCCTTTGAAATTTGCTCTGTAACTACTTGTTGAATTGTGCTTTGAAAGTCTTCACCTTTCTGTATATACCCTATGTGGCATAATAAGGAAAGAACTGAATCTGTGGAACTATAACCCATAACAATTTTTGAAATTACCTATATAACTGCTTGTTGAGGTATACATTGAAAGTTAACACCTTTCTGTGTGTATGTTGTATTTTACAATGACAGAAATAGCTGAAGTTGTGGAACTATGACCCATGTCATTCTTTGAAATTTGCTCTCTACTTGTTAAATTGTACTTTGAAAGTTATCACTGTTATGTATATATGTTAAAGTTCACAATAAAAAATACATTAAAAATCTACAATGAAAAGGGTCAGACAACAACACCACCAAGAATCCCATACCACTCCCTTGTATTCCCCTCTTACAGACATTTAGCTTTAGTATATGGCCTTTGTTATAATTAATGGAGGCATCTTACAGTGCTACTGTTAACTATAGACTCTAATGTGCATTGATTGTATTTTTCCCCTATACCATTCAATTTTCAATACCTTGCAATGTTGACATTCATTTGTTCTCCCTCATGTAAAAACATTCTTATATTTGTACATTTAATCACCATCATTGACCACTCTAGATTTTGCTGAAGTTATGCAGTCCCAGACTTTATCTTCTATCTTTCCTTATAGTGTCATACATGCCCCTAGCCTTCCTCTTTCAACTATACTCACACTCTCATCTTTGTTCAGAGTACTAACAATATTGTGCCACCATCACACAATATTGTGCTATCCATTTCTGGATCTATACAATCAATCCTGTTGAACCTTCTGTGCTCCTTCAGCATCAAATGCCCAATCTCTAACCTCTTTCTATCTCCTGATAACCTGTGTTCTCAACTTTAACACTCAAAGTTCACTCATCAATGTTAGTTCATATTAGTGAGACCATACAGTATCCGTCCTTTTGTTTCTAGCTAATTTCACTCAGTGTAATGTCTATTGTCTTTTGGATTTTATATGTTATATTTTGGATTTTATATGTCATATTTTGTTTTTTTTCCCCATTCTCTTTTTACCCTTACTGATAGTTTTCATTTCTACTCTCTTCTCCAAACCTTTCTCTTCTGTCTTTTCCTATCTCCTGTAGTGCCCCCTTTAAGTATCTCTTGTAAAGCAGGTATCTTGTTCACAAACTCTCTCAGTGTCTGTTTGTCTGAAAATATTTTAAACTCTTCCTCATTTTTGAAGGATAGTTTTTCTGGATATAGAATTTTTGGTTGGCAGTTTTTCTCTTTCAGTATCTTAAATATGTCATACCACTGCCTTCTCGCCTCCATGGTTTCTACTGAGAAATACGCACTTAGTCTTATTGAGCTTCCCTTGTATGTGATGGGCTGCTTTTCTCTTGCTGCTTTCAGAATTCTCTTTGTCTTTGACATTTGATAATCTGATTAGGAAGTGTCTTGGAGTAGGTCTATTTGGATCTATTCTGTTTGGGGTATGCTGCATTTCTCAGATCTGTAATTTTATGTTCTTAAAAGATGGGAAATTTTCAGTGATTATTTCCTCCATTATTCTTTCTGCCCCATTTCCCTTCTCTTCTCCTTCTGAGACACACCCATGACACATATGTTTGTGATCTTCATATTGTCATTCAATTCCCTGACACACTGTTCATATTTTTCCATTCTTTTCCCTATCTGTTGTATGTAGGATTTCAGATGTCCTGTCCTTTAGTTCATGAATCTTTTCTTCTGCCTCTTCAAATCTGCTGTTGCATGTCTCCATTGTGTTGTTCATATCTTCTATTTTGCCATTCATTGCTTAAAGTTCTGCAAAGTGTTTTTTCAACTTTCTAATTCTTCCTTATGTTTGCCCAATGTCTTCTTTATATCCTTCATCTCTTCTGCTATATCTTCCCTCGACTCGTTGATTTGATTTTTCAATTGATTTACCATATTTGTTTGAAGATCTTTAAGTAGTTGTTTCAACTCCTGTATCTCAGTTGAAGTGTAAGTTTGTTCCTTTGACTGGGCCATATCTTCATTTTTCATAGTGTGACTCATAATTTTTTGTTGTCTAGGCATCTTGTTTCTTTGATTATGCCAATCAGATTTTCCCAGACCAGACCAGCCCAGATCTCAGGAGGAGGGTGGAATCAGTATCAAGTTTACCTGTGGATGAGAATCAGAGGATTGTGGTACTTGTCAGCCCACAGTTCTCCACCAGTGTAAAAAGGTGTGGTCCATTTAATTCTCAGTGGACCCTTTCCTGCTAGGGACCAAGGGTGAGTCAGAAGGCAAGCTTAAGCTGGTTTTGTGGTTTTTTTTTTTCCCCAGGCTCTGGGGTCTGAATTCTCTAAGAGAGGGCAGCCGCTTGAGCTTGGCTTTGCTCCCCCTTTTCCTTAGGGAAGATAAGCCCTTTAGGGAATCATCTCCTTCACTTGACTTCTTCCTTTGTCTCTCTAACCAATCTTAACTCCACTCTTGCCTGGGTCAGTGGTGACAGTTGAAAATGCCTGAAGCTTTCTCTAATGAGCTACTTAGAATGAGAGGAAAAAAAAAAGAAAAATTCCCCTTTTAGAGCCAGTCCCCAGTCCCCCAGTTTCACCTGTTGACCGGAGTTGGTATCCAGTTCTCTGTTCCCCTTTTCTGGACACAGCCCTTTTCCAGTATTCTGAGCTCAGCTGACTCCAAAAGCCTCTTTTTATTTATTTATTTTATTCCTTCAGCCCCACCTCCTCTCTGCTGGAAGAGACCTCAGGTTTCCTTTCCTGCTTGCTCAGGGTTTATCTGTGCTCATAGCTTGTATTCTGTATTCCAAATTCATTAATTAAAACTACAATTGGAGAGACCTATGATGGGGGCATAGAGAGGAATGTAAGCTAGTTAGTCCCCATGGAACAACTAATAAGCAACCAGGAACACCTAGTAAATAATCCAGAATAACTGTGGGGGACAAACATGACTGTCCACTCATCATACACCAACCTGAATTGGGAGAAATGCCCAAGATCGCAGCATAAAATCTGTAAGTAAAAACTGCAGATCTAAGCTGGGAGCCCCCTTCCCCCACAGCCCAAGCTGCAAAGCCTAGTGGAGCTAGAGAGCAGCTGTCTCTGAGCTAGCAAATATGGCACAGCTGAGCTCCAACTCAGGTTTTAATTAACAAGTGTGGATTGCTCAATACAAATCCCCAAAAAGCAGACAGAAGCTTTGGGTGAAGACTGACCTTGGAGAGCTGGAGGGTGGCCATGGACTGGCCCTGAAGGGGGCTTTCTGTTCCTGTTTTGGCTCATAGAGAAAGCCTCAGCCATTTTCAGTTCCCAGTGCTCTGACCCAGACAAGGGTGGAGATAGCACAGGCAGAGAGAGACCATTGAAATGCTAATGACCTCTCCCTAGGGGCCTATCTTCCCTAAGAGGAAAGGGGTGGGGTCCAGCTCTACTACCCACCTTCCACTCAGAACCAGATCCCAGAGCCTGGCGGAAAACAGCCATTGGGCCACACCTCCTCACACAAGTCTGGAGTTACAGGCTGTCAGGCACCACCTACTAGGCAGAAAAGCACAGTGACCTGAGGCATCACAGGGTGTACCAATTTTCTAAGACACACCCTCAGGGAAACCAAGTACTGAATAGTTCTTCCTTCTGGGACCAGAGCCCATTTTGGTCTGGGAAAACTTGATTGGGGTAACCAAAGAAACCATGCCTAGACAGCAGAGAACTACAACCTACACTAAGAAGAACCAAGTGATGGCCCAAAGGAACAAACTTACAGTTCAACTGAGATATAGGAGCTTAAACAACTAATACTAAGTCAATTCAAAAAGTTTAGGGAAGATATGGCAAAGGAGATGGACCATATAATGAAAACACTGGATGTACATAAGGTGGAAATTGAAAGGTCAAAAAACCAACTGGCAGAATGTATGGAAATGAAAGCAACAACACAAGAGATGAAAGACACAATGGAAACAGACAACAGCAGATCTCAAGAGACAGAAGAAAACACTCAGGAACTGGAGAACAAGGCACCTGAAAGCCTACACACAAAAGAACAGATAGAGAAAAGAATGGACAATATGAGCAATGTCTCTGGGAGCTTAAGGACAAAATGAAAATCAAGAATGTACTTGTCTTCAGTGTTTCCAAGGAGAAGAGAAGGGAAAAGGGACAGAAGCAATAACAGAGGAAATAATCAATGAAAATTTCCCATCTCTTATGAAAGACATAAAATTATGGATCCAAGAAGCACAGTGTACCCCTAACAATAAATCTGAATAGGTCTACATCAAGACACTTAATAATCAGATTATCAAATGTCAAAGATAAAGAGAGAATCCTGAAAGCAGCAAGAGAAAAGTGATCCATCACATACAAAGGAAGCTTAATAAGACTATGTGCAGATTTCTCAATAGAAACCATGGAGCCAGAAGGAAGTGGGGTGATATATTTAAGATACTGAAACAGAAAAACCAGCAACCAAGAATCCTATATCCAGCAAAACTGTCCTTCAAATTTGAGGGGGAGCTTAAAATAGTCTCAAACAGAAAATGACAGAGTTTGTGAACAAGATACCTGCTCTACAGGAAACACTAAAGGGAGCACTGCAGACAGAAAGGAAAAGACAGGAGTGACCAGTTTGGAACACAATTTTGGGAGATAGCACAGCAATGTAAGTAGGTAGAACAAATGAACGTCAATATCGCAAGGTGTTAAAAATAGGGTAGGGTTGAGGGGGAATCAATGCAAACTAGAGACTATAATTCAAACTATATACCAAAGCTAAATGCATATGGGTGGGGGGGGGAATAGGGGAAGGATATGGGACTCCTGGCATTGGTGATGCTGTCTGACTCTTTATTCCACTTTAGGTTAATGCTATCTTTCCTTTTGTTGCTTTCTAGCTGTCATGTGTTTTTTGTTGTTGTTTTATTTCTCTCTCTCTCTCTCTCTTTTCTTTTTCTTTTGTCTCTTTGCCTTCTTTGACTCTTCCTCCTTCTTTGGGGAAGAAATGGAGATGTCCTTATATAGATAGTGGTGATGATGCTGAATACATAAATATGTACTATGCAGGGAACCAGTGATTGTTTACTTAGGACGGAATGTATGGTATGTGAAAAAAACCATCTTAAAAGAAAGGAGTTGATGAATAAACACTTGAGGGCACTATATTGAGTGAAATAAGACAGACATATAAAGGTAAATATTGCAGGATCTCACTTGATATGAACTAATTATAATATGTAAACTCATAGACATGAAATATAAGTTACCAGAATATAGAATGAGGCTAAAGAAGGGGGAGCAGTTGCTTACTATGAGCAGAATATTCAACTAGGGTGAAATTAAACATTTGGAAATGAACAGGGATGATGGTAGCATGTTGTGAGAATAACTAATAGTGCTGAAATGTGTGTGAAGGTGGTAGAAAGGGGAAGCTCAGAGTCACATATGTCACCGGAAGGAAAGTTGGAAATTAAAAGATGGGTATGTGTAAAACAGTGAATCTTGTGGTGGACAATGTCCATGATTAACTAAACAAATACTAGAAATCTCTCTCACAAACTAGAACAAGTGTATGACACTATAACTAGAACTTAATAATAGAGAGGCATATAGGAAAAAATATATACCTATTGCAAACTATATACTACAGTTAGTAGTATTTTAACATTCTTTCATCAACATTAACAAATGTACTATACCAATACTATGAATCAGTAATAGATGGGGGAGTGGTTGGGGTAATGGGAGGATTTGAGTCTCCTTTTTTCATCTTTATTTCTTTTCTGGAGTAATGAAAATGTTCTACAAATTGTGGTGATGGATGCACAGCTGTATGATGGTATCATGGGCAATTGATTGTACACTTTGGATCTTTGGATAGTTCTATGGTATGTGAACAATCTCAATAAAATATATACATATATATAAAAACAAAAAACAAAAACCCCACAATTGGAGCTTGGTTGAGCTACCTGCCCTTGCACCAAGCAGAGACCACTTCTTTCATCCACAGGGGAGTGTTCCAACTCGCCTTGCCATGGCAGTGGAGGAGGGGCACCAGCTCCTCAGTTTGCAGCGCTTTACTTACAGCTCTGTGCTGCAATCTCAGCCATTCCACCCAATCCAGACTGGTGTACGATTGTGTCCAGTCATGGAAGTCCCCCCAACAGTTGTTCCAGACTATATACTAGATGCTCCTGGCTATTTACTAGTTGCTGTAGAGGACTAACTAAATTCCACACCTCCCTGTAACACCATGTTGCCCCACCTCCATGTGTTCCTATTTCTCTACGTCCTATCTAACATTTGTTATTTTCTATTTTTTTTTTTAATAATAGCCATTCTAGTAGGTGTGAAATGGTATCTTGTAGTTTTCATTTGCTTTTCCCCAATGGCTAATAATGTGAAACATCTTTTCATATGCTTTTTGGCCATTTGTATATCTTCTTTGGAGAAACGTTTATTCAAGTCTTTTGCCTATTTTTAAATTGGGTTGTTTGTTTTCTTGTTTTTGAATTGTATGGGGTTCTTTATATATTCTGGATATTAAGCCCTTGTCAGATGAGGTTTCCAAATATTTTATCCTATTTTGTTGATTATCTTTTTACTCTCATGATGAAGTCCTTAATGCATAACAGTTTTTTATTATGATGAGATATTATTTATCTATCTTTTTATTATTGTTGTTGCTTGTGCTTTTGGTGTAAAGTCTAAGAAACTATTGCCTAACAGAAGATCCTAAAGATGCTTCTAGATGTTTTCTTCTAGAAGTTCTATAATTTTCATTCTTATATTTAGCTCTTTGATTGATTCTGAGTTAGTTTTTGTATATAGTTTGAAGTAGCGCTCTACCCTCATTCTTTTGCATATGGATACCCAGTTTTCCCAGCACCATTTGTTGAAGAGACTATTATTTCTAATTGAGTGGACTTTGCACCCTTTTAAAAGCAGTTGGCCATGGAAGTGAAGGTTTATTTCTGAACTCTCAATACAATTCCATTGGTCTATATAGCTGTCTTTGTACCAGTACCATGATGTTTTGATGATTGTGACTGTAATAAGTTTTAAAGTCAGGAAGTGTGAGGCCTCCAATTTCATTCTTTTTCAAGAGGGCTTTGGTTATTAGGGCTCCCTTATCCTTACATATAAATTTGATGAATGGCTGTTCCATTTCTGCAAGGAAGGCTATTGGAATTTTTATTTGGATTGCATTGTATCTGTAAATCACTTTGAATAGAATTGATGTCTTGATAACATTTAATCTTCTAATCCATGAAAAAAAAAATACTCCAATTGATTTAGATCTTCTTTGATTTCTTTTAGCAATGTTTTGTAATTTTCTGTGTACAAGTCCTTTACATCCTTGGTTAAATTTATTCCTAGATATTTGATTCTTTTTGTTGCTATTAAAAATGAAATTTTTTCTTGCTCTCCTCTTCAGATTGTTCACTACTAGTGTATACAAATACTACTGTTCTTGCCTTCCAACAACACTGGAGACTTTCAGTCTTCCTTATTTGCTATGTCACTTTCCCCCACAGGTTTTTGCATATGCTGTTCTCTGCCCCAAATGCTCTTCCCTCCCCTCGTTACTTTCAATGTTCAGATCTTAATTCAAACTGACCAGGCTAAGGCTGGGCCCCTAATATACTGTTTCCCAGTATGTTAAGGAAAGAGAGAAAGAGGGAAAGAGAAAGAGAGAGAGAGAAAGAAAGAAAGAAAGAGAAAGAAAGGAAGGAAGGAAGGAAGGAAGGAAGGAAGGAAGGAAGGAAGGAAGACTGACTACTATTCACTTCACTGAATGTATTAGCTCTAGCAGCTTTGTTGTGGATTTTTCAGGACTTTCCCTGTATAAGAACATGTCATCTGCAAAAAAGGAAAGCTTTACTTTTTTCTTTCCCAATAAGATGCCTTTATTTTTTTTTTTATTGCCTACTTGTTCTGACTAGAACTTCTAGTAATGTTGAATAAAAGTGATGACAGTGGGTATCCTTATCTTATTCCAGATCTTAGAGGGAGAGCTTTCAGTCTTTCAGTATTGAGTATGATGTTAGTGGTGGGTTTTTCATATGTGCCCTTTATCATGTTGAAGAAAGTTTCCTTCGATTCTTAGTTTTCTGTTTTATCAAGAATGGGTCCAGGATTTTATCAGATGCCTTTTTGTGTCAATTGAGATGATCAGATTTTTTTCCCTTTGTTCAGTTAATGTGGTATATTACATGAATTGATTTTCTTATGTTGAACAATCCTTGCATACCTGGGATAAATCCTACTTGATCATGGTGTATAATTCTTTTAATGTACTGTTAGATTTGGTTAGGTAGTATTTCATTGGGGATTTTTTCATCTGTATCCATAAGAGATATTGGTCTGTAATTTTATTTTGTTGTGAAATATTTATCTGGTTTGGTATTAGGATAATGTTGGCCTCATAGAATAAGTTAGGGAGTATTCCCTCTTCAATTTTTTGGTAGATTTTGAGCAGGATTGTTGTTAATTCTTTTTGAAATGTTGGCAAAATTCACCAGTGGAAGCCATCTGGTTCTGGACTTTTTTGTGGGAGGTTTTTGATTAATGATTCAATCTTTACTAGTTATTGGTCTGTTGACATAACCTATTTCTTCTTGAGTCATTGTAGGCAGAGGCCCCAAACATATGAAGTGAACATTGGCAGATTTGAAGGGAGAAATAGATGGTTCTACACTAATAGTAGGAGAGATCAATACACCAGATGCAAGAGGCAATAGCCTCTTCAAGAACATCAACCAGATGTGTCCCTTTTCCCCATATCAACACCCTTTTTCAACATGAACAAGTTATGGTGGTCACTGCCTAGACATCCCTGAAGATTGGGAAAGTGATTAAACTAGAGGAAGGGGTAACAACAGAGAAGACAGAATTTAACAAAGGATTAAGAATACTGAATCTCTATACAATTTTCTTCTTAGTTGCTAGGGTAGTAGAATAGCTAGAAGGAAAGAATTGAAATGGTGGAACTGTAACCCATAATATTCTTTGAAATTTGCTCTCTAACTACTTGTTAAATTGCACTTGGAAAGTTATCATTTCTATGTATATAATTTATATTCTATAGTTAGAAATATTATTAAGAAAAGAACATCTATACAGAAGAACAATAAGGAAATAGAAGATATGAATGATAACCTAAACCTACCACACCTAACATATAAAGTTGGAACACTTTACCCAACAGCAGACAAATACACATTCTTCTGTAGTGCACATGTCATTCTCCAGGATGAACAATGTGTTAGGTCACAAAACAAATCTTAATAAATCAAAAAATATTGATATTGTAAATGAATCATCTCTGACCGCAATGGAATGAAGGATCTAGCTAAAGGTTTGTCAATTTTATTGATCTTTTCAAAGAACCAACTTTTGGTTTTGTTGATTCTATTTTTTTTTTTTATTCTCTGTTTCATTTATCTCCACTCTAATTTTTATCTCCTTCCTTCATCTTGCTTTGGGTTTAGTTTGTGCTTCTTTTTCCAAATCTATCAGTTGTGATGTTAGGTCTCTGATTTGAGATCTTTCTTCTGTTTTATTATAAGCATTTAGAGCTACATTTCCCTCTCACTACTGCCTTTGCTGCACCCCACAAATTTTGGTATGTTGTGTTTTCATTTTCATTCACCTCAAGATATTCCCCAATTTCCCTTATGATTACTTCTTTGATCCATTGGTTGTTTAAGAGTATGTTGTTTAATTTCCAAATATCTTTGAGTTTTCCATTTCTCCCTCTGTTATTAATTTCTTGTGCCATTCCATTGTGGTCAGAGAAAATACATTGTATGATGTTAATATTTTTTTAATTTATTGAGAATCATTTTGATTTTAGTCATATATGTGGGGGATATGCTGTTAGGTGCATATATATTTATAATTGCTATGTCTTCATGTTTAATTGACCCCTTTATCAATGACCTTGTTTGTTCCTTGTAAAAGTTTTTGACTTACAAAGTCTATCTTATCTGATTTAGTATAGCTACCTCAGTTCTATTTTAAAAGAAAGTCTCACTAGCTATAAACTTCTTGGTTGGCAGTTGCTTTCTTTCAGCACTTTAAATATTTCATCCCACTGCCTTTTTCCTTTATGGTTCTTGGTCCTCTTCATTGATGGCTTCCGGAATTTTATGGACCATCATTTCCTGTTTCTTTGTTTGTCTTGTAATCTTTTGTTGCACAATGCACATTTTATTTTTTTTTTATATTCATTTTATTGAGATATATTCACATACCACGCAGTCATACAAAACAAATTGTACATTCCATTTTTCACAGTATGATTACATAGTTGTACATTCATCACCAAAATCAATCCCTGACACCTTCATTACCACACACACAAAAATAACAAGAATAATAATTAAAGTGAAAAAGAGCAATTAAAGTAAAAAAGAACACTGGGTGCCTTTGTCTGTCTGTTTGTTTCCTTCCCCTATTTTTCTACTCATCCATCCATAAACTAGACAAAGGGGAGTGTGGTCCTTATGGTTTTCCCAATCCCATTGTCACCCCTCATAAGCTACATTTTTATACCATTGTCTTCAAGATTCATGGGTTCTGGGTTGTAGTTTGATAGTTTCAGGTATTTACTGCTAGCTTTTTTCCAATTCATTAGAACCTAAAAAGGGTTGTCTATATTGTGCATAAGAGTGCCCACCAGAGTGACCTCTCAGCTCCTTTTGGAATCTCTCTGCCACTGAAGTTTATTTCATTTCCATTCACATCCCCCTTTTGGTCAAGAAGATGTTCTGTATCCCACGATGCCAGGTCTACATTCCTCCCCAGAAGTCATAATCCACATTGCCAGGGAGATTCACTCCCCTGGGTGTCTGATCCCACGTAGAGGGGAGGGCAGTGATTTCACCTTTCAAGTTGGGTTAGCTAGAGAGAGAGGGCCACATCTGAGCAACAAAGAGGCATTCGGGAGGAGGCTCTTAGGCACAATTATAGGGAGGCCTAGCCTCTCCTTTGGAACACTGCACATTTTAAAGCGTTCACTCTGTGATTTTATTCCTGACCTGTCTGATCCTTAAGTTTGTTCCCAGCTAGTGATGCTACAGAGATTTTCTTGAGTTCCAGGATGTAACAAAAACAAACAAGCCAATGCAAAAAGCAACTGTCAGTCTTTGCAAACTGGCTCAGCTTTGGCTGGTGGTCTCCCTCAGAGCTTAGCTCTCCTGTCAAGATTAGCCAAGGTGAAGGTGAAGCGCAGGGTCCTCTCTGCTTATCTGAGCCTGCATGAAGCCTGCTTCTTGTCCTGGGCTTGTGCTTGCTCATGGCCTTAGGTATTCCCCAGTTTACAGGAATTGGAATGCTCCCCATACTCCCCAGGAAATAGACTTTCACTCCCTCCTGGGTGTTCTACTGTATGACAGTTTAGTTATACACTGACTTATTTCTTATTTCGCTTTAGCTGTCTGCAAGCTGCTTCTTCCTGCAAGACAAGTTCTAGGAGGGTAAGCCCAAGACAAGTTTCTTTGTTCTGTTTTTCAGTTTTCCACCAGATAAATTGGCATCGACATATAGGCACCCCAATATGTGCATAGGGGTTACTCTTCTCCCTCCGGAACAAGGCCAGGGAGGGGCAGACTGGCTTCACACCACATCAGGGTGGGAGAAGGGCCTTGAGAAGAGCACCATGAGCTTTGCCTACCTTTTTTTTTTTAAACAAAACATATTTTAATGTATCCAGGTGAATATAAACATGGATAGTTTAAAATGTAAATGAACTTCTGTTTCTCATATTTGTTTTTCATACAAAAAAGACACCATATTCAGAGAAAAATTAATGAAAAATAGCAAATTAAAAAGGAAGCCCCAGAATTCCTTTCAAATGTTAAATTCGATTGTAAATGAAATAGCAATATTAATTATGTCCTACCTTGTGCTATGCACTAGAATTTTTACTTAATTTCTCCTTATCAAAAACAAGTCTAGTCCTGAAATTTTCTTTTTTGGGAGTTTTTTGATGACTGATTCAATCTCTTTACTTGTGTTGGTCTGTTGAGGTCTTCTATTTCCTGTTGAGTCAATGCTGGTTGTTTGTGCTTTTCTACGAGGTTGTCCATTTCATCTAAGTTGTCTAGTTTATTAGAAAATAGTTGCTTATAGTATCCTTTCATTCTCACCTTTATTTCTGTGGGGTCAGTAGTTATATACCCCCTCCCATTTCTGATTTCATTTATTTGCATCCTTTCTCTTTTTCTCTTTGTGAGCCTAGCCAAGGGTCCATTGATTTTATTGATTTTCTCAAAGAACCAACTTCTAGTTTTGTTGATTCTCTCTATTGTTTTCATGTTCTCAATTTCATTTCTTTCTTTTTGTTGCTTTGGAGTTAGTTTGCTGTTCTTTCTCTAGTTCCTCCAGCTGAGCAGTTAAGTCCTTGACTTTTGCTCTTTCTTCTTTTTTAACATAAGCATTTAGGAAAATAGATTTCCTCTCAGCACTGTCTTTGCAGCATCCCATAAGTTTTGATATGTTGTGTTCAAATTTTCATTTGCCTCAAGATATTTACTGATTTCTCATGTAATTTCTTTGGCCCACTGGTTGTTTAATAGTGTGTTGTTTAGCCTCCATATATTTGAGAATTTTCCATTTGCAATGGATGGAGGTGGCCTAAGGGTACACTGACAAATGAATGGAAGGGCAAACTGTGCTATATTCATTTAACAGAATATTGAGCAGCTAGCTGCAGGAAGGAATGAAGTCATGTGGCAAGCAACTAGGTAAATGAACCTTGAGGACACTATGTGGAGTGAAATAAGCCAGAAACAAAAGGACAAATATTATATGGTCTCACTGATATAAACTAACTATAATGAACAAACTCTGAGAATTCAGTGTGAGAACATAGGTAATCAGAGGATAGAAAGAGGGCAGTGAATTGGCAATTGATGATTAAGGAGTACAGAATGTTCAAATAAGGCTCATTGTAAAAGTTCCTAGATTGTGAGTTCTTACACCAGTCACATCTATTTCTGAGTTTTAATGTTATTTCTAAATTCTGAGGTGCTGTGCTCTTTGTGTATAACCTGGTAGTTCCCTGCGACATTGGGTATCTGTGTGACACCTGATGCTCAGAGTTAGAGTTTGCAGCTCTGAAATTCAGCATTACTCCATACAGCAACTGTTAAAGAAATTGGTGCCTCACTTGAATCATCTTGCAGGGGATCCCACTAGTATAATCTGGATGGAGCCCAAGTAGTCCCTGAGATGTGGATGCCTCCTCCAGTGGGCCCCACAGGAATGAAGTGCTTCTGCCTACTGTTTTTGAAGCTGAATTTTCTTGATTCAGCACTTGCCCAGTTACTCTAACTCTTTAACTGTTTTCCAAAGTTTTGAGGAAGATGGCTCTGCTAGTTTTTGCTAGTTGTTCAATGATTCTATAGGGAGTTGACACTCTGGAGCATCTTTTGACACCATCTGGGTTGACCGGAGCTAGAGCGTGTATTTTACAACAGGAGACAACATGTGCTCACACACTTAAACCATTTTAAAAAAAACCCTATAACTATAACCAGCAAGTCTACTGATGACTGGGAACTCAGTATGTTCATTTCCTAGGGCTGCTATAACAAATCATCACAAACTGAGTGGCTTAAAACAGCATAAACTTATTCTCTCACAGTTCTGGAGGCCAGAAGTTCCAAATCAAGGTAGACAGTGTTGGTTCCCTCTGGAGACGCAGGGAGATTCCATTCCATGCCTCTCTCTCAGCTCTTGGTGGCACCTGGCAATCCTTGGCAATCTTTGGCTTGAGGCAGCATCACTCCAATCTCTGCTTCTGTCTTCACATGGCTTTCTTCCCTGGGTATCTGCGTCTTCTCCTCTTCTCTTTCTTGTAAGAGTGTGTGCCATTTGGATTTATGATCCACCCTAAATCCAGGATGATCTCATATTGAGATCCTTAATGTGTAGCCGCAAAGACCTTCAAATAAGATCACCCTCATAGTTACCAGGGGTTAGGATTTGGGCATATCTTTTGGGGGCCACAATTCAACCAATACACTCAGCAAGGTATAGACAAAATAGGGCTTCCTCTGTTTGATTCAAAGGACTGTCCAGCCAATGAAGCAGAGAGACATAGAGAGGGCCCCAAAACTCTCTAAATTCAAGAGCCAAGATAAAACACCTGAGCCCTTGGTAGGGAAATAATTCAGTCTACTCCAATGAACAAGATGGTCAGATGACCCTTCAAAACTGAGAGTGAGGCCGAGGCTCTCTTCATCCCACAAGGCACAGAGAAGACAAGTGTCCTATCTAAGGTGATACAGCCGGTTATTCCAAATATCTTTCTGCCTTTTCTGGTACATTCTCTTCTTACACATGGCAGTGCAGAAGTGAGTGTACTGCACTGGGAAGATATCTCAAGTTTGGAGAGTCTTCAGTTATTGGATTATTTGGTAAAGAAGCAAGGTGTTTTAGTTTGCAAAGCTGCTCAAAGCAGATACCATGAAATGTGCTGGCCTTTAACAATGGGAATCTATTAGCTTACAAGCTTTTGAGTTACAGTATTGAGGCTGAGAAAAATGTCCAAATCAGGGTCTCATCAGGCAATGCTTTCTTCCCAAAGACTGACTGCCGGTGATCCTTGGATCCGCTGTCACATGGCAAGGCTCATGGCAGCATCTATGGGTCTCTCCCTTCTCTTCTGGATTTCCTTGCTTTCAGCTTCTTGCTTCTGTGGCTTTTTCTCTCTTTGTCTAAATTTCATTCTCTTATAAAGGACTCCAGTAAAGGATTAAGATCCACCCTGAATGAGATGGGTCACACCTTAACTTAAGTAGCCTCACCAAAAGATCCTATTTAAAATGGGTCCACACCCACTGGAATGGATTAGCCTTAAGAACATGATTTTCTGGGGGTGCATACAGTTCCAAACCACCACACAAGGGGAAGGCTACAACTTTTCTTTAACTTTTGAGATTTATGTTGTGCTACAGCATGAAGAAGCAAGAAATGCAATTAAAAGCATTCAAATTTCTTCCACTGCATTTTGTAGACAGAGCTATATCAACTTCCAGACAAAGGAAATAATTGTTACATTAAAAGGCAGCAGAAGTTCTTAACCTGGGGTTTAAGTATCCCTGGGGGGGCTGGGTGGGGGTTGGAATACTTCAGAATCACTTTAAAATTATATTCGAAACTGTGTTCATGTGAGAATGAGGGCTTATAGGTCTCAAGATATTCACAAATGAATCCATGACCCACAAAAGTTTAAGAAGCACTGTTCTTGAATTTCACATTCCTTCAGTGCTGACCAGACTAGCTTACTCATTCACTGAGCAGACATTTACTGAACTTACTTGACATCTTCCCACACAAACCTAGTAGTTCTGAAAGCTAGACACCTAGGAGTTATCCTTGACATCTACCTTTTCCCCATCCCCAATACTCCCTCCATCAGGAACTCCCCTCAATGTTGCCTCCAAATCTCTCTCATACCCACATGTGTCACTCCATCTCTACTGCCACATCCATGGTCCAAGACCCCATTGTCTCTCACCTTGCCCCTCACCTCACTGCTCTCCCTGTACACACTCTGGCTCCTCTCCAAAACGCTCCGGGCTGAAGCAGGAGTGATCTTTTGGAAATGAAAATCTGATCATATCACCAATAATAGCCCTTCCCCTCCAACTTGCAAAAAACTTCTATGGCTTGTTAGAATGAATTAATCCAGAATCTCTTTTCCAAGCTGAGAAATAAGAGATCCATGCTCTGTCCTGAGGAAAAGAGCTTTAACCATGACTTGGGTGCCCAGGGGAAAGCCACACAGACTTTCATTCAGTTCCTTAAACTTATCATGCTTTCTCCTGCCCCAGAGCATTTGCACACACTGCTCCTTGTTGTTTTCTTCTCTCTTTGCCTGGTTTACTTTCACCTATCTTACATACTTCAGCTCTGACATTCGGGAGACAGCCTTCCAGGATCTCTGCCCTAGACCTGGGTTCTGCTGCCAGTGCCTATGCTTTTCTTTCATAGCACTTAGTGCTGTTTGTAACTAAATATTCATGTGATTATCTGATTAATGTCCAACTCTCCCACTAGGTTATAAGCAAAGTTTGTATTTCTTTTGCAAACTACTGTGTCCTCAGAGCTTAGTGTGATGTTTGTTTCATTACAGGCACTCAGTAAATATTTTTGGAATGAAGGAATAAATGAATGACTGAACTGGGAAGATTAGACTGTGCTTGTGATGCTCTTAGCACAGTATCTGCATCTGATATGGTAACTATTTTTAATTCTGTAAGAATTAACAGGTACGAATTCTGAAAAGCTAACAGAATTAACTTCTAACTTCCAAGCACTTTTTCCATCATTAAAAGAATAGGTCTGAGAGATGGAAGAAGACGGCAGCATAGAGAGGGGTGGAAGCTAGTCAGTCCCCCTGGAACAACTAATAAACAATCAGGAGCAACTAGTAAAAAATCTGGAATAACTGCGGGGGGACAAACGTGACTGTCCACTCACCATACACCAACCGATTTGGGAGGAATGCCCAAGATCACAGCATAAAATCTGTAAGTAAAGACTGCGGATCTAAGCTGGGAGCCCCCTTCCCCCATGGCCCAAACTGCAAAGCCTGGGAGCCCCCTCCCCCTGGCAAACTGCAAAGCCTCACTGTGCTAGAGAGCAGCACTCTCCAAGCAAGCCAATATAGCTCAGCTGAGCTCCAACTGGGGTTTTAATTACTTCATGGACTGCTCACTACAAACTACGAGTCCCCAATAAACAAACGGAGGCTTTTGGTGATGACTGACCTTGGAGAGCCGGAGGACCTCTCTGGGATGGAGGGGAAGCCCAGAGGATCACGTGCTGTCTCTGGCCGATGGGTGAAAGTAAGGGGGTCCACAGACTGACCCTGAAGGGGGGCATTCTTTCCCTTTTTTGGTTCAGTGGAGAAAGCGTCAGCCATTTTCAATTCCCAGTGCTCAGACCCAGACAAGGGCAGAGATAGCAGAGTCAGAATCTATTCAAATGCTAATGACCTCTCCCCAGAGGGTGTATCTTCTCTAAAAGGAAAGAGGCAGTGCCAAGCTCTACTACCTGCCTTCCACTCAGAACCAGACCCCAGAGCCTGGTGGAAAACAGCCACGTGCCACACCTCCTTACACCAGTCTGGAGTTACAGGCTGACAGGTGCCACCTCTGGGCAGATAAGCACAGTGATCTGAAGCCTCACAGGGTGTATCAATCTAAGACACCCTCAGGGAGATGTGATATTATTCCCTCTTACCAGATCTGAGCCCATTCTGGTCTGGGAAAACCTGATTGAGGTAACCAAGGAAACCAAATGCCTAGACATCAGACAACTACAACCTACACTAAGAATAATGAAGTTATGTTCCAGTCAAAGGAACAAATTTACACTTCAACTGAGATACAGGAACTTAAACAACTAACACTAAATCAATTCAAACAGTTTAGGGAAGATATGGCAAAAGAGAAGAAGCGTATAATGAAAACACTGGGCATACATAAGGTAGAAATTGAAAGTTCGAAAAAAGAACTGACAGAATCTATAAAATGAAAGGCACAACACAAGAGATGAAAGACACAATGGAGACACATGACAGCAGATCTCAAAAGGCAGAAGGAAACACTCAGAAACTGGAGAACAAGACACCTGAAAGCCTACACACAAAAGAACAGATAGAGAAAAGAATGGAAAATATGAGCAACATCTCTGGGAACTTAAGACAAAATGAAATGCAAGAATGTAAGTGTGTCCCAGAAGAAGAGAAGGGAAAAGGGGCAGAAGCAGTAATAGAGGAAATAATCAGTGAAAACTTCCCTTCTCTTATGAAAGATAAAATTACAGATCCAAGAAGCACAGCATACCCCAAACAGAATAGATCTGAATAGGCCTGCACCAAGACACTTAATAATCGTATTATCAAACATCAAAGTTAAAGAGAGAATACTGAAATCAACAAGAGAAAAGCGATCCATCACATACAAAGGAAGCTTGATAAGACTATGTGTGGATTTCTCAATAGAAACCATGGAGGCAAGAAGGAAGTGGGGTGATATGTTTAAGATATTCAAAAAGAAAAATCACCAACCAAGAATCCTGTGTCCAGCAAAACTGTCCTTCAAATATGAGGGAGAGTTTAAAATATTCTCTGACAAACAGACAATGACAGAGTTTGTGAACAAGATACCTGCTCTACAGGAAGCACTAAAGGGAGCACTACAGACAGAAAGGAAAAGACAGGAGTGAGAGGTTTGGAACACAATTTTGGGAGACAGTAGCACAACAATGTAAGTACACTGAACAAAGATGACTGTAAGCATGGTTGAAAGAGGAAGGTTAGGAGCATGTGGGACACCAGAAGGAAAGAGGAAAGTTAAAGACTGGGACTGTATAACTCAGTGAAACCTAGGGTGCTCAACGATTGTGATAAAAGGTACAATATGTTTTTACATGAGGGAGAACAAATGAATGTCAACATTGCAAGGTATTAAAAATAGGGTGGGATTGGGGAGAAAATACAATCAATGCAAACTAGAGACTATAGTTAATAGAAACTGTGTATTATGCTTCCTTTAATATAACATAGGTATTATACCAAAACTAAATGCCTATGGGAGGGGGTACATAGGGGAAGGGTATAGGACTCTTGGCATTGGTGATGGTGTCTGACTCTGTTTTATTTTAGGTTAATGCTATCTTTCCTTTTGTTGATTACTAGCTATCATGCTTTGTTTTGTTTTGTTTTGTTTTGTTCCTTTCTTTTTTTTTTTTCTCCTTTTTCTCTTGTCTCTCTACCTTCTTTGACTCTTCCTCCTCCTTTGTTGAAGAAATGGAGATGTCCTTATATAGACAGTAGCGATGGTGGTGAATACATAAATACGACTATACAGGGAATCATCAATTGTTTACTTAGGACAGAGTGTATGGTGAGTCAACAAAACCATCTTAAAAAAAATGGGTTGATGAAGAAATCTTGAGGGCACTATATTGAGTGAAATAAGACAGACACGTAAGGACAAATATTACAGGGTCTCACTGACATGAACTAATTATAATATGTAAACTCATAGATATGAAGTATAGGTAAACAGGATATAGAATGAGTCTAAAGAATGGGGAGCGGTTGCTTATTATGAGCCGAATGTTCAACTAGGGTGAACTTAAATGTTTGGAAATGGATGGAGGTGATGGTAGCATGTTGTGAGAATGACTAACAGTGCTCAATGGTGTGTGAAGGTGGTGGAAAGGGTAAGCTCAGAGTCACGTATATCACCAGAAGGAAAGTTGGTGGTTAAAAAGATGGGAATGTATAAAACAATGAATCTTGTGGTGGACAATGTCCATGATTAGCTGTACAAATATTGGAAATCTCTCTCATGAACTAGAACAAATGTATGACACTATAACTAGAAGTTAATAATAGAGGGGCATATGGGAAAAAATATACACCTATTGCAAACTATATACTACAGTTGGTAGTATTTTAACATTCTTTTCATCAACACTAACAAATGTACTATACCAATACTATGAATCAATAATGGGGGGTGGTTAGGGGTATGGGAGGATTTGAGTTTTCCTTTTTTGTGTGTCTTTGTTTCTTTTCTGGAGTAATGAAAATGTTCTAAAAATTGAAAAAAAATTTTAATTGTGGTGATGGATGCACAGCTGTATGTGGTACCATGGGCAATTGATTGTACACTTTGTATCTTTAAATAATTGTATGGTATGTGAACAATCTCAATTAAAAAAAAAAAAGAAAAGGTCTGTGCTCAGATTCAAAGACAGTCACGGATATTCCCACTTATAAATGTGCAGAGACTTCTTGGGACTTTTGAACCATCTCAAGCCCAACTACTACACTTCCTTTCTTGAAAAAATATATTGCCATGCAATTTTTCACTTCTAAGCCTGAGCTATTGGCCAGAAAGTGCAGCCTCTCCCCTCTCCAGGTAATCCTATTAATATAGTTTTGGTAGAAGAAGATAATCTCTGTGTGGGGTAGGTACTGAAAGATCCCGCAAGTTAGTCTGACATAAAGTGCTAAGAATGTGCACAAGTAGGTGACAAGTGCTGTTTTCTTTCAGATTATTTACACAAATTTTCATAAAATCAAAGGCAAGTGGTTAATAATATATTAATGTTTCATATTTTAGTATTTCCTGTGAGTTGTAAAGTAGCAATATATTATTTAAGCTTTTTAATATGTAAAATTTCAACCATAAACTAAAGTAGGAGTCCCCTGTACCTGCGCCTTCCCCCCATCACTCAGCCTCGGCACTTAACAACCCAGGGCCAATCTTGTTTCATTTATCCTCCCTCTCTCCTCTCCTCACCGGATTATTTAGAAGCAAATCTCAGACATCATGTCATGTGATCTGTAAATATTTCAGCATCTATGAAAGATAAGGAACCTTGTTAAAATGTCCCATTATCACAAGTAAAAAAAAAATAATAATACAAATTCCTTAGTATCATCAGATACACAGTCAGTGTACAAATTTCACCAGCTTTCTCAATATTTATTTATTTATTTATTTATTTATTTATTTATTATTTATTTATTATGGTTTGTTTGAATCATGATCGAAACAAGGTCTACACATTGCAATTCATTGATATGTCTCTCAAGTAGTCTTTTTCTTTCTTTTTTTTTTTTTTAAAATCTTCATTTTATTGAGATATATTCACATACCATGCAGTCATACAAAACAAATCGTACTTTCGATTGTTTGCAGTACCATTACATAGTGGTACATTCATCACCCAAATCAATCCCTGACACCTTCATTAGCACACACACAAGAATAACAAGAATAATAATTAGAGTGAAAAAGAGCAATTGAAGTAAAAAAGAACACTGGGTACCTTTGTCTGTTTGTTTCCTTCCCCTATTTTTCTACTCATCCATCCATAAACTAGACAAAGTGGTGTGTGGTCCTTATGGCTTCCCCAATCCCATTTCAAGTAGTCTTTTTCAATCTATATGGTCCCATTTCCCTTCCCTCTGCTTTTTTCCTTTACAATTTATTTCCTGAAGTAAACTTTATCCTTCTAGCCTTTCCTGTAATTTGCTCAAGTGTTTTAATATCCTTCCTCAAATGGTATTAAGTAAATTAAGTAAAATAAAAGGAGGGAATTAAAATGTTCTTCACCTATTTTAATTCTTAATCCTAGTTCCTTTGATTTCTTAAAACATGGTTTAAAATATCTTAAAATAATAGGCTTTCTGAGTTGGAAGTGACCTTCGAGACCATCTAACCTTGTCTCACTCGTGTAGAAATGGAGGCCCTGGAGTGACAGGCATGAGGCCATCAGTAATCTGAAGACGTAACCAAGTCTAATCACTTTCCTTTTCACTGTCCTTGCTCTTCAGCATCTATCACCCCAAGAGTCACTATTAGTTGAGTTAGCATTTTCATATTTTACTTGTAAGGATAGTTGTTTTGGTAAAATTGTATTTAGTTTTAGACCCATTCCATTATATTCCACATCCTGAAATTTGCTAATTCTTGTGAGCTACATGCGGTAACTCTTTCTTTCTTTTTTTTTTTTTTTTTATCATCATTTTATTGAGATATATGCACATACCACGCAGTCATACAAAACAAATCGTACTTTCGATTCTTTACAGTACCATTACATAGTTGTACATTCATCACCTAAATCAATCCCTGACACCTCCATTAGCACACAAACAAAAATAACAAGAATAATAATTAGAGTGAAAAAGAGCAATTGAAGTAAAAAAGAACACTGGGTACCTTTGTCTGTTTGTTTCCTTCCCCTATTTTTCTACACATCCATCCATAAACTAGACAAAGTGGAGTGTGGTCTTTATGGCTTTCCCAATCCCATTGTCACCCCTCATAAGCTACATTTTTATACAACTGTCTTCGAGATTCATGGGTTCTGGGTTGTAGTTTGATAGTTTCAGGTATCCACCACCAGCTACCCCAATTCTTTAGAACCTAAAAAGGGTTGTCTAAAGTGTGCGTAAGAGTGCCCACCAGAGTTACCTCTAGGCTCGTTTTGGAATCTCTCTGTCACTGAAGCTTATTTCATTTCCTTTCACATCCCCCTTTTGGTCAAGAAGATGTTCTCCGTCCCATGATGCCGGGTCTACATTCCTCCCCGGGAGTCATATTCCACGTTGCCAGGGAGATTCACTCCCCTGGGTGTCTGATCCCACGTAGGGGGGAGGGCAGTGATTTCACCTTTCAAGTTAGCTTAGCCAGAGAGAGAGGGCCACATCTGAGCAACAAAGAGGCATTCAGGAGGAGACTCTTAGGCACAAATATAGGGAGGCCTAGCCTCTCCTTTGCAGCAACCGTCTTCCCAAGGGTAAAACTTATGGAAGAGGGCTCAACCCATCAAACCACCAGTCCCCTATGTCTGTGGTCATGTTAGCAACCATGGAGGTGGGGTAGGCGAATACCCCTGCATTCTCCACAGTCTCCTCAAGGGGGCACTACATCTTTTTTTTTTTTCCTTGTTTTTCTTTTTTTTTTTTTTTTTAACTTTCCCTTCTTTTTTAAATCAACTGTATGAAAAAAAAAGTTAAAAAGAAAACAAACATACAATAAAAGAACATTTCAAAGAGACCATAACAAGGGAGTAAGAAAAAGACAACTAACCTAAGATAACTGCTTAACTTCCAACATGTTCCCACTTTACCCCAAGAAAGTTACATAATATAGCAACATTTCTGTGAACTTGTTCCTACTATATCCATCAGAAATTAACAGACCATAGTCATTTCTGGGCATCCCCAGAACGTTAAATAGCTTATATGTTCTTCTTGGATTATTGTTCCCCCTTCCTTAATTGCTCTCTACTGCTAGTTCCCCTACATTCTACATTATAAACCATTTGTTTTACATTTTTCAAAGTTCACATTAGTGGTAGCATATAATATTTCTCTTTTTGTGCCTGGCTTATTTCGCTCAGCATTATGTCTTCAAGGTTCATCCATGTTGTCATATGTTTCACGAGATCGTTCCTTCTTACTGCCGCGTAGTATTCCATTGTGTGTATATACCACATTTTATTTATCCACTCATCTGTTGAAGGACATTTGGGTTGTTTCCATCTCTTGGCAATTGTGAATAATGCTGCTATGAACATTGGCGTGCAGATATCTGTTTGTGTCACTGCTTTCCGATCTTCCGGGTATATACCGAGAAGTGCAATCGCTGGATCGAATGGTAGCTCCATATCTAGTTTTCTAAGGAACTGCCAGACTGACTTCCAGAGTGGCTGAACCATTATACAGTCCCACCAACAATGAATAAGAGTTCCAATTTCTCCACATCCCCTCCAGCATTTGTAGTTTCCTGTTTGTTTAATGGCAGCCATTCTAACTGGTGTTAGATGGTATCTCATTGTGGTCTTAATTTGCATCTCTCTAATAGCTAGTGAAGCTGAACATTTTTTCATGTGTTTCTTGGCCATTTGTATTTCCTCTTCAGAGAACTGTCTTTTCATATCTTTTGCCCATTTTATAATTGGGCTGTCTGTACTATTGTCATTGAGTTGTAGGATTTCTTTGTATATGCAAGATATCAGTCTTTTGTCAGATACATGGTTTCCAAAAATTTTTTCCCATTGAGTTGGCTGCCTCTTTACCTTTTTGAGAAATTCCTTTGAGGTGCGGAAACTTCTAAGCTTGAGGAGTTCCCATTTATCTATTTTCTCATTTGTTGCTTGTGCTTTGGGTGTAAAGTCTAGGAAGTGGCCGCCTAATACAAGGTCTTGAAGATGTTTTCCTACATTATCTTCTAGGAGTTTTATGGTACTTTCTTTTATATTGAGATCTTTGGTCCATTTTGAGTTAATTTTTGTGTAGGGGGTGAGGTAGGGGTCCTCTTTCATTCTTTTGGATATGGATATCCAACTCTCCCAGCCCCATTTGTTGAAAAGACCATTATGACTCAGTTCAGTGACTTTGGGGGCCTTATCAAAGATCAGTCGGCCATAGATGTGAGGGTCTATCTCCGAATTCTCAATTCGATTCCATTGATCTATATGTCTATCTTTGTGCCAGTACCATGCTGTTTTGGCAACTGTGGCTTTATAATAAGCTTCAAAGTCAGGGAGGGTAAGTTCTCCCACTTCGTTTTTCTTTTTTAGAGTGTCTTTAGCAATTCGAGGCATCTTCCCTTTCCAAATAAATTTGATAACTAGCTTTTCCAAGTCTGCAAAGTAGGTTGTTGGAATTTTGATTGGGATTGCATTGAATCTGTAGATGAGGTTGGGTAGAATTGACATCTTAATGACATTTAGCCTTCCTATCCATGAACATGGAATAGTTTTCCATCTTTTAAGGTCCCCTTCTATTTCTTTTAGTAGAGTTATGTAGTTTTCTTTGTATAGGTCTTTTACATCTTTGGTTAAGTTTATTCCTAGGCGCTTGATTTTTTTAGTTGCTATTGAAAATGGTATCTTTTTCTTGAGTGTCTCTTCAGTTTGTTCATTTCTAGCATATAGAAACATTACTGACTTATGTGCATTAATCTTGTATCCCGCTACTTTGATAAATTTGTTTATTAGCTCTAGTAGCTGTATCGTCGATTTCTCAGGGTTTTCTAGATATAAGATCATATCATCTGCAAACAATGACAGTTTTACTTCTTCTTTTCCAATTTGGATGCCTTTTATTTCTTTGTCTTGCCGGATTGCCCTGGCTAGCACTTCCAGCACAATGTTGAATAACAGTGGTGACAGCGGGCATCCTTGTCTTGTTCCTGATCTTAGAGGGAAGGCTTTCAGTCTCTCACCATTGAGTACTATGCTGGCTGTGGGTTTTTCATATATGCTCTTTATCATGTTGAGGAAGTTTCCTTCAATTCCTACCTTTTGAAGTGTTTTTATCAAAAAGGGATGTTGGATTTTGTCAAATGCTTTTTCAGCATCTATTGAGATGATCAATTGATTTTTCCCTTTCGAGTTTTTAATGTGTTGTAATACATTGATTGTTTTTCTTATGTTGAACCATCCTTGCATGCCTGGAATGAACCCCACTTGGTCATGGTGTATGATTTTTTTAATGTGTCTTTGGATTCGATTTGCAAGTATTTTGTTGAGGATTTTTGCATCTATATTCATTAGGGAGATTGGCTGGTAGTTTTCCTTTTTTGTAGTATCTTTGCCTGGTTTTGGTATTAGATTGATGTTAGCTTCATAAAATGAGTTAGGTAGTGTTCCATTTTCTTCAATGTTTTGAAAGAGTTTGCGTAAGATTGGTATCAGTTCTTTCTGGAAAGTTTGGTAGAATTCCCCTGTGAAGCCATCTGGCCCTGGGCATTTATTTGTGGGAAGATTTTTGATGACTGATTGGATCTCTTTGCTTGTGATGGGTTGGTTGAGGTCTTCTATTTCTTCTCTGGTCAGTCTAGGTTGTTCCTATGCTTCCAGGAAATTGTCCATTTCTTCTACATTATCCAGTTTGTTGCCATACAGCTGTTCATAATATCCTCTTATAATTTTTTTAATTTCTTCAGGATCTGCAGTTATGTCACCTTTTTCATTCCTTATTTTGTTTATATGGGTCTTCTCTCTTTTTGATTTTGTCAGTCTAGCTAGGGGCTTGTCAATCTTGTTGATCTTCTCAAAGAACCAACTTTTGGTGATATTTATCCTCTCTATTGTTTTTTTGTTCTCTATGTCATTTATTTCTGCTTTAATCCTTGTTATTTCTTTTCTTGTACTTGGTTTAGGATTGGTTTGCTGTTCATTTTCTAGCTTCTTCAGTTGATCCATTAGTTCTTTGATTTTAGCTCTTTCTTCCTTTTTAATATATGCGTTTAGTGCTATAAATTTCCCCCTTAGCACTGCTTTTGCTGCATCCCATAGGTTTTGGTATGTTGTGTTCTCATTTTCATTCGACTCTATATATTTAGCAATTTCTCTTGCTATTTCTTCTTTAACCCACTGATTGTTTAGGAGTGTGTTGTTTAACCTCCAGGTATTTGTGAATTTTCTAAGTCTCTGATGGTTATTGACTTCTAATTGTATTCCATTGTGGTCAGAGAATGTGCTTTGAATAATTTCAATCTTTTTAAATTTATTGAGGCTTGTTTTATGTCCCAGCATATGATCTATTCTGGAGAAAGTTCCGTGAGCACTAGAAAAGTATGTGTATCCTGGTGATTTGGGATGTAATGTCCTGTATATGTCTGTTAAATCTAATTCATTTATCAGATTGTTTAGGTTTTCAATTTCCTTATTGGTCTTCCGTCTGGTTGATCTATCTATAGGAGAGAGTGATGTGTTGAAGTCTCCCACAATTATTGTGGAAACATCAATTGCTTCCTTTAGTTTTGCCAGTGTTTCTCTCATGTATTTTGTGGCACCTTGATTGGGTGCATAGACATTTACGATTGTTATTTCTTCTTGCTGAATTGCCCCTTTTATTAGTACGTAGTGGCCTTCTTTGTCTCTCAAAACATCCCTGCATTTGAAGTCTATTTTATCTGAGATTAATATTGCTACACCTGCTTTCTTTTGGCTGTAGCTTGCATGAAATATTTTTTTCCATCCTTTCACTTTCAGTTTCTTTGTGTCCCTGTGTCTAAGATGAGTCTCTTGTATGCAACATATTGATGGTTCATTTTTTTTGATCCATTCTGCGAATCTATATCTTTTAATTGGGGAGTTTAATCCATTTACATTCAACGTTATAACCGTGAAGGCATTTCTTGAATCGGCCATGTTATCCTTTGGTTTATGTTTGCCATATTTTTCCCTCTCTCTATTAATATCCTTTATTGTACCCATACCGAATCTCTTTAGTACTGAACCTTTCTCCAAGTCTCTCTGTCCTGTCTTTGTTTCTCTGTCTGTAGGGCTCCCTTTAGTATCTCCAGTAGGGCAGGTCTCTTGTTAGCAAATTCTCTCAGCATTTGTTTGTCTGTGAAAAATTTAAGCTCTCCCTCAAATTTGAAGGAGAGCTTTGCTGGATAAAATATTCTTGGCTGGAAATTTTTCTCACTCAGAATTTTAAATATATCATGCCACTGCCTTCTTGCCTCCATGGTGGCTGCTGAGTAGTCACTACTTAGTCTTATGCTGTTTCCTTTGTATGTGGTGAATTGCTTTTCTCTTGCTGCTTTCAGAACTTGCTCCTTCTCTTCTATGTTTGACAGTGTGATCAGTATATGTCTCGGAGTGGGTTTATTTGGATTTATTCTATTTGGAGTTCGCTGAGCATTTATGATTTGTGTATTTATGTTGTTTAGAAGATTTGGGAAGTTTTCCCCAACAATTTCTTTGAATACTCTTCCTAGACCTTTACCCTTTTCTTCCCCTTCTGGGACACCAATGAGTCTTATATTTGGACGTTTCATATTATCTATCATATCCCTGAGGTCCATTTCGATTTTTTCAATTTTTTCCCCATTCTTTCTTTTATGCTTTCATTTTCCATTCTGTCATCTTCCAGGTCACTGATTCGTTGTTCAACTTCCTCTAGTCTTGTACTATGAGTGTCCAGAATCTTTTTAATTTGGTCAACAGTTTCTTTAATTTCCATAAGATCATCCATTTTTTTATTTAGTCTTGCAATGTCTTCTTTATGCTCTTCTAGAGTCTTCTTGATTTCCTTTATATCCTGTACTATGGTCTCATTGTTCATCTTTAGTTCTTTGAGTAGCTGCTCTAGGTGCTGTGTCTCTTCTGGTCTTTTGATTTGGGTGCTTGGGCTTGGGTTATCCATATCGTCTGGTTTTTTCATATGCTTTATAATTTTCTGTTGTTTTTGGCCTCGTGGCATTTGCTGAACTTGATAGGGTTCTTTTAGGGTTTGTAGACCTATTGAAGTCCTTATCTCTAATTTATCAGATCTACAGCTTCGTGGAGTACACTTTCTCTAACTAACCAGCAGGTGGCGTCCACGAGCCACCTGTTCTCCACAAGCCAGTTCTCCCCTGCTTAGCCTTTTTGGTGAATGGGGGAGTGAGTCTTGTGGGGCCCAATTGGTGTACCAAGCTTGCGTGTGTAGTTGGTGTTGCCTGCCCTGTATGTGGGGCGTGTTTCTGGGCAGTCAGGGAGGGGGGGTGGCCCTAACAATCAAATCTCCCTGATGATCCCAGAGTTTTAAAGCTGCTGCAATAGTCTAATCCTTCAGTTCAGTCCTGCCACAGTTTGTCTCTGCCACTGACCCACAAGTCCTTGGTATTGGCGTATGGCTCCTGAGACTTGCAAGTGGGCCCCTCTTCCAGGCTGTGCACCCCGGGTCCTCTGTTGAGGGATGACTGTGCTATGTCACAGGTGAGTGCCGTCCCCCCAGGGCAGTTCTGGGCTGCTGGGCTGTGTAGGGAGGCTCCCAGTCTGCTGAAATGATGGCTGAATGGGGCTTTGTTAATTCACACTGCTCCACCTTCCCAACTCTGGGACAATCAGCTGAGGTTGCAGGGAAGGCTAATGACCACGCCCAGTTTTGTGGTGTGTGCCTGTTATTTGAAGCACTTCCGTCACACTGGGTTGTCTGGGGCAGCTCTGGGCTATGGGGCTGGCGATGGGCAGGAGTGTTTCCTGTCCACCAGGATGGTGGCTGTGAGTGGACACCCCCCTTTTCTTGGGAAGTTGTGTTGTTTAGTGAATTTTCTCAGCCACTGGATTATTGCCTTTTGTCTCAGAGCTCTCTTAGTTCTGCTCTTGACTTTACGTGCCCAAATTGCAATTCTTTGAAGCTTTCTGTATTGGGCTTAGATTTCGCTGATTTCAGCAGTTCGACATTTTCATGAGTGTTGTATGAAGTATGCCCAAAGACAGATTGCTCTGTGGTGTCCAGTCCACGCAGTTCGTGGCTTTCTACCTACCTTCCTGGAGGAGTAACTAAAACTTACAGCTCACCAGTCTGCCATCTTGCCCCGCCTCGGTAACTCTTTCTTAACCACAGTTGTAATTTACCCAAGATTTTGAAAGAAATATGCAGATGCAAAGGTTAGAATTCAGGTTTTCTTATTCCAAGTATTTTGCTCCTTTAGTTTGAAGGCTGCCTTAAGATTCCCAACCCTCTCCCTTCCTCGTCTCCCGCAGTGACTAAAATGAAGTGACAAGGCACAATTTAGAACACAGGATGGCTTTCAGCTCCACCAACTGCGTGACCTTGGACAAATAACTCAGCTCTCTACGTCTTCATTTTCCTCATATACAAAACTGAGGTAAATATAACCCAACTTGAGGGCTTAATGTAATTTAGATAATGTCTTTAAAGAACTTAGCATATGTTTACCACTTATTAAACGGTATTAAATGGTGGTTTTTATTTTTGCAGTTAAAATTACCCTTTTGGGTTAAGCTATTACTGCCTTGTTAAAATGTAAATAGGTCCCTCAGCAGGTCAAACACATTAACCTATTGCTGCCAGTTAACTTATTAACAAGGAAGTAATGCAAGACAATTATATTATCAGAGGGGGAAAGCTGGTGGGTAACAGCCCCAGATGCGGGGTAGAGTCAGAGAGCCAGGGCAGTGGGTGGGTGAGTGGGCGTGGGGACTCAGCTCTGTCATCTTTTTCCCACGGACTACTGTTTGAGGCAGGAGAACGCATGTGAGATGTCAGAGTGAGAGAGATTAAGAGTTTCCGCAGTCACAGTTCAGGATAACCCACAGAACTTCAAAGATCATTAAAGGAACGTTTTTATTTAAATGGGGGGGGATTAGAGCATCTACAGATTCCTAAAGAACTAAAACCCAAATCCCTCAAATCTTCTGAGGAGTAACTGAGATGGGGTGAGAAGGATGATGGGGAGCTCTTGAACTGACAGCGAATTCTAATTATCTAACTAGTCCTTTCTTAGAACAAGCTAGGCTTGCGGCTCAGTTGATCATGTATTACTTTAATAAACAGAAAGATAATTATATAACTATATGACTCTCTATTTTGTCTTTATAGCCCAGCTTTCTATATATTTCTAAAACTAGCTAAAAATTAATTATACTTGGTAAATACACAGGTACATCACCATAAAATACTGTCTGCTTCAAAGTAAAATTGTGTTTGATTTAATTTTCCTTAAGTATGCATAATATCTTTATGCATGTTTAAGGTTGGTTAGATGGAAAGGCGGTTTAGATTGGAGACATGAAATTCGAAGCTGGAGGATTTTAGAGAGAGGGAGGGAAAGCACTGTGGAGTTAGCAAGGGGGAGGGAGGAGGACATCTTGCTGATTTTCAGGTCTAGTGTTAGGAGAAGTTAGTCAGCGAGATAGCCGCTATTTGCCAGGGCTTCAGGCAGAGCCAGTTTTCAGTTACAGAAAGAAGAGAACATTCCCAGGAAGGAAATTTATGAAATTTTACTGATGATTGACCATGAGTTCCAGAGGGCACAGTGGGAAGGTTCCCATAGTTGGGAAGGGTGGAAGATGGAGAAGAATTAGGGGTTGCACAGAACATAAGGGTTAGAGTGGGTAAGATACCGGGTGATCTGGGAATCTGACATAAGCAGAGATAAAGGGCACAAAGAGATGAATCTTTTGCCTTGGGACATATATTTAAGTTTTGAAAAATTCTGACCACAGAAAGTGTATGAAGATATGATTAGTTAAGATGAGGTCAAACTGGACTAGGGTGGACCCTAATCCAACACGACTGGTGTGCTTATAAGAAGAGGGAAACTGAACACGGACAGACAGAGCAGAGGCCTCATGAGGACAGGGGTGGAGGCGTGCTGCACCGACAAGCCAGGAACTCCCAGGGTTGCTGGCAGACACCAGACACTAGAAGAAGTGAGGAAAGACTTTCCCCTTCAGCACCGCCCTGCTGACACCTTGACTTTGGACTTCGGTCTCCAGAACCGTGAGACAATAGATTTCTGTGGTTGGTCCTCTGTTATGGCAGCCCCAGGAAAGTAAGACAGTTACCACATGCCCGGGTTATGTGGTGTTGATAGTTGGTGAATTTCTAAATTTTTAAAACTAAGAATGTTTAAAATTTTTACTTTTAATAAAAATAATAATTTTTAAAGTTAGCATTTTAAACACTTACCACATTCAGATGAGGTATTAATTACCTCATTTAATTTATTAACAAGCCCATGAGATTGGTGCTATTATTAGCTCCATTTTAGAGAGGAGGAAATAGAGGGAGATTAAGAAACTCACCCCTGATCACACAGCCAGTGAGCAATGGAGCCCGTGGTCAAACTGGGCAGTCTGAATCCAGAACTTCCCCTCTTGACCACTACTCCCCACTGTGGGTTTTACTTTCAACTCTTCTCTGCTTCTCTAATCAGTGGCACAATAAAAAGGCATTTGAAATGTTTATGTTCCTAGAGGGCCAGGGAGCTTTGTGGTCAGGTCAGTTGTGAAGACTTTAAAAGCGGTCTGACTGGCCTGTAATTCAAATATATGTGAGCCATTGGTTGTGTTGCTCTTTCTGCTTCATGTTTCATGATTGTAGGTTGATTTTTGTTTTTGTTCCCCACAAAGTAATCTGCTTGAAGCACAAAGTGAAATCATCACTCTGAAAATGACTTTGGCATTTTATAAAAGACAAGTGTCCTTCATAAGCTGTGACATTGGGTTTATTCTTCCCACCATGTTCTTTCAAAGGCTGAATTTATTCTTTCGAACAGAGCTTCCAGCTGCCTTATGTGCAGATTACGGTTCAAATCCCCTCCTGTAGGATCTGGGAGGATCATTGAATTCAATTGAGAAGAACTGTGAAGCTCGCTGAGACATCAGAAAAGGTAATGACGGGGAGCAGTAAATGCACAAAGTGTAATGCCTTCCTATCACTTTTGTACTGCATGTTTAGACATTTCTTGAGTTTAGAGCAGGATTTACTCTAGTTTGTGAATCCAATTATAGGTAATGAGCCCCAATTTAGATTGGCAGAGGTGCTACCATGATCGCAATACTATAAATAGGTATTTATAATTTATATACCATCCAATTCCAGAGGGCAT
Organism: Choloepus didactylus; assembly: GCF_015220235.1. NCBI lineage: Eukaryota > Metazoa > Chordata > Mammalia > Pilosa > Megalonychidae > Choloepus > Choloepus didactylus. The sequence goes on from NC_051314.1 coordinate 89,259,383, forward strand.
TTGAGAAGCTATGTCATACCTAAGCATTGATAAAATAGAAATTTAATGACCAACTTGAAAATAATAGTCCAAATCCTCAAGTCTCAGCTCATATGCTTCTCCTCCAGAAAGCTTTCTTTGCTCTTCCTAATAGGACAAAATTGCTGCTTATTTACCCATAGCCCAAGTGTCAGCTTTTACTTTCCTTTTAAAGAATCCCTTCCTTTGGTGTACTTGGGAAAAGGGGAATTTTGTCATATCCTTGTTCCAGCATTATCCAGCAATATAGCCAGTCTGTGAGATTCTCATCTCACATACATTCACAGTACCATGATCCAAAGTTGTAGAAATGTGTTAAACTTTCTGAGAGGGTTGGGAGATATTAAATGGAATTATAAAAGACAGAGATTTTAAATGTTCAAACAAGCTTTCCCCAGGCCCAAGGGTAAAAGTCCTCCAGAGGTTAAAACCTTCACAGGAGGTGATCCACTTCCTGATTTTTCTCTTTCCTAGGAGTTTTGTTTTCTCCTGAAGCACCTCTTTTTTAAGTCTTCTGTTTCCTACATCTCTTCCCACTTCCCACTTTCCATCCAACCTCATTCCATCTTCACAGAACTCTTGCCCTCAAATTCAATCCTGTTTCCCCAGTTGAATATTTCCCCAGACCGAATTTTTCAGGCCAAAGCCACATCTGAGAACTAGGGGGGCAGAGGCTGCCTGAGGATGACATCAACACCAAAGAGTCAGGAACACACACACACACACACACACACACACACACGAGGGAAAAGGAAAGAGAGAGAAATGGGTCATGAGTTCAAGATCAAGCTGTACGTGAACTTCCCTGGACTGTTCAGTTATATGAGACAACAAATTCTCTCCTTACTGTTTAAGCCTCCCAACATAGTGACCTAATCGATATAGTCTGTTTGTTTTCTATGAGTCCAGCAGTGAATCAATGGGTCAAAAGTCAATCTCCCACCCTCTCACCCAATACACACACTTCTCACAGGAAAATATTAATTCTTAGATGTCATAAAGTCACCATCGTTCATAAGAAGGAAGAAAAATATTTTCCCAAGTGTCCCATAGTTTGCAAGGCACTCTTGTCCACAAGACTGTTAGTCTTGCTACATTAAATGCATATAGTGTTAGTACATTGCATTCATCTGCAACTGAATTATATACTTTACAATTATACTTTGGACTCACCTGGAATAATGGACTCATTACTGAACTAGATACTTGACTGCTCCTTAAGCTCCATGAAAACTAGATTAAAACTTCAAAATTATAACTTGTAAAGGCCTGATGAGTCTTTCAGCAAGGTCATTCTCTTCCCTAATTTTCATCTGGGGAGACTTAATGGAGATTTTTGTTTGTTTGGTTTTTAATGCTTATAGTGTTCAAGTTGAAATAGGAATTTAGTCACATTGCTTAGAATACTGTGGGTTCTGGTTGATCATATCTTTTTTTATCTACAAAACCATTTTACTAAACTTCTGCTTTCTTAGTACTCAGGGTGAAGAATGGAGATAGGAATTTTCCCTTGACAGACTCTGAAATTCCTGTCCTTCCATATCTCCATAACCTGAATTGCTTATCCTTCAGGATAAGGATACAGTTTGAGGATATCTTTAGTTTCCTTTTAGAGCCTTGGGAGCAAATTAGAGACTTAAGGTAAAAATAATACTCAAAATGTCATATTTTCAACCTATTTTACATTCATTATTTGGAGAACCTGGGAAGGATGTGCCTATCTCACTTCACTGGAAAGTTTCTACTTCAGAAAAGGTTAGTATTTAAATGTTGGGAAAATGTTTTTAAAAGGAATACATTTACAGTAAAACAATTTGAAATGTTGTTATATATTATCTGTCAGTAGAGTGACAGTGAAATTTATTGTACTAAACAAGACACTTTTGAGTGTGAGAGGGGGAATATTAATCAATATGTCAGGATGTCTGCTACTGGCCAAGATGGATCAACAAAGACTAGATTTACCCTCCCATCTGAGACCACTATACAACTAAACAAAACATCTAAAACAACAGTTTTCCAGACACTGAACATCAGGCACCAAAGGACAGGGATCCCTGAGGGATGGGAAATAAATGAGATGGACCCTATGATTATCCCAGACTACTGCCTGGAGAGTTTCTGGGCTACAACATGTGGCAGGGCAGGTGGAGCCAGGTGGTCTCCCTGAATTGAGGAGATATTGCTGGGAGTTGAGCACAAGTCATTGAGAGAGAGAGAGAGAGAGGGAGAGGGAGAGAGAGAGAGAGAGAGAGAGAGAGAGAGAGAGAGAGAGAGAGAGAGAGAGAGAGAGAAAGAAACTGAGGGTGCACACGCTTTGAAGATCTGCATAGGGTCCCCTTGAGTACTCAACTTACTATTGGTCAGTGCACATAGGGAAATTATCTTAAGTTGGAGAAACAGCCCTCTGAAAGGATTAAAGGAAACAATTTCTGGGACTCACACAAGGTGAGGAATAATTCTTGTTACCATCAGCCAGAGTGGAAAACTTTGTAAGTCCCATGGCATCATGAAGAGCATTCAGATGACTTTTGCCTCAGAAGTAGAGCAAAATTAGCCTCAGACTTAATGCTGGTCTGGTCCCAGCAGAAAATACCAAAGGGCTCAAAGGTACTGTTCCAAGTACTTTGGTTTTGTTCCAAAATAAGGTTAAGAATTTTTACAGGGATGCAAAAATATTCAGCACCCAAGAAGATAACATTCACAATGTTTGACATCCAAAAAAAATTACCAGCATACAAAGAAGCAGAAAAATATAGCCCATAATGAGGAGAAAAAACATTCAGTTGAAACCAATCCAGAACTGAGATAGAATTAGTAGACAATAATAATAAAACAGTTATTATAATTGTATTCCATGTGTTCAAGATGATCAGAGGAAAGATTAAACATGTTAAATAGAAACAAGGAAGATATATTTTAAAGACCCAAATCAAACTTCTAGAGATGAGAAGTACAATGTATTGGATGGGATTAACAGAATAGACACAGCAGAAGAAAAGATGAGTGACTTTACAACAATAGAAACTATCCGAAATTAAACACAGAGTGAAAAAAGGCTGAAAACAAAAATGAATAAAGTAGCAGTGAGATATGGGAGAACTTCAAGTTCCTTTGAACTCCCCAAAGGAGGGGAGGGCAGAAAAATATTTAAAGAAGTAAGACAAAATTCTCACACATTCAATGAAAACTATAAATCTACAAATCCAAAAAGCTTAATGAATCCCATGCATAAGAAACATGAAGAAAAGTACACCAGGATACGTCATAATCAAATTGCTTTTAACCATTGATAAAGAGAAAATCTTAAAAGTAGCCGGAGATAAAAGACACATTATGTGCCATAGAACAAAAGTAAGAATGACAGCAGACTTCTCAGTAGAGACAATGAAAACTAGAGAATTCTACATCTGATGAAAATATCTTTCAAAAATGAAGAAGAAATAAGGACTTGTACAGACATAGAAGTGTTGACAGAATTCATCACCAGTAGAACTACACTTTAAGGACTCTTAAGATAAGTCCCTCAGGCAGAAGAAAAATGATAACTGATGGAAATCTGGATCAACTAAATGAAGGAAGAGTGAGAAATGGCAACTACATGTGTAAATGTAAAAGACATTTTTTCTTTTTAATTAAATCTCTTTAAAAGTATTTGACTGTTTAATGCAAAAATAATAGGAATGTATTGAAGGGTTTATGCTATATGAAGGACTGAAATGGAGGAAAACAACAGCACAGAGGTTGGGAGGGAAGAAATGGAAGTATACTGTTCTAAGTTTCTTCTTCTGTATGTGAATGGAATAATATCAATTGAAGATAGACTGGGTTACATTAAAAATACATTAACCCTAAAGCAACCACTAAAACAAAACAAACAAACAAACAAACAAAAACCCACAAAGAGTAGGGCTAAGTCAACAATGCAGACAAACGGCATCATAAAAAATACTCAATTGATTCAAAAGAAAAGAAGGAAAAAAGAACAGATGGGACAAATAGAAAACAAACAGCAATGTGGTAGATTTAAACCCAACCATATCAATAATCACATTAAATGGAAATGGCGAGGCACCCCAATCCAAAGGCAGTGATTGCCAGACTGGATTTAAAAAGCTAGATCCAACTATATGCTGCCATTTTAAATAAAAAGACACATAGATTAAAGGTAAAAGGATGTGATCTCAAGACTGAGACTTGGGCCTTGTCACATGGGACTTGCAGGAAACTTTCTGGGGAAGGAGACTACCTGTCCCTAGAAAAGTCATAAAGTCATGGTACATGGATGTCTTAGGACTAGAGGACACCCATCAGCTAGAGCCTGGTGATTGATCGGCCTGGAGCAACTGTGTCAGCTTGGAATCTTTTAGTGGAAACCAGATGCCAACAGATAAGAGATGATGCAGAATTAGAAAGGATCTGAAAAGAGAGACACTATTCGTGGATTAACACAATAACTACATGCAAAGATAAACTGCCAAATTAGGAAGAAAAGATTCCTTCATAGGGACAGATTAATTAGAAAAATTAAAATTTAGATAGATTAAGCTAGATTAGAAGATTAAGGTATTTTATGAAGAGCTTTTACACATGGATGATGAAATTCAGTATATCTTTGATGGAAGTACATATTTTGATGTTAGGATAAAGAAGACTAATGGATTTGTAATTGTATAGAGAAAGAAGACATGGTAACAGTTCTTGAAGAGATTTATCACCACCTCACAATGGATGAAAGAACTACATAGGGCAATAAAGCAGTTTGTTGGAGAACCAGTATTACCATACATAATCAACTAGCTGACCATTTTGATGCTTGAGGATAGCTCATGAAATTTCCGGCACAAACAGCATGGTGACACTCTCTAGAAAATAATACATTACTTGTAAAAGTCCTAAATGTTATAATTAATTAGAAATTTAATCATGTTCCCTTGGCTTTTACATTATAGACTTGAAGGAGGGTTATTTTTCCATTGTTAGATTATTTGATCAGAATTTTTTAGTGAAACAGTAAAACTTGTTGTGATGGGAAATAAACAGTGACAATTGGATAAATCACATTTATGAAACTCATCATGAGTCAGTGTCTCCAACTAAATCAAGGATAGTGTTTCCGGTAGACCTGTGTTAGTATACACATTCAACTTTAACCCAAGTGAAAGCTTAATCTCTCTAAATATAACCACTTACCATATTTTATCTGAATATTATTCTTAGCCTTGAAGTCAAATATCAGTCAATGCCATGTTGCCCCTGAAGAAGGAAGTAATGGCAGATGTCTTAGTTTGCCAAGGCAGCTATGACAAATACCATATAATGGTTTCTTAAACAATGGGCATTTATTGCCTCATAGTTTTGGAGGCTGGAAGTCCAAAGTCAAGGTTTTGACAGCCCACATTTTTTTCCCTGGAGTCTGTAGCTTTCTGGTGCTGGCTTGCCGCAGTCTCTGGGTTTCCTTGGCTTGCATCTCTGCCTCCATCACATAGTGTCTCCTTCTGCCTTCTACTTCTGCTCAGCCATCTTTGTCTCTGTCTGGATTTCCTCTTCTTATAAGGACTTCCGTCATATGGATTAAGGCCCACCCTCATTCAATTTGACCTCATCTAAATAGGATCTTCGAAGATCCTATTTAGATCTTTGAAGATCCTATTCACAAATGAGTCCACCCCTTAACTAATGATGACATCTTCAAAGGGTCCTCTTTACTGTCCGGCGCTGCCCCGCTCGGTCCCTGGTTCCCGGCCGGCGAGGGGAAACAGGGAAGGAGAGAGAGAGATGCAGACTGCGCGAACTAACCTGGTCATGAATCACGACTCGAACCACACGGCAGTTGTGAAAGCAAGCCCTTTACTACAGCTAGATGAACATTCTGTGTTACTGGTTCCCACACGGGGCACGGCGCCTCGTGGGAGAGCAGCCTCGATGTGGCCGTCAGGCACGGCTCCTTGTGGGCTGTCTCACCCTACCCCGTCCGGGTAAGACCTTTTATACACAATTAACAACCAATAAGCTTCTAGGCTAGTATCGCGTATACAGGATTTCGATTGGTAGGAGCGGGTGGCGGATACATGCGTCACTATGCGGAAACAGGATGCAGGCGCCATCTTGGCTCACTCGATGGGCGGGGGGTAACTCTAGAGCAGGCTGCAGCGCATACGCTAGGCCCGATTCGGGAGGCGGCTTTCCACATCTCCCCCTTTCTTATTTATTTTTGACCCAGTGTCTCCAGTGATGAGCGTGCTCCCGTGAACCCAAATGGTTCACAACCTCTTTGGTGCTTTGGGGAGTCTGGACTAGGCCTCAGCCATCCAGCGGCGGAGCCTCTAGCACCAACCAGAATGCTCACGTCATATGGAGACCGGAGAGTCCGTAAGCTGGAAGCAACGTGACTCTCCCTGCAGTGCTTTGCCTGGCAACTGGGGAACAACGACGGGGGCAGGAACAGCAGTAACCAGAGTCGGGGGTGTCACTAGGTGTCTCTGTGCAATGGCTAGGGTCCAGTCTGGCCACAACTAGGACTCTGCCCTAGAGACCCACCTGAGACAAAATTATGACTACTGGTGTCGCCTTTTACACCCGAGAAACAGCCATGCGATTCGCTACAAATTTTGCTCCAAAGCGCCCCACCTGAGGCGACCAGGAAGGGGTATGGTTAATAAATCGGTCACTATCGGGGGTAACAGAGGTGGGAGTCATAGCCATCATAGTGGTAACACGCAATTGCTGCTGCGCTTGAAACAGGCGTTCTAGCAAACATTTAACAACGACTAATCCCACCAATAATCCCACTGCAATGAGGATCCAATTAGTTAAATTGGGCCAAGAGAACCAGGAAGAAACACTGTGCAATAGTTTCTGTAGAACCTCGCCTAACCCGGAGAGATCGACTTTAACGGGTTTTAACTTGATCCCCCCAATTGTGTCTAAACTAGATTCCACCTGTTGGGAGAGATTAACAAATTCAGGAAAATATGACCTTTTCAGCCAATCAGAGACTCTGGAAATGCTTCCGGTCACGTTGGCCCTGACAGGAGTGACACAGAGTTTAACCGTAAGCCACCGGGTGTCACATGTTTGCTGAAGCACTCTCCAGAGTCCATCTATTTCCAGTCCAAGTTCATCTATCTCCGCTTGGAGTTTCTGAATGGCCTGGAAATTTAAGTTCAGCATCTGATTGTGGCGGCGTAGCACGTCTCGGGTAAGGTTGACCAAGCCATTTACCGTTTCCATCGTTATGGCGAGCTGCCGATCTGTCCATGCTTGTAGCACAGCCTGCCCGATCGTTGGGACAAACAAAGAGGAAGCTACACTGGCAGCATTCGATAGCCATTCTTTTATGCCTCTTGGACGCCTAGACTTAGAGAAGGGGATATTGTTAAGTGAAACAACTTGAGAAACAGGGCCAACCCAGTCGGTTGCCTTGACGGGGAGCCAGACATAACTTGGGCGATACACTAGGATAGCGGGGGCGGCGAGGCATCCGGGTCTTTGGAACGGTTGCAGACTGTAGGAGCAAGCCCTGGAAGGAAAAGGCACCTTTGAGTCTCCTTTTTACTCAAGATCCCTTCACAAGACTGGCGGCTCTTCCCTGTAACGTTAAGAAATTCAAGCAAGACTCCCTTACTTAACTCGCCATTACCAGTTTCACAAGTAGCATTCGCCGCAACTGTGGTGTTGACAACCTTGACAGAGAGGTTAGCAAAAGAGAGGATCAGTGTGTCATTGGTGAGGGGGAAGGACTCGTTGAAGCTTGTGGAGGAAATATAGTTCCACTAAAAAGAAAAAGGCAGATTAGAAGGATTGCTATAGGAGAGCAAAGAACAGAGTTACCGATCCTCTTTTTGGGCAACCGCGGGGTGGTCAGTCCTACTATTATCGTCTTGTCGGTCGTCGCCATCATCAGCAGGGTCGGAGGCTTGGTCTAATGGTTCAGGTTGTATATTCGTTGACGTTTCTGACAGCTGTTCCTTGGCTTCTTCAGGTGATGTCACGGTTCTCACCAGTCTTTCCGGAACCCACACTGGTTGACGTCCTGGTTCCTGGGGAAAAACACAAACAGAGCCTCTGGCCCAGCTGAGCACCGGGTCAGGGCCTTTCCACTGCCCCGACAGGACATCCTTCCAACGGACTAGACCTCTATGCGGAGGACTCGGGGTGGTGTGTTGCAGGGCAGGTGTCATTCCGTGTGAATTTTCGTTTAAAAAATTATATGTGAGCAAGGCTACAGACAGTCGAGCTTTTGGGGACAGGCCGTGGCCTATACCCTCTTTCTGTTTTTTAAGCAAGTCTTTGAGAGATCTGTGCGCTCTTTCAATGATTCCTTGCCCCTGAGGGTTATAGGGGATGCCATGTTTTAATTGGACATCCATGTTGTCACAAAATTTTTGGAAGGATTTACTAGTGTAGGCAGGCCCGTTATCCGTCTTTAACGTCTTTGGCTTACCCCAAGCTGCCCATGCAGCAAGGCAGTGTGCAATGACGTGGGAGACTCTTTCTCCTGGTTCAGCAGAGGCAAATAAAACTTGGGAGCATGTGTCCACCGACACATGTAAGTACTTGATATTACCATACTCTGAATGATGAGTGACATCCATCTGCCAAGTATCCCCTGGGGTGAGACCCCTAGGGTTGACCCCAACCGAGGGGACTGCTCTCTGCTCTGCACAATTGTTGCAGGCTCGGACAATATCTCGAGCAGCTGCACGTGGTATGCTGAACCGCTTAGCTAGGGTACCTGCATTGATGTGAAACTTGGCATGGAATTCTCGGGCTTGTTGATACGGTACCAGCGTCGGAAAGATGTGCAGCTGTCGAGTGGCTACATCTGCGCTATGGTTCCCCTGGGCCATAGGGCCAGGCAAACCTGTGTGGGCTCTAATATGGGTTATGTAAAAAGGGTGTTGCCTGGTCCATATAACCTCCTGTAGTTTGGCAAAGAACGTCCTTACTGTAGAGGAATGTTTAACAATGCCCACCGTTTCTAAAATTTGTACAGAGTTCACAACATAAGCAGAATCCGAGACGACATTTAAGGGCTCGGAAAGGCTTTCCAGGACTGCAATGATAACCTGCAGTTCTACCCATTGAGGCTTTTGTGGTTGGAAGAGCACTGTTTTAGGAGTGTCCCCCTCCACACAATACGCCCCTGTTCCAGAGCTGGAGCCGTCCGTGTATACGGTGGGGGCGCCTGCTAGTGGCCTAGGAGAGGTTACTTTGGGAAAAATCACTGGGTGCCGGGTGACAAACTGCAAGAGAGGAGCCTTAGGGAACTGATTGTTAATGGGACCAAGAAATGTACACCGGAGAATGGCCCATTGATCTATGCATCCGGTGAGTATCTCAAGCTGCTGGGAAGAATAAGGCACCCTGAGATTTTTGGGCTGCTGACCGAAATGCTGCACAGCCCTTTTAATGCATTCTAGGGCCAAGTCTGCAACCGCTGTAGGATAGTGCTCTAGGACTTTTTTGGGGGAAACTCCAGGGTGGACCCAGAGCAGCGGCCCCCGCTGCCACAGTACCGCAGTGGGCTGTAATTCTGTCGGCAGCACGCAGGCTTCAAAAGGCTCATCAGGGTCTATTCTCTTCAATGCAGCGCCACTGAGCGCCTGTTCCACCTGGCATAGTGCTCGCCTTGCCTCTGGAGTGAAGCTTCGAGGTGAGTTTATATTAGAATCCCCCTTCAACAGGTCGAACAAAGGTGTTAGTTTGACATTGGGTATTTTTAGGTATGGACGGATCCAATTGATATCCCCCATGAGTTTTTGTAGATCATTGAGAGTGTGTATATTGTCTAGCCTGAGAGACACCTTTTGGGGGGAAACATGAGTGGGTGCGACTTTCGCCCCCAGGAAAGTGGTAATGTCAGTCATTTGGATTTTTTCAGGGGCAATCTCTAGGTTAGCTTCTCTAAGACTAAGGACTAAATGTGACAAAACTGTTTTAAGAAGATCTGTGTCTCTATGGGCTAAGAGAATGTCATCCATATAATGGATGATTTTCACTTGAGGGAACTGCTGCCGAGTGCTAGCTAGCTTCGCAGCGACATACAGCTGGCACATGGTAGGACTATTAGCCATGCCTTGGGGCAGGACTGTCCATTCAAAGCGTTGACAGGGCTCCTCTTGATTACTAGAGGGCACAGTAAAGGCAAACTTAGGGGTGTCTTCAGGGTGGAGCGGAATAGAAAAGAAGCAATCTTTCAGATCTATGATGAAAATCGACCAGTGCTCCGGTAATGCCGAGAGGAGGGGCAGTCCCATCTGAACGGGCCCTAAAGGCTCCATGCAATCGTTAATAGCTCTTAGATCATGTAGCAGTCTCCATTTACCAGATTTCTTTTTTATTACGAATATAGGGGTGTTCCACGGTGACGTGGAAGGGGCGATATGGCCCTTTTCTAGTTGTTCTGATACTAGGGCGTGCAACGCTGCAAGTTTTTCCTGTGGCAAGGGCCACTGAGGCACCCACACCGGAGCCTCGGTTTTCCATTTTAGTTTTATAGGTGTGGGTGGGAATCTCTCCTCAGTGGCCCCTATGAAAAACCCAAGCCTCGTCTGTCAGACTTGGGGGCAGCTTGTATAGGCTCCGCACGTCCGTGCAGTGAAGCTCCTAAACCCTTGCCGGGGGTATACCCCATTTCTTTTAGCAGTCGCTTAGAGGTTGGGGAGTAGCCGCTAATTAAAGTAACGTCCATTTGGGTCAGAATGTCTCTTCCCCACAAAGACACAGGCAGGGCTAATACATAAGGCTGGAAACTGCCTTGGTGTCCTTCTTCATCGGCCCAATGAAGGGCAGCTGCACTGAGCATGGGCGCTGAAATTTGGCCTATTCCTCTAATGGGCTCTTCCGCCCTGCTCGTTGGCCAGGTGGGGGGCCATTCTTGTTGTCTTATGATAGACCGATCGGCCCCTGTATCGAGCAGGCCCAAGAAAGATCTGCCTTGCACCTTAATGGTTAGCATAGGTCGAGACTCCAGGGACATATGGAGTCCCTCAAAAATCGCTCCACTGGATCCGAACCCTTTTTTCCCCTCTCTGTCTGATTCTGCTTGGAAAGACTGCATGTAAGCTGGGTAAGAGCAGGAGCTGCGCCAGCTTATCACCTTCTGCAATGACTAAGGTGCCCCGCTGAGATTGAACCATAACTTGGGCACGGCCTGTGAAATCTGAATCTACAAGTCCTGGTATAACTGTTAATCCTTTCAGGGCCGTGGATGCTCTTCCCAATATGAGCCCTACAGTACCAGCCGGTAAGGGCCCCTTGAAGGAGGTCCCTACTAACTGGACACCCATGGAGGGGGTTAGTACGAGTCTGGAGGTGGCACAGAGGTCCAGTCCTGCTGAGCCGGGGGATGCACGAATTTGATCGGATCCTGTGTTGTCGAATGGCATGCAAGGGGGTCCGTCGAAAGGGCGGACCCCCTCTTCCCGTTTTTTGGAATCTGCTCGGGGCGGCCAGAGAGGCGTCTACCCTGCGCATCGAAAACCGATTTACAGTCTTCTGCGCGGTGGGGGCCTTTGTGGCAACGGCCACACGGCCTGGTTGCTGCACCTGGTTCGCCAAACCGTTGAGTGGCAGGGGGTTGACGTCTATTGGGACAATCTCTCTTAAAGTGCCCTGATTGGCCACAGCCATAGCACCCGTTAGACTTTGCCCCTAAGGTTCTCGGGCTTTTTGTAGCCACCTGTAGGGAGCTGGCTAGCATGGCAGCTAGACCTGCATTAGTTAAAGGGCTGCCAGCATCTCTACAGAGCCTGACCCACTCTGTCAAATTTTTTGCTCTGTTTTGTGCCAGGATAACTTTGCACTCCTTGTTGCACTGCTCAAAAATCATTTGCTTAACCACAGTCTCTGCTACTCCTGGATCTGAGAAGATTCTCTCAGCTGCGGTTTGCATCCTAGCTACAAAATCCGCAAATGGTTCTGTGGGGCCTTGGTGTATATTGCTGAGTGAGGCCTGAGCCTCTCCCTCACCTGTTAGCTTTTTCCAGGCACCCACAAAACAGCGGAAGATCTGGGCATAGACCTCTTGTGGGAAACCCGTTTGGTTCTGGGCATGGGCGCCTCTCCCCAACAGCATGTCAGCATTCCACCCGCCACGTCTCCCCGCCGCATTCCTTGCGGCCTGCTCTTCAGCTAACTCCTCAAACCATGCTTTCCAATCTATGAATCGGCCTGACGGCAAGCAAGCACGGGCTAGCTGAAAAATATCTGCGGGTGTATGATTTAGAGCAGAGAGGTTCTCGATCATGTTCAAGGTATAAGGGGCATTGGGGCCATACTGATGGACGGCCTGCCTCAATTCCCTCAATAGTTTGTAATCATATGATTCGTGCCGATTGCCACCTTGGGGATTGATAATAACCGGGTACATTTCTGAGACTGGCTGCGGCTCAAGTGGCTGGTAGCCACCCAGCATGCCAAAAGGTCTAAATGTTGTGAAAGGGTTCCATCTCCAGAAATGTCTCCCACCACTACCTAATGGCAAAGGGTCCTGAGGGCCTGTATACTCGGGCGGGGGGTACGGCAAAGGTTGCCCCTCCCCTGACCGACCCATCGGGGTTTCCGGGTCTGGCAGCAAAGGATAATTACATTTACTGGGCATGGCCACTAGAGGGAGCTCTCGGCAAGGTCCTTTGGTGGGACCGCCCAAGGCGTCAGTTGGGAGCTGGGGTGTCCCTGGGGGTGCAGCGGTAGACATTGGCGGGGCGGAAGGCCGCACGGGTGTGGCGGGAGGCTCCTCCCACTCAATTAGCGGGGATGCTTCCGCCTTCTCGTCAGTATCGCTATCTGACTCTGAGTCAGAGTCACTGGACTCCGGCGGTTTGCCCTTACAGGAGCCGTCCGCTGACGAAACTGACTGGGTTTCTTGGAGCGCGCACCGTGCTTCTTGCAAGACAGAGGATGGGCTTAGGCCGGTAGCCGATTCTAGTTCAAGGACCGCACGGACGGTCTCCCATATGGGTACTAGAATCGGGTCCATACACACGCCCGTCTGGCGCGCTCGGTCTATGTCGCGACCGAGCTTCATCCAAGAGGGTAGGCTAAGGCTGCCGGTGCAGGCAAACCAAGGGGCAAAAGTATCAACATCATCAAGAAAACGCTGAAGGGAGCTTTTCCTGACCGAGATACCCCGTTGTTTCAAAAGGTTCTTTAAGGGAACTAAGAGAGGTGAACTTCCGGACTGCCCCATGATTGCAGTCGGCACTATACTTCAGTCACTCGGAGAGCTCTTCCGAGTCCCCCGGGGTCACCTGAAAACCCACGGGCCCTAACTATCATGTAATAAGACGCACTCACCTTCTCGCGTTGATCAGGCGCGGGAAGTCCGCCGTAAGCTCGACGCGCAGCGCTGCTCTCCTCACAGAGGGACCGTCGAGAGCGAGGCAGGAGGAGGAGCTTCCCCGTACGGGCCACCACTTGTCCGGCGCTGCCCCGCTCGGTCCCCGGTTCCCGGCCGGCAAGGGGAAACAGGGAAGGAGAGAGAGAGATGCAGACTGCGCGAACTAACCTGGTCATGAATCACGACTCGAACCACACGGCAGTTGTGAAAGCAAGCCCTTTACTACAGCTAGATGAACATTCTGTGTTACTGGTTCCCACACGGGGCACGGCGCCTCGTGGGAGAGCAGCCTCGATGTGGCCGTCAGGCACGGCTCCTTGTGGGCTGTCTCACCCTACCCCGTCCGGGTAAGACCTTTTATACACAATTAACAACCAATAAGCTTCTAGGCTAGTATCGCGTATACAGGATTTCGATTGGTAGGAGCGGGTGGCGGATACATGCGTCACTATGCGGAAACAGGATGCAGGCGCCATCTTGGCTCACTCGATGGGCGGGGGTAACTCTAGAGCAGGCTGCAGCGCATACGCTAGGCCCGATTCGGGAGGCGGCTTTCCACAGTTTACAAATGGGTTCACACCAAAGGAACACAGATTAAGACTTGAATGTCTCTTCTATGGGTATATGATTCAATCCCCAACAGTAAATAAATCTAAGAAACCATATACAAAATATTTCCTCTCTACCCCTAAATTTTCCTTGGGTTGAGGTTGTTTGCTTGGGTTGAAGCTGTCATGTTATGGGACATACTCTCAGTTACTTATACCACTTTCCTGTTCAAAATAAAATGTCTTCATTTTATACAAATAAATGGCCATGGCTTGGAATGTACTTTTATTCAGAAATATGTAATACTTTTGTCTGGTTCCTTAAAATAATCTCTGTTTAGAGTTTTTGTTTTAGATGCTATGTATCTTTATGACAAGAAGGTGGTTACAGCTTGGAGCAGGGCCCTTAGGCTAAAACCCCATGGTGACAGGGAGGGGGTGGGGTGGGGTGGGGTGGGATTGTAAAGCTGGCTAGAGGCTTACCTAGCCTTTCAAAATTGTATATACATATTGAACAGAGAGAGGAAGCATTCACAAACATTAGGTTCCGCACGGAAATTCTCTAAAAGGGGTGGGGTGGAGAAGATCTCTTTCCCTTTCGGCAACAGGGGAAATTCTAAATGTTTTAATTTAGCCATACAGTGCCCAGGAGCCATGCAGATGAGCGGACACCATGTAGAGAAGGCAGAAGGCAGTCCCAGGGCTACCAGGCCCCCTGTTCCTCACCATCTGAGGTTACAGAAGCCCTTTTCTTAAACGTGTAGGCGTTTTCTTGAAGAGGAACAAGGAGAAGGAAATCTGAAGGTGTGAGCATTTATCTAGATGATACCAAATTTCCTTAAGAGCCAGCTTAAAGAATGTAATAGAATTGAATTTATCACATAGGTCTAAATTATTTTTTTCTCTTGCTGTCTAATCGGATGGGAACTTGTGAAAAAATATAGGGCTGTTATGAAAATATGTATGTTGCATTTTCTTTGCTCTATTCTTTATATCTAATGCCTAGATTTGTGCTCCCGCTGGACAACTTTCTATAATTCCCTTGTGCCATTATTTTAAATTTGCATAATTGGCCTTGGCCTGGCCCATTTGTGGGAAAAGCAAAGCAAAGCAAACCAAAAACACAAAAATCTTTTCAAGCACAGGATAAGTCACTCTACCTGTTTTCAATTCTGATATATGCATGGCCAAAGTATGAAATATATAAAATATGTACACTTAAGAGCTAATATCGAGTCTTGAGTACAATGGCCATAGTTTAATATATAAAAAATTTATGACTTTGTTTGCCATGTTCCATTTTCCAGCCTCCCTCTCTCCCCCCAAAAGAATTACATCATCATACATATTCTACCATATCTCTGAGGAAGAACAAATATATATTTAGGAACAAATATTCAACGTTTGGCTTACACTGATCTCAGATCTGGGAGCCCTTCTTTGTTACTAATGTAAAAGGTTCACAGCCAAAAGGGTAAAGTGTTGGCTAAATTAAACTGCAGAGAAAAGAATAATTAAACAGAATAACACTTAAATAAAAAGAAAGCCATTCTTTCAGAACTAGTTACAAGGAGAGAAGCTCCCCTGAGCATAGCTTTGAGTGTAATTATTTCAAGCTTCCTATTAAACACTATGAACCCTCGCGCTTTGGCATGCCTGTAAATATCCCAGCTGACAGTAACACACAGTAATGGCCTTTTCAGCTTCCTATAATGGGTCCAAAACATTTGATACTGGATGTAGCTGAACTTTTCTAAAGGACTTTGTTATTAAGCCTATTTTCCTTTTAGAAGTAGTGAGTCCAATTTCCGGGAAGTCCAGAATAAATTGTACTGAAATGCCTGGGATTTTGACGTTAAAAGAGCAGTAATCGGACTGAATGCACAAAACTTCCCTCAAACCATGTAACTCAACAATTATTTAGAAGAAGAAAAAAATGAAGTCTCAGGCATGGGCTGTCTAGTCTCAGGAGACAGTCCTTCATTTACCCTTGTTTATTTGTTTCAGAAACAGCTAATCTAAATTTGCATATAAAGTTTCTTCAACTTGAGTATTTTGAAAAGTCACCAAAAACCAAACGATATTATTTTAATAAGTTTTATGCTGAAAAATTCTAGTGCCAAACCCAAATTCCTCAATAAATCAAGAGATTGCTTATAAACTTTGTTTTCATTCTTGGGCAAAGTTGATTTTATTTTTAAAAATTGAACATTGTCCAGCCAGAAATACCTCATGACTTTGGACATTAAAAAAAAAAAAATCATTTTGCTTTACTACTTGGTTTGGAAAGTATTTGCTGGTAAAACTCCTGCTATTTAGCCCAAATCCTAGGACAAGTTCACAAGTTTGACTCCTGGGGTATATTACTAGGACAGTGAAAGATGTACTTCTTATTTTTGAAAAAAGCAATAAAGGTTTGGATAGGCCAAACAGGATACAGAGTTTAAAAATAGCTCCTACACAGAGCTGGGTACTCAGTGGGAAACTCAAATATTGATTGATGGAAGACCAACCTTTCCTGGAATATGTGCAATAAAAGAAACCTTTAAGCAAAATCCTTAAAATAGAAAATAAAGGCTTGATGGTAGAGATGCCTGTGATTACTTTGTTCAAAGAACATTTGTAATTTTATTCCAAATTCCCCTTCTAAGGGACTAGAACTCACTATTGTTATTACCCAAAGCCCAACATTAACTTTGAAAATCAAAAGGGACTTAAAATTCTTCATCTGGGTAAAGAGATTTACTGAATTTTTAGTGTATAACAGAATATACAGCTCCTGAGAAATGTAAACGTCGGGACAGGGGAGTAATGAGAGAAAAGACTGGAAATGCACATTGAACACCAAGCTTGGTGTTATAAACCTATTCTATAGATAAAGGGCAGCTATTGAAGATTTTCAGTTAGCAAAAGAAGATGGGATGGGAACAGAATTTTAGGAAGAGCTATCTGGCCTTCAGAGGCCCAAAATACTTAATTTCAGTGCTGGGCTTAACTTAGGCATGGGAAGGCTAATATGAAATATTTCTTCTTGTTTGTTCAAATGTTTCAACAACAGACAACTACATAAACAGACCCTAAGCCAAGATCTCTTCATGGATGATCTGACTTAATTCCATCTGAGACTCTAAAGAGAACACTGCTGTGATGCCCATTTTACAGATGAGAAAATTAGATCTAAAATGCTTAAATAACCTGCCCAAGAGGATATTTTCCTAGCAAAGTGGTTTACCTGGAATTCAAATCCAGGCAGGCTGGATTCATAATCAAGAGTCTACCTTCTCAGCCAAGGTGCTACACTGCCTCCCAAATCAAAAGCTAAAACAAAACATCCGATAAGGACTGTTTTATATTTTAGCATCCTTCTTTGGATAATGACAAGGGATAGCTTCACTTTTCTTTTCTTTTTCTTTTTTTTTAAAGCTGTAGTTTCTAGGCTTTGAAGCAAAAAAGAAAAGGCAAAATGATCCAGCCATTTTCATGACGGTCATCATCATTTTCTACTTTCTACTATTTTAGATCATTCTCCATTGTTTTCAGGTGTCCATGGGTAAGATTTTAGCCGCAACAGGGAATGATGGGATCTTCAGAGGAATAAAGCAATTGTATCAGAACGTCAGAGAGAAATGTCCCTCTGCTCCAGAAGAGTCGTAGTAAGATCCCAAAGCACATGACGGAAGTTTACAGATCCACACAACACCCACCAACACAGGCTGAACAGCAGAGAATCCATTTGTAACTCAACATACCAGTGAATCAAATGACCTCACGTGTTTGAAGTCCTCTGAACACTATCAAGTGCTATACAAATGTCACTTGTCTTTTGCTAAATCAATTCTTCAGAAGTGTAGGCACTATAGAAAAAGACAGCAAGGCCATAAAGCTAACGTAGATGGTACTTCATTATCGACTCTGCTGTGAGGTTCTGCTTTACAGCAAACCATCATGGGATATGTTTAGGTATCCTTAAAAAGGGGACTGGCTACTTGATGACAGTCCAACACTCTATGCACGATAGGCTGCGTATTTGAATCAACTGTAGAGCTCTATTTAGTGTTATAAAAGAGAAGGACACTTAAAAACTCTCATCAAGTCATTTAAACTTTCTGAGCCTCAATTTCCTTTTCTGTAAAATGGGCATCATAGGGTTGTTGTGAGATCATAATAAATGTATATGAGGAAGCTGCTGTAAGAGCCTATTCATTCATTAGTATTACATTCAGTTTTCCTTATGTGAAAAATACAGACCAAGACATTAATCCAATACGGCAAATTCAAAACCTGGGCCTCTGAGATTCCTTTTGTTTCCCAAAAGGCCTCTTTACCATCTCTTTGCAACCAAATTGGAAGGAAGTAACACTTCATCCTGAACAAATTCTCTGTGTCCTTACAATGTTTCCCTTGCCCCTCTCTCCGTTTTCTCTATCTGGTCTTTTCAAAGACTCTTAAGCGACAGCAATCATATATCCAGCCATCATTATATTTTATTACCACAAATAGTGCTCTGTAATTGTCTCCCAATGGTCTTTATTTTCCTTTGCTCATAGAAATGTGCTGAACGATGAGTCAAACTCTGGTCTAATGGGTGGAAATATGATGGTTTTCTCAGAAAATGGAATAGAGAACAGTCCTTGGTCAACCCACTATCTATATTTAAGATCTAAGTGCCCCTTTAAAAACTTACCAAGAATGTTGTGTTACTATTAATATGCATTCTCTGAGTACTATGGAAGAAAACACCCATAATTTAATGCCTAAAGTCTGACAATGAGCTCCATGTTAAAAAGATTCTCTGTGATGAAATGACCTAAAATAACCAAGTCCACTAGTACATGAATGAGAAGAGACAGGGAATTTAGGAAAACTCATTTCCACTGGATCTTCTTTGGAAGAGACCATCAAAAATCTTGTTCTCTCTCCATAGCAGAAATAATCTAAGGGGTCAATAATTACATCCTAAGCTTGTGTTTGGACACTGTACCAGACCTCATGAACACTCTTCTGTCTTCCTCAGTGTTTGCATGGTGGCCATTGTTTTTTTCACATGGGCCCAGTCTATAAGATTATTGAGCTAGTAAAAGACTGAGTTGGGATTGAATCCAGTATTCTGATTCCAAAGTTCTGTGGTTCTTTGATAAAAACTTCCCACATGGGGTCTTCCAGGAATGTCTTCTTCAGCACTCTTGTCTGCTCCTCTCTCTTCTTTCTTCATTATTCCTCCATGTTCCTTAACCTCGCCTGATCTCCACTGCATCCATCTCCAGTCCCAAGACCATGTTGGGCTTTACTTAAAGAGCCCCATGTGGCCTTTTATTTCCTGCTGGAAGAGTGAGGGTGGGGGTTGGGGGAACAGTCTCAAATTGCCTTTCCTGAGATCAACTCCTTCATGTTTACAAAATTCGCTAAAGGCCAATAGCAGTTCAATGTGTCATTCTTCTTATGGTCTTTTGGGTCTTATTAGCAGGCAGAATAATGTCTGAGTTTACTAAGTGGAACAGGTAGGTAGAGGTGGGACAGGATTCGGGCAGGATATCTCTCAACCTGCACATTGGCTGTGCCAACATAGGAGAGTGCTGCAATGACAACTTTGGCCATGGGTGGGGGGTATAGACAGATACCTTGTATTTCTGACTCTGGCTGAGCAGAGGTTTGAAAGACATAAACATCAAGACATATTTGGTGGATGGTGAATAGAAAAGTTATTTGGAATAGCATTCCTGCTATTGTCTCCTTTGTTTTTGCCCATATCCTTTTCCTCACATCCATTTCCATGTTGACACTTAGATGCACCCAGACATGAGGCCCTGGGTCACCCTAAAAGGGAGAAGAGCTCTTTCACTTCTACATCCAACCATCCATGTTACTTGCACACAGGATCATTAGTGGGTCACAGATGCTGAGAATGGAGCCTCTGGGTATGAAATGGATTAGGATGAATAACTGTAGCACCATTTGTTGGTGTTCAAAGCATCAGAGTTCTGGAATTCTGTGGCCCAGCAGAGAAGAGAGGACATCAGCCCTGCCACCCCAGAGGGTTGCACTGTTCCCTGGTGAGTGACCTGCCTCTCCAGGCACCCCCCTACCAAGAGACAGAAGCTCAGAGATTTGTGTGGCCTGTCCCTTGGAGATAAGGCCCCAGGGATGATTCATGCCTTACTTGCCTCCTTCTGCTCATTTTCATGTGACCTAGAAGTTCAGTTTCACACGCTGCTTTGCTGCTTGAAGCATTATCTCCTAAAATAATGAGAAACAGTCATTTCCCATTCCCTTCCCAGTGTTACGCCTGGATTTGTGGACTTATTTTATTCTGTGTCTGTGGGTACAGTTCAATTATATCTCTGTATTTTTCAGACATATAAAACTGAGGGCTTTATTTATGACTCAAGATATCTCTTTACAATGACAAAAGCAGAAAAAATAAGCAAGAGACATAGAAAGTAATACTAATAAGAAAGGACGCTCTGGCCAGGAGGGTCGCACGGCTGGAACACCAGCACTGATGAATGTCAGGGGAGTAGAACACACCTTCTCTGCCTGCCTTTCTCTCTCTCTCTCTCTCTCTCTCTCTCTCTCTCTCTCTCTCTCTGTCTCTCTGTGTGTGTGTCTCTCTCTCCTCTCTCTCTGAATATTCACTAAGTCCAAAAGTACACAGTGCCCCTGAAGTCAACTGTGAAATATTTGGATATAAATATAAAGGGGGAGAGAAGAACAAAATAATGTTTTTTTTCTGTTGAAGCCTCTCGAGACACAGAAAATATTATTTTTCTCCAAGGTTACTTTTCAAGATAAATCCATTTGAATCATGATAACAGAGAAGGTGGGGGGAGAGAGAGAGAAAGAGAGAGAGAGAGAGAGAGAGAGAGAGAGAAAGAGAGCAAGCACACCAGAATTATTCAAGTGAATTGAGGCTAAGGAGAAAATGAGGCATTAAAAATTTTTCCATCATTCTGTTTCCTAGAATAGAAAGCAAGATACACAATCTCTTTTAACAAAAAGCGTTGAACATAATGCAGAAAACTTGGAAAATGGAAATGGGAAATAGTGAAGCTGAGTACTTGGTTTCGGTAGAGATGACTTCTAGAGGTGACTTCCCAGAGTCCTTGAATGTTTAAGGTCACAGTGAACCAAGGATGCTGGGAATAGAGCCCTAAAGTCTGGGGAGGGGATTGTATATATTTTCTCCAGTTATTTGCTATTTCAGGTATAAAACATTAATCCATTCACTTTGCAAAAATTAAAATATTACCAGGTAAGGCTAAATTCTTTTGTGCCTACCACCCCAAATTAGTACCCTCTACATAGGGAAATCATCAATATTGTTTTGGTGAGTACAGTTTTTTTCATTAACACAAATTATAATATTCTATATGTATAGTTCTGCAACTGCTTTTTTCCATCAGCATTATATCTTGGAGATCTTTCTATGTCAGTACGTATAACTCTGTTACAATTGTTAGCATATGACACGTAAGTCGGCTATTATTTTTAACTGATGTATAATATTCCATAGTGAAAATGTGCTTTAGGTTATCTGACCATTCCCTTATTAACGGGTGTTTTGGTTTGCTAAAGCTGCTGAAATGCAATATACCAGAAATGGGTTGGCTTTTACAAAGGGGGTTTATTAGCTTACAATTTTACAGATCTAAGGCCATGAAAAATGTCCAAATTAAGACATCGACAGGGGATATGTTCTCTGAAGAAGGCTGCTGGCATCTAGGGTTCCTCTGTCACATGGGAAGACACATGGCAATGTCTGCTGGTCCCCCTGTCTCATGGTTTCTGGTTTCAATGGCTCTCTCTCTCAGCTCCTGTGGGTCCTTCTTAGCATCTCCGGGGCCTTTCTTTCTCTCTCTCTCAGCTTTTCTGTCTTTTATCCTCTTCATAAAGGACTCCACTAAAGGATTAAGATCCACATTGAATGGGCTGAGTCACATCTCAATTGAAACAGCCTAACCAAAAGGTCCCACCTGCCATAGGTCTGCCCCCACAAGAATGGATTGAAAGAACATGGTCTTTTCTGGGGAACCTAACAGATTCAAACCAGCATGATGGGCATTTAGGATATTTCCAATTTCACACTTACATATCTTAAACATGACTTCATAGTCACATGTGCAAATGTTTCTCTAGGGAAGATACTGAAAAACAGTTATTGGAACATAAAGTATGTGCCATTTAGAATCCTGTTAGCTGGATATGAGAATACACATTTTCCTACATGCTCTGCTTGAAGTTAGTTAATATTATCAAACATTAAAATTTTTGCCAATCTGATGAGTAAAAAGAATGGTATAGCATTGTATTAGTTTTCATTTCCTTGATTATTAATGGGATTGAGCATTGTTTCTTCATATGCTTAATGCCCTACTTGTATAACTCTTCTGAGAATGGCCTGCTTGTATTTTTTGTCCATTTTTACATTAGATTGTTCTCCTCTGCCCCATTTTTAGAGATATTTCTTTGTCTATACCAGAAATCAATTTTTGTTTACCATATATGTTGAAATATTTTCCTAGTCTGTCACTTTTCTATCTCTGTGTGATATAATTTATCATATAATGGGTTTTAATTTTGAAATAGTCAACTTAATCAGACCTTTCTCTTATAGTTGTTTGTTTCTGTATCCTAAGGATTGACCTACTCTAGATTATACGTGTTTTCCTTTATTTGTTTTGAATATTTTTATGTTTTTAATTTTATATTTAGGACTTCAGACCAGTTGGAATTTATTTTTTTACTAGCATGAAATAAAGATATATCTTATTTCTTTTTCCAGTGGATAGCCAGTTGACCTAACACAACTTATTAAATAGTCCACCCACTGTTTTGAAATGCGACCTTTAGCATATACTAAATTTCCATAGTTTCTGTACTATTCCAGAGAACTACTTGTCTATTCCTGCTCCAATACTATACTGCTTAGATTACTATTTTAATAAAGTTTGATTCTGGAAATGAAAAGTCCCAGAATTTGTTCTTCATTTCCAAAATTACTTTAATTATCGCTCTTCATTTACTTTTTTTTTTTTAATGAATTTTAGACTGATCCTGCACGTTAACACGAAAAATTCTTTGAGAATTTTCAGTAGGATTGCATTAAGTTTACAGATTAATCTGTGGAGAACTGAATGTTTACAAATATTGAATCTTCTCATTCATGATCGGTTATATTCATCAGTAATATATTATACTTTTCTCCCATAGAGACTTGCATATTTTTGGTCAATTCATTTAAGGCACTTTATAGTTTTGTTGCTATCATGAATGATATATTTTTCCTCTATATTTTTCTATTGCCTTTTTCAGGTATATAAGAAAGGTACTATAAGAAAGGATAGACTTTTTTAAATCCTTTTGTCAAACAAATTATAAAGAGTAAAAACACTTATTCTTTTTAATGCTGAGAAAGTTTCTTTAAGTCTATTAGAAGAGTGAACCTAAATATATGCCAGAATTTTGTTTTCCATCAAGAAATCAGGTCTGAGGGGGTTAAAATGGGGAATTTTATGTTGTATATATGATATCACAATACAAATTTTTTAAAAAAATGTAGAACTGTACAACACAAAGAGTGAACTCTAATGTAAACTATGGACTTCAGTTAATAATATAATTATAATAGTACTAGTTCATCAGTTGTAACAAATGTACCACTCTAATGCAAAATGTTAATAATAGGAAAACTGTGTGTGTGTGTGTGTGTGTGTGTGTGTGTGTGTGTGTGTGTGGTGGGGGGTGGGGTACATGGGAACTGGGAACTGTACTTTCTGCATGATTGTTTATCCAAACTTTCAACTGCTCTAAAAAATTTTTAAAAATAAATAAATAAAAATTAAAATTTTTTTAAATAAAAAAGAAGTCAGGTCTACTCCCACCAATGTTTGGAGTAGCCCTGGGTATTCACTATTGCTCTAATTGTTTTAAATGCAGCTTTTGCTACTCTTCTTATCCTTCTTATGAAAATTAAATCTAATAAGGCCAAATAGATATTAACCTTGATTTACTACCCTTAAAGGTAGATGTATTTTTAAAACAAATCAGTAAGTATGAATGTTAGATACTGTGAAGTATATAAAAATGAATAAAATGTTTTCCCTGCCCTAATGGAGCTTACAATAGAATTAGCAGTGGCAATAGACTTTACTGAGTTGGCCAGGAAAAAAAAAGATGGAAGAGTCTTCTAATACCCCTTGCCTGGCTTGCTGATCTTTTAGTGCCTCTCTTTTCATTGGGAATATCAGGTGCTGAAGGAGAGATGTTTTGGAGGAGGCAGGGTCCATTTGTAACCCTTAAATCACAGTTCACTAGCAGTACCACTTCTGCCTATAGCTAATGATCAATTGTATTAAAATTGATTGAAATGATTACAGATTTAGAACTCTCACTTCACAGAAGACAATGCTAAAGATGGCATGCACTTCCAATAATAGTTGTAATAAAACAAAAGAGTTATAAGTAAAAACTAAAGCAAATTAAATAGTATATTAATATTAGATCAGATCATAAAAATTCCTTAGGTAGCCAAAGAAATTGTTTAAGAGATAATCTACTGAACTACTAATCACTTGCTTAATCATGAGGGAAATTGCTACTGATGTTTTGAAAGCCTTGTAGTACCAATTTAACAATCCTTCTTTCCAAATGTGACTCATTATTTTTTCAGCTTGGATTGTTCCAGCTGAATCTTAGTCATTACTGGACATTGTTAGCATTTTCTCCAGAGAATAAGGCACATACTTCCAAAAATATGAGTATACATATACAAATATGTACATCTGTATTAATAAAAGCTGATATTTTATACAAATATTCAAAGTATTTATGTGTATATATACTTAAATACATATTACACCTATTCAGATGTATATACATATGCTTGCACACAGACACACATGGAAAGAGGCACACGTGTATGTTCATAAATGAAGACAGAATATTTTTTGTCCATCTTTACTATGTATTCTCAAATCCACAGGGGTATAATCAACAGACTATTGCTAATGGCTCTTACTTTTTTCCATTTTCAGAAGTGAAGGAATTAATCATCTCTTAAAAGAACTTTTCTCAGTATGAAAAGGGGAGTAATTGCTCACTTTTTGTAGGTGCATTAAGTTTTTGGGGGGAAATCACTTGAATCCACTCAATAAACTACCTTTTTCAACATGCTGAATAGTATCCCATTAGTCTGACCAAGTTAATATAGCTTCAAAGAGGAAATAATTCATTACTCTTTCAGAGGTAGAAAAACTATTTTTCTATATTTTGCTACTCATTGGCCAGGCTTGTTAGATGAGGCTTACATTATTACAGTAAAAAGATGGAAGTGCATGATGGGTGAAAAATGATTCCACTTACCTAACAACAGCTTGGAAACTGAAAATATATTTCAGAAGTTAAAAATGGGTTTGCAATATTCCATTTCTACTCTTCCTCATTGGCTCTTTGTGATCAAGGGCACACGTTTTCAAGACAGCTGGAAGGCTTTAGGGCATCTAACCTGGAAACTGAGTGCACTAACTAGTTTATGATGGGTATGGCCCTCCAGTCTTGGCCTCTGTAATCCTATAACAAAAAGCTTTTGGGCCAGGAAGTATATTCCAAAATGGAAGGGTGGTGTTAGACTTTTTAATGGCCAAGAATAAAACCATGTATTTATATTTGATGTTTAAAGAAAGAATTCCTGTCTACAAGTCTGTAATTCTTACTAGAAGAGAACTAGAGCTGTCTGTGTTCTAAATGTCATAATAGCTGGCGTCTAAACTCAGTAACAAATAGACCCCTGAATTAGCTATGGCTGAAACCGGAGTTGAATTAATCTCGCATTCATATAAGAGTACAAATGGGTGTTTCCGGTTGACAGGTATATCTCTTTTATGCAGTGTCTCCAGGACCCAGGCTCCTCCCATCTTGTGGCTCCGCCATCTCCAGGCCCTCATTGTCATCCGAATCCAGCTGGCAGAGCAGGGGAAAGAGGATGGAGCAGGCATAGCCACTTTGTAGAAGCCTTGGCCCCAAAATGCCATGTATCACTCATGTGTTTCATTGCCTGGAACTCAGGGATGCAAGGGATGCTGGGAAATGCAGTTTAGCTATGTGCTTAGAAAGGAAAGAAGACCATGGACTCTGGTGCACAGCTAGCCATCTCAGGCATGGATGTTGTTAAGCTATTGGATCTGAAGGAGAGATCTCAGAAGGGGGGTGGGACCATTAATGGTCTTGGGAAAGATGCTGGTTTCTACACAGAAACCAAAAGTGAGACAATAAGGTCAAAGAGCAGAGGGCAGCCAGTCTCTGTCTGCCTCTCAATTCGTTTCTTTCTTTTTCTTAGAATTGACTGAAAAAAGTTGAGATATTTAAAAGGTAGTTCAGGAACAAGAAAGTAAAGAATCCAGGCAACATGTCTATGATTCTATCTCCTGGTATGTGGAAAGATAGGGTCATTGTGGGAGTGAGTGACCATCCCCATGTATTTTGAATATCTTCACATTTTAATAGTTCTCCATCTACTGAGGAACACCCAAAAATAATTATGTTTTCCAACATGTCTTGCTATTAGGATTTTGATATGTAATATAGATATTCCAAACAGATGCATGAGATTGTGATTTGGATGCAAGCTACCTGGGGCAACAGGCAGAGCAGCAGGGCGTCTGTTTTGCTAGTGTGGTGTGGCCAATGCAGCGTATTTCTGGAGTTGGCAGAGGTGGAGGCAGTTTCCTAATCACAGAAGAGGCAGAGGTTCTAGAATTGATGGCAGCAGCTTCTCCATTACCAGCCACTTCTATGAGCTAATTCTGGGATTGTCCTTGGAAGCTTAGTTTAAACACTGTTCTTCCCACTCTTCCAATGATTCTGTGAACTTTCTAATATCCTGTAATAAATCTCTTCTGCAACTAGCTAGAATGAATTCTATGGTCTGCAACTAAGAACCTTGACCAAAACTGGGAGCAAGCTAGTTGTGGTAGAATCAGAATTCATTGCTTTCTATGTCAGACTATATTCCTTAACTCTTTATTCACATTTTCATATTCTACCCAGAATCAGCTGTGCTAAAGCTATGCAAACAAAAAGTTCAATTTATAATGTGCCGAAATATTAAAGATAGAGAGTTCACCTGGAAGACAGCATGGTGGCGCAGAAATTATCAAAGCACAAGAACCCCAAGGGAGGAAGGTAAATCTCAGGAGTTTGAGTCAGGACCACTTGTTCAGCTGCCCCTCCACACCAGGGGATTTGCCTTCCTAAGTGTTTTAGTTTGCTAAGCTGATCAAAGCAGATACCATGAAATGCATTGGCTTTAACAATGGAAATTTATTAGCTTAAAGCTTACAGTTTTGAGACTAGGAAAAATCAAGGCATCATCAGGTGGTGCTTCCTTCCTGAAGACCAGCTGCCAGTGATCTTGGACTCCTCTGTCAAATGGCCAGCCACATGGTGGCATCTCCTGGTCTCTCCCTTCTCTTCCAGGTTTTGTTGCCTTCAGTTTCTTGCTTCTGTGCCTTTTTCTTTGTCTGAATTTCATTCTCTTGTAAAGGACTCCAGTAAGAGGATTAAAACCCACCCTGAATGATGTGGGTCACACCTTAACTTAAGTAGCCTCACCAAAAGGTCCTACTTATAATGGGTCCACACCCACAAGAATGGATTAGCTTTAAGGACATGGTTTTCTGGGGTACATACAGTTCCAAACCACCACACTGAGTTAAACTCTGAAGGTTCTGGGATGAGATTTATCAATGGAGGTTAATTACTTTGCAGACAGACTACCAAAAAAAAAAAAAAAAAAAATCAACTACCCTTTCAAATAGATATCTCAAAATTTGTTTGTTCTAGAGTGCAATGGTTACTTGGATCTAATATTTAAAGGAGTTGTTTATTTTATTTAAAAATTTTTAACTCCAAATAGTGTTCCTTAATGGAGATAGAAACCAAAGGCATGTCATCAACTTGGTGTCTTCTCACCAAGCATTTGACTTCTGTTACTTCTAGTTGTGTGTGACTTCAGGCAAGTTACTTAACTACTCCGAGCCTCAAGTCCTCATCTATAAACTAGAGCTAATAATCATAGGACCTTACTCCCAGAGTTATCATTAGGCTTAATTAGCAATGTGTTATGGCTCTTTGTTGCAGCTTCAGAAATCAACTCTGTATGACTTTAGCAAAAAAGGAATTTATTGGGAGGCTTATCAAGAACGGGGGCCAGAAAAGGAGCAGGCGTTAAGGGAAGTCAGGCAAAACGAGAGTCAAGGTCAATACTAGGAA
Organism: Choloepus didactylus; assembly: GCF_015220235.1. Classification (NCBI taxonomy): domain Eukaryota; kingdom Metazoa; phylum Chordata; class Mammalia; order Pilosa; family Megalonychidae; genus Choloepus; species Choloepus didactylus. The sequence continues at coordinate 89,287,559 of NC_051314.1, forward strand.
TGGTCTGTTGGCTCCTCCACCACTGACTCTTGTTCCTGCCACTGCTGCCTGGCTCCGTCATCTAGCTACTAATGCTCAGTGACTGCTGAACCTAACTCCACTTCTCGTTAGAACCAACTGTTAAATATTCAAGAATTCTGCAAGCTGCATGTTAAAGTGTCTGTAGCTTGAAATCAGCCATGGTGGGAGTTATTTATACCATGAAATCAGCAAACGCTGCAAATCAAAGACGATTTATCAGCACACTCTTGCCTCGAATAGCAAGTCCTAGGCATGAGCACCTGTTGGTGAGTCTGACACATGCCTGTGTTTTAGCTGCAAGGGGCTGGGGAAAGGGAGAGACGGCCTTTGTGGCTGTAGTAGGAAATGGCCTCTCTTTTACTAAGACTGAAACACTTGGAGGATTCTCCACCAAAAGATAAGGGTTTCAATACTGCATAGCCCCCTAAATTCTCAAATATTTTCTATAGTGTGCAAAGGGCTTACCTAAGGCTGCACCTTCACCTATAGCAGGTACCCAATACATGTTGGGTCCTTTCATTTTCTTTCTTTTCCCCCATTTTTGCCACATGTATAATTCTTACTTTGCAGTCTGATATGCACTCTTAAGTTCTAGTCATAACAAAAATAAAGCCGCAATAAAGCCTTTCCCCAAGATACATCAAGTGCAGAAGTAAGGTCAGCTCAGAGACTCCAACTTTAAATCAACAACTCTGTGTTCCCCATTAAGGGAATGAGCATTTTTAGACAGAATTGTTATTACCTTAAAGTCATCACATTTAATTATTTTTGAGCTAAAAGTAAATACCCACAAACACTTGAAACTAAGACAAATCTCTTACTAAGATACTGAAGATCCTTCTATTTATTTACTTATCCAAAAGCCTATCAGAAATTTTATTACAAAAAATAACAAGCAGAGAATCTTCCAAATTAGAAAATACAGCAGGCAGCTAGTATTATTTTTCTTTCAAATTAATAAATGTAAAAGTACCTGGTTAACCAGGTGAAGGTTAGGAAAAAATGAATATAAATGAAAACTTCTTCATGAAAACTGCTTCTTTATAATGTGAGCTACAAATGATTTATATACATCCTAGGACTTGGATGAAAGGGAGGAAAAAATGTATTAGTAATTGGAACTGCATTGCAAAATATTTTTTCCATATGTATCTTGTATAATTTTTCCATGTTGCATATTCATCACTCCATGCATATAATTGGAGAGTACCTGAAATCACATGAGGAATAAGGAAAATTTGTCACTGTTCAGAGTCAGCTTTAATTTTTCTAAATGACTCAAGAGAAAGGGACATTTTTTTCTAGGTGAAGATTATTTTATTCATTCTTAAGGAGGCATTAGGAAGTTCCTTCACCTGTAACCTTTGCTCAAGTATTTGGAAGTGATGATGCAGAGACATTGCTAGCAGCAGAAGACATGGGAAGCTTCACGGGGTGCTGCAAGGAGACAACTTCCCACCCTGAGCCCAGTGAGTTCAGGTGGGCTCAGGTATGTGGGCTCATTTGGTTTCTTCATCCGAAAAATAAGGGCCTTTCCAGAAGTTCCTTCCTCTTTAAAATTTTGCATCCTAATTACTAATTTTAATCCCACTGCTGAGTTGAAAAATACACTTAATTATTTGTAGTCAATTTGGGCACTAATGAAAAGTTGTCAGACAGCCATGAAAGAAAGAGAATTTTCCATCACTGATGCCCAAGTTCACATCCGTGTTGCAGAAATTCCCTCCTCTGGCCTTTCTCGGTGAGTAAACACTTATTTTTGTCTCGGGAATAGCATCACTATAGAAACCACTGCCGGGGTGGGCACTTCCTTTGCAATTAAGTATCTCCTCTACATTGGCATGTCATCTTAGTTAGTAAAACAGGTAGATCTTTTAAGATCCTCCAAGTCTTTACATCCAGAGTCAAATTCTAAAATAAATGCAACACCTGAACATGCATGCAAGCTGAGAAGAGGCATCAGTGTTGTCATGACAACTGGGAAATGCCATGACTCCCCACAAATGCTAATATCATGGATTCTTAAATACCAGTAGTTATTATATTTTCTACTTTGGGTTTTTCCCAAGGGATTGAAAACCATTTGTGGTTGTTGTAGTTGTTGTGTTTTTCCTTCTGCTACAACTCAACGTGGGTGTTTTCAGAGCTGTGGGGACAGTGGGACTCAGTTTCCTCGGGGCATCTCCAGCAAGCTTTTAGGGGCTGAAGCTGGAGTAGCCAAGAGCCAAAGTGCCTACCATTTCATGCTTTGGAGTGTAGGTTCTCAAATAGAGCTCTGTAAACCAGCATTATAAGATGGTTTAAGAATAAATAGAAATAAATGAAGGCCCCAAACTACATCACTAGTTCTAGTGCTGTCACAGCCAGGAAGATTTTTCATTTGACACCTAAACTTCAGTTATAAACTATATAATGCACCGTTATTCCCTTTTTCTTTCTCCAGCTCCCAATGTAAGGATAATTGCAAAATTTCCAGAGTACCACTTGTCATCTGGAGGATGGCAGAGTGGTAAACCTTGATAGGAACTTTCCCTGATAGGTGAGCTACAATTTCAGTCCTAACAAGTTGGAACTCATTGCACCTGTTTAAGTTTGAGAGCACCAAGAGACCAAACAACTCTACCATCTCATTTGGAAATCTAGCAAGGTTTTGTTTTAAGGCATTGTGATAGGAAATATATCTTATTGTAAAGAGGGTGATGTGCTGAAAATACGATTTTCAACAGAGTGCTTTGTTTGAAATGTTAGGCAATAGGGAACTCTCGAATCAGATCTGCTCAGGAATTCCTCATTTGTGACTGTATCACGGGTAGCTTTAGTCTCCTTTAGAAACTTCTGTTTGATTTCTCACCATGAAATGCTCCCAGTGTTCTGACAAGAAGAGGAATACGCTCTGTTCTGAAACATATGTTGACCTTGCTCTTCAGGAAGGATGGAGACAAAGAGCCAAATGGACACACACGCACTGTTTTTAATATTTTGGGAGCAGTGTGTGCCTCTAAATTCACTGGATGCCTGCTCAGTTTTCCATTTCCTGTGTAGATTCATTTTCAGATTGGGAAAAACTTTATTACCCACACATTCAGATTAATTCCTGAGTAATGCGTGGCTTCTTCTCTTGAAAACAGATCACAAAACCTAGACTTTGAGAGTTGGAGTTTGACCACTTTTCAATGTAAGTGTTCCAGAAAAGATGTTCCATAAAGATGAACTATGATGGAACCACCTACTGATTTATTAGGTAGGCTGAGAAATCCCACAGAGGAAGGAATCAATAATAATACAACAAAACCATTACCATTTATTAAGTGTCTGCTATATTCCAGGCATTTTGCACATACTAATTTCATTTAATTTGCACAAAAAATTCTGTGAGTTTGATCTTATTTTCAAATGAGATTAACTTGCCCAGGTCACTCAGCCCTAAGAGCTAGAGCTAAGATGCAAACCCGAGCCTGCCTGATTCTTGAACCAGTTAGTTATATACCAATAAATATGCAACATGGCATGGTATGTTTCTGCTTGTACCAGTGAATCTAGTAAGTATTTTTAATGTTTGTTTTCCTTGAATACTGTGACTTCATACAAGAGTTTAAAGTTATTAGAATCTTTCATAATAATAGGAATAATAATAGGAAAGCAAGCCCTACATGACCAGAAATTGAATAGTGATAAATAGCAACAATATTATCTGGAAGGGAGAGAAGATATTTCTTATTAATTGAATGACCTTGCGGTCTGGGCTATATAAGAACCAATCCTTCAGTATTTATCAAAATGCCAAAGTAAGCAGGGTCCTATATTATCATCCTTAGCAAAATTCAGTATAAATTACTGGCTAACATTTACTAGAGGAGGTTTTGGGTTTAGTGAAGTACAAGGGCAAGGTAAATATCACTTGTACTCTGCCAGGTGACACAACTTATTTGAAAGAAGAAATTTGGGGACAATATGAGGCTGTGAAATTTCATTAAAAATTTTTCCTCTAGTTTTCCCAACAAATAGATTGGAGAGAAGTATCTTAGGGCCTCTACATTGCAAAACAAGAAGGGGCGTCATTTGAACAGATTACAATGAAAGTCGTAATCCCTGGAATTGCACCAAGGGCAGCTCCCACTCAATTAGTGGAAAACCCAAGAATCTTCTCTACTTGGATATATGGGGCTTTTTGTTTCTTTATGTATTTGTTTTTTCCCCTGGGCAACTGGGTAGACGGTGGTGTCATTCAGTGAAATGCAGAAAACTAGGGAAAGAATGGGCCTGCAGCAGGGGAAACCAAGAGTTCTTCTGTGAGAGTCTTAAGCTTGAGTTGTTGACTGTGCCATTGAATATACAAGACTGGAACTGAGGGGAGAGGTTGGGGCTGCAGACAGAATTTGGAGAGTCATCAGCATATTGATAAACCTTAATGCCATGGAACTGACTGATAGCTCCTAGAGGGAGAGGAAGGAGAGAGAAGAGAAGAGGGCCCAGGACTGGACCTTACAGCCTCCAAAATTTAGACTTCAATAAAAGGAATAGGAGGCAACAAAGGAGACTAAAAAGGGAGCAGCCAGTGAAGCATAAAGAAAACTAAGAGTTAAGTGTCCAAGATGGAAAACAAGTGACAAGAATGCTTCAAGGAGAGTCAAATGCTGGATCAAAGGCTGCTGAGCACTAGCCAAGTCCTGCCAATTCTTTCTCCTATGTATTTTCTGAATATGATTTTTCCCCCCAACCCCATCACTACTTCCCTAGTTTAGAACTACAAGAGCCTCTTAAGGGGTCTCCTTACCTCTTGATTTGACTTCCTACAATCTATGCTCTATACTCCGTGCTATTCCCAGAGTGGGTACCCTTTCTAAAATACAAATATTACCATGTCATGTCCTGAGTTAAAACTATACAATAGCTCTCCATTACCAACAGAATATAATATTAACTCCTTACTATGTCCCATGAGACTGTTTCTCACACAGAACTTAACTCCCTCTCTACCAGCTCTACCTCAATATGCCATATATACACTGTTTCCTCTGGCTGATGCTGTTCCTTCTGGCTCGACTGCTTTTCCCCACCCCGTTTTCCAAACACTTCTCAACATATAGGTCTCAGTTTTAGTTATCTCCCCTGTAAATTCTTCTCTGACCTCCCCTAAGCAGACTAGGTATCGTGCATTCCACCATCCCACAGCTTGTCATATATGCCTCTGTTACAGCACTTTCCATCTTTCTATGTGACATTGCAACTACTTTTTCTTAAAATTATGATACTAGAGGTTACCAATAAGCCATGAATTCCTTAGGAGTGGGGACCGTGACTTTTTTTTTTTTTACTGTCCCCAGTTATACAGCATTTGCATCTCATATGAAGCTCCACAAGTACATGTTGAATGAACAAGACCTCAAAGACTTCATAAAACTTCATTTCCACATTGACTATATTTCAGCAATATTTCCTATCAGGATATTAATAACTTATTAAAAGTAGGGCTAATTACTCACCTGTCTCTTACTTAAAAACTCTGAATGAATATACTGCCCAAGTAGCCCCACACTGTGGGAAACTGGTGATTGGTATATTCTGTGACTCTCCAAGGGCTCTTTCTGACCCCTAGGGGCTCATGATCATGTATCATGCACTGGTTCTTTACAATAGGAGAAAAACCTGCTCATCCAATTTGTTGGAAGCCCGGAGCTATATTACTTCAATTAGATTTATCTATTATTTGTTAAATTTCCCCCAGATATAGAGATTGTACCTTGAGACATAAGAAAAGTTACTCTGTCAAGATTTCACATTTTTATTAATACAATTCTAAAAGAAAAATGCCTAATTTCCAGTCGACCAAGATTGTGGTGTAAGATGCTCCAGGGTGCTGTTCCCCCACAGAATCTTTGAACAACAAGTAAAAACTGGAAAGGCCATTTTCATCAAAACTCCAGGAAGCAGTTAAAGGGTTGCAGTAACTGGGCGAGTACCACATCAAGAAAACACGGCTTTAAAAGTGGTAACCCGGCATCGTGGGATGGAGAACATCTTCTTGACCAAAAGGGGGATGTGAAAGAAAATGAAATAAGCTTCAGTGGCAGAGAGATTCCAAAAGGAGCCGAGAGGTCACTCTGGTGGGCACTCTTACGCACAATTTAGACAACCCTTTTTAGGTTCTAAAGAATTGGGGTAGCTGGTGGTGGATACCTGAAACTATCAAACTACAACCCAGAACCCATGAATCTCGAAGACAATTGTATAAAAATGTAGCTTATGAGGGGTGACAATGGGATTGGGAAAGCCATAAGGACCACACTCCACTTTGTCTAGTTTATGGATGGATGAGTAGAAAAATAGGGGAAGGAAACAAACAGACAAAGGTACCCAGTGTTCTTTTTTACTTCAATTGCTCTTTTTCACTTTAATTATTATTCTTGTTATTTTTGTGTGTGTGCTAATGAAGGTGTCAGGGATTGATTTGGTGATGAATGTACAACTATGTAATGGTACTGTAAACAATCGAAAGTACGATTTGTTTTGTATGACTGCGCGGTATGTGAATATATCTCAATAAAATGAAGATTAAAAAATAAATAAATAAATAAAAGTGGTAAGAGAAGCTTGTGGCACCCTTACTGACCACCCAGCCTTCCACACATGGTGTGGAATCAGCCATTATATGTATATATGTATATTACATAACTAGTGCTAGCTTCTTATCTGGAATTTTATAGGGAGGTAATTAATAAATAGCAGCTGTTGTTTATAATAAATAAGAAAGAACAAGAGATGCTAGAAGAGTCACCAAGAAAGTCAGCAGCAGGGACCTCAGAAAGGCCTTTTGATTGATTATCATGAGATGTTAACTGCCAGTTGGTGAGTCACTCATTGGGCTAAATGCTTCAGCTCGGGTTGTCAGATTTACCACTTGATTGTTATCCCCGTTTCAGTGGAAAAGCCTAGCCTGGAACCCAGGTGTTCCTCAACCTTCACTCCAGCTTACCTGGGTGTCTCTTCTGTGTCTTCTGAACAAACCAGACCAACACAGTAGTCTAGCTTCTAGATTTGTTTAACTGCTTTTTTAATCTCATTATTTTGAATCTTTTAAAATTGCATATATGGTGATAACCTGTTATAATATACAGTCTGCTTTCACCCCTTACCAACACCGATGCAGAACATATAACCTCTGCACATTCCCTTAGAAAGAGTCCACTGGCACCAGAAGATGAGTGAGCAATGCAGATTTTACTGAAGACTTATGGGAGTGATGGGTGGGATTTACGTTGCACATTGCATAGAAATCTATTGGAAATTCTTATCTGAATTATCTGCTCTCAAGGTTCTTTCTTCCCTACAGAGCCTGCACCGGTATGTCAGGTTGTTCGTAGAACCTGGCTCCAGGCTCCTTTTACCTGGCTTCCCAACCCACTCTGAATTAACCCTCTTTTACTAGGCAGAATATTTAGCACTTCTCCATCTTCTGCCTTCTACTTACACTCCCCAGCCCATCTCTAGAATTGGCTAAAAATGTCTCCCACTTACAGGAACCCAACCTGCTTAGAAAATGGGGTAGGGAAGAGAGATGAAAAACCATAATTCCTTACCTTGTAAGCTGCCTCATCATCTTGGAATGAAACATTGGTGTGTGTGTGTGTGTATGTGTGTGTGTAAATAAATACCTCATACTCACTGACGAGGTTTGCTTTCCAATATTTATCTCAAGCTCTATTGAACTGTTTCTTCACTTATTGTCAGGATAGTCCAAAGGCTATTTGAAAATGTTTATGATTGATATCGCTACTAAAAAGAACGGTTTCTCCTCTTTATTAACCACAGATGTCTATATATCTTTTAAAAATATTTTCTCTAATTACAAAAGTAATACATACTTATTATGGATTATTTGAAAAATACAGAAAAGTATCATGGAAAACATCGAAATCATTTAGAATTCCACTGCCCAGAGTGAATGTCTGTTAATCTTTAGGCATATTTTCTTACAATCATTTTTCTATTCTCTAGCTCTCTTTTTCTTTCTCTCTTTAGTTCTCTTAAAGATTTAACAAAGTGAAGAAGAACAGAAAATTATCTTACCTTTGCTGAGAGAAGATGTTGATGAGAGGATGAATTTGACAAACACAAGTTGAGGATGGCCTCAGAACTGTACTTTTCTCTCTGTGATGAGAAGAGAAGAAAAACAATATTAAAGAAAAAACTCTTCTATGTAATTGAATAACGTCTACAGCTATAGTCCCCAAACTCAAGCCACTTAGGAAGTAATATTAAAATATAAGAAATATATTTATAATTTTCACATTTTAATAAGATAGGCAAATGTGACAATGTATCTTGAAACTGTGATTCTTTAAATGAGAAAAAGTAAGCATAATTTTAATAAAGAGGACTTAAGAGTTTTAAGAGAATTTTCATCCATCATTTAATTTCTGCTGAAAAAAAATCCCTGCACTTTTTTTCTGAATAAATATGAAAGACGTTTAGTCAACTAGCCTGACTAGTTCTTTCACTCTAATATTGAAAGTTGGATGTGACGGGATAACATGGAACCTCGTGGACCATCTTTATCAACATAAACAATTACACTCAAGTCATTTGAATACAATAAGCAAAAACAGTATGACAGCTGTTGTATATTGAGTACCTACGACATGCCAGGTAATGAGGCATCTTTCTTTTTTCATACATAATCTCATTCAGCACCCTTTGAAATGGGTTTTATTATCATTCTTTGAACATGGGGGATTGGGGTTTTTAGAGATTTTGTTATAAACTTGCTCAAGGTAGAATATCTCCTAACAGCAGTTTTGTCTGAATCTACAGTCACCATTCCTAGTTATTTTCTGTGTTGAATGGAAACAGTTCTGACACTCTCAGGTGTTGGGAGCAGCGTGGCGGACCGTAAGTATGGGTGGCTCTGAAATAGCTGAGGGCAATGAGGCCTCAGCACTGAAAACTGTTAACATGGAATCCTCTTGGAATGGGGCATAAATGCCATTTTAGGAGCGGGAGAGAGGTGTGGGGTTGGGGGTGGGGCATCAAGCCATTACCAGCCATTGATGTTTTATCTTGAATTGGTTTATTGATCGTTCATTGGCCATCTCACAGGATTCTGAGAGAATAAAGTTGCCCTCCCACTCCCCCAGTAAACGCCTGTCTCATAGGATGTGGTATGGAAGGAGGGCCTCCGGAAAAGGATGGGAAAATTTGAAAACAGGAGGAGGGAAGGTCCCACGCCAAATACCACGAGTGGAATGAAATTAAGACAAAGGACTCCAAATGTGGGTCAGCCCAGGGTACACTATGGGGGAAGTCAGGTCAGATTGGGCTGCCTCTAAAAGTTGGAACCTCATTCTCTCAAGTAAAGGCCGAGGACCAACATTGAGATGTCTGTGGTTACTGGTGATGTGCAATAGGTCAAGAGGTGAAACCATAACCTCCAGTTTAAAGAGTTAGTCCAGGCCAGTCTTGAGGTGTTTGTTCGGCAGCTACTGAATGACAAATAGTACAAGGAAGCCAAGTAGAGCAGAGCTCTAAAGGCCAATTCCTTTTCAGTTGGCTCCCTTTGAAAGCATTTTCCGAAAGGAACTGTGATAGAAGAAAAAGTAAGCGTTGTAGCCAAACAGCAAATTATGCCATTAGGACTTATGTCCGGGTCCAGGTGACCAAGAAAATCACAACTTTGAACACAGAAATGGCTGCTGAAACTTAACTGAAGAAATGACACTATTGTAATTACTGAATTTGGTCATGAAACTCTTCCTGTTGGTAACACTCCATATTTCTCTTCTGGCCTTGTACACAGGCAAGAAGGAAAAATGATCTCAGGCTTTGATTATGACAATATGGTAGTAATGAATTTTCATAAAACAAACAGATTGGATCTAAAGCATTCTGTCCAGTCTCATATGGAAAAAAATTCTACTTTATCCTGGCGTTCCAATTCCTTCACTAGTAGACTCTAACCTCTTTTTAAATCTTAACTCAATTTTTTACTATCTTCAATCCTTGTTTCTTGATAAGTCATTCCATCCTCATTTCCTGATAAGTCTATTCCATGTCATTTATTCATATCTTACATTTCTGATCATCCTTATACTGTTACCTCCTCATCTATCTTGTCTCTCTCTCTTTTCTCCCCATATGTTTCTTAGATTGTTTTGGACTGTTTCTTTAGGGACTAACTTAAATATCTCCTTTTTAATAAAGATTTTACAGATCACCCCACTTTTTCCATTCTCTAAACTCCAATAGCATCTTTGGTCTCATTGCTCAACACATGATTACTTAACATTTGACTTTATACACTACTTCCTCAGTCCCTGAGACAGGGACTATGTTTTATATTTCTTCGTTATTTGTCTTCCTTACCTCATTCCATTCCTTGGTGGCTACCACCTTGTCTCCCAGCAGGCAGTATATATAGCACCTTGTAAAAAGTACTTGATAAATTAATTTGTTGAATAAAGTGACATTGCAGGAGACCAACAGTCTGGCCCTTTTGCAGCAGCGCTTTACAGTGGATGAACTCTGTAAACTGGTGAAGGGGTGATGGTCCATCTTTGCTTTCAACTAGATGTGAAAACATCACAAGTTTTGGCAGCCCAGTGAACTCTGAAAAAATGAAGATGATATATATGCCATCACTTGGGATGTTCAGAGTGATCCATTTCCATTGACATCTGTACAAGGTCAGGCAATTCTTCACTATTTCAATCTTCAAAGTCCTGTTCTAATGATCAAATGTGATTCATTTAATACATTTAGAGAATGCCAGTCTAGAGTAAAAGCACATAGTAGGCATTTTAACTAAAACTAGCACATAGTATGTCCTCAAAATCTTTTCTTCTTTTCTCCATCCCCATAGCTTTAGGTGGCAGATGTTCTGATATTTTCCAAAGATGCCTCTTTTTCCCCCAATTCCCCACTTCCTGCCTCTGTGTTTTTCATGGGATAAGCTTTTGCTTGTTGACAATAATTCTTCCTTACATTCTTCCTTATATTTATACAGTGCTTTATGGTATATAAATCAATTTCATTTGAGTTTCATGGGAATCTAGTCAGGTGAGTCTGATTGATCCATTTCTCAGGTGGGAAAAATTGAACCTCAGAGAGCTTATTTGCTGTTGGTAAATGCCTTAAACTTGGATTTTCTGACTTAATAAAGGAGAAGTAATGAAAAAATGGAGGGTAAATTTTGTTTCGTTAAAATACTACCTTGCAAAACTAAATGTCTATAGGAGGGGGATATAAGGCAGGGGTATGGGATTCTGAACTTTTTAATGTATGTTATTTTTATTTCTTTATTTGTCACTTTGTTTTCTTTTCTTTTTTTTTTCCTCTTCTTTTCTTGTAGAAGAAATGGAAATGTCTGCATATAGATTGTGGTGGTGAATGCATAACTATGTGATTATACTGGGAACCACTGATTGTCTACTTAGGATGGAATGTTTAAAAAATAAACAAGTGTTGGAGAAAATGTGGAGAGAGGGATGTACCTAATCACTGCTGGCAGGGGAACAGAATGGTGCAGCCCATCTGGAGGGCAGTGTGGTGGTTTCAGAGGAAGCTAAGTATGGGGTTGCCATATGGTCCTGCAACCCCATTACTGGGTATATACTTGGAAGAACTGGAAAGAGGAACATGAATGGACATTTGCACACTGGTGTTTATGATCGCAGTATTCATGATTTGCAATGGATGGAGGTGGCCTGAGGGTACATCGACTGATAAACAGAATAGTGAACTGTGGTGTATACATACAATGGAAGATTGAGCAGCTGCAAGAAGAAATGAAGTTGTGAGGTATGCAACTAGGTAAAATGGACCTTAAGGACAGTATGTTGTGTGAAATAAGCCAGAAATGAAAAGATAGATATTATAATGCTAAACTTAATATGGACTAACTATAACATGCAAACTCTGAGAATAGAATCTGAGAGCATAGGTTGTCAGGGAGGACTTATTGTAATGGATCCTAGATTGTAAGCTTTTATAGCATTTACCTCTATTCCTGAGTTGTAACAGTTATTTCTAGATTCTGAGATGCTGAGCTCTTGTGGATAACCTGGTCAGTCCCTTGAACTTTGGGTCTCTATCTGTGTGACACCTGAGACTCAGAGCTATAGTTTGGAAGTTATGAATGTCAACATTACCCCACACAGCAAATGTTAAAGAAGCTGAAAAAGAGATCATATTCAATTAGATATATGAATGAAATGGACCTGGTTAGGACTAAGTAAAACAGACTAAAGGGTAAAGGATGATATTGACTGTATTGTAAAACCTCAACTTCTGTGTGAGACCAAAGGTAGAGATGTTTATTTGGTGGAAAATCCCTATTGTCTGCAGCACACTATATAATTTAACTTGTATGGTCAGTTTATTCAAACACCATAATTATGGGGAACCTTCAATAGGGAGTGCTATCTGATTTGTTTGTACAGTTTACTATGAAGCCCTGATAATCCCAGAGTAATTTGGGCAGAGGATAAAAAAGTATTTGAAAAGCCCCCTTGAGGGACTGGGGGAAAATGAGGAAATACTAAATTTACCCACCTGGGGAATTCCTTATATTCTTACAAAATTGGGGACCTACCAATTTAGTAGGCTGAGACCTCGATCTTGGGGCTTGCCCTTATGAAGCTTGTTAATGCAAAGGAGTGGCTAAGCCTACTTATAATTGTGCCTAAGAGTCACCCCCAGAGAACCTCTTTTGTTGCTCAGATGTGGCCTGTCTCTCTAAGCCAACTTGGCAGGTAAACTCACTGCGTACCCCCCCACACACACATGGAACATGATTCCCAGGGGTGTAAATCTCCCTGGCAACGTGGGACATGACTCCTGAAAATGAATCTGGACCCAAAATCATGGAATTGAAGAAGACTTTTTGACCAAAATGGGGAACAGAAATGAAAAAAAAGTAAAGTTTCAATGGCTGAGAGACTTCAAATGTAGTTGAGTTCATTCTGGAGGCTATTCTTATGCATTGTTTATATATACCTTTTTAGTGTATCAGAATAGCTAGAAGGAAATACCTGAAACTGTTGAACTGCAACCCAGTAGCCTTGATTCTTGAAGATGAGTGTATAACTATATGGCTTATACAGTGTGACCATATGATTGTGAAAACCTTGTGGGTCATGCTCCCTTTATCCAGTGTATGAACAGATGAGTAGAAAAATGGGAACAAAAAAGTAAATGAATAATGGGGGGATGGGATGTCTTGTGTGTTCTTTTTTACTTTTATTTTTATTCTTATTACTTTTTTTGGAGTGATGAAAATGTTCAAAAATTGATTGTGGTGATGAAGGCACAACTATATGATGATACTGTGAACAGCTGACTGTACACCTTGGATGATTCTATGGTGTGTGACTATATCTCAATAAAATTGCAAGGAAAAAAATTAGTTATGACCTTGAAAATACCACTGTGACAACACTGCTGTTTGCCTCCTGAACCAAGACAGATTTACCACGAGGCCAATGAGACTAAGTCAAAGGGCCCCTCACTCGCATAGGCCCTTGCTGGGAGGAACCCCACAGAATGTTTACACGGTCAGATATCTTTGTGAAACTTGCTGGCATAAAGATGGAACTATCTTTCTAATGGTCCCCTAAACTTATAAGCTTCAGGCCCCACAAAATATGGCCTTGTCATTGCCCTCAGATAATAGAACCTCAGTTTTTAGCTGGGCACACTGCCACCAAACCAAAAGACAGCCTTTCTTGCAGAGAGAGGTGGCCATGTGGCCAGTCTGGGCCGATGACATGTAAGTCGACATGTTATTTGAGACTTCCAGGAATTCTGCTTAAAAGGGAGGGAGGGACATACTGTTTTTCCTTCCTTTCTCCAGTCAGCTGCTTGGAATATGGATGTAATAGCTGGAGCTCCAGTAATCATCTTAGACCATGAGAATGAAGGACCCATACCAGGAATGGTGGAATGAAGAGCTGGTGGGAGCCTGGGTCCCTAATAACCAATGCACTGCCATGTCTGTCCTAGGCTTCCACTGGACTTCTTTTATGTGAGAAAGACAAAGTTCTACCTTGTTTAAACCACTTATTTTTCATGTCTCCACTGTAACTGAATCTAATCCTAATTGATACAACCATGTTGGGTGCTGGAATTAGACTGACGACTAAAATGGAGCTTGCCTAATGATGAAGACAGACTCCAAATAGATGATCTTATATAACTAATCAAATAATTCTCAGTGAACAAAGTGGAGGTAAGGAGAGGGTATCATGTGCAGATATAGCAGGGCCTGAACTGGCTAGTGGTAGGGCTGGGGCATGCAAGAAAGGAAAGCTGTTAAAAATGGAGTGATATTGGGGAAAAATACAATCAATGCAAACTAGAGTCTATAGTTAATAGTAAAATTGCAGTAAACTTCCATTAATTGTAACAAAGGCAATATATCAAAGCTAGATGTCTATAAGATGGGGATATTAGGGAGGAGTGTGGGATTGTTGGTGTTGGTGTTGTTGTCTGACTTTTTAATTGTATTTTATTTTTATCTTATTTTTTCTTTTGTTGCTTTTAGTTGTCATTCATTTCTTCCTGTCTTTTTCTAGTTTCCTTTTACTTTTTTCACCTCTTCGTCATTCTTTGTGGAAGAAATGGAAATGTCTTTATTTAGATAGTGGAGGTGAATGCATAACTATGTGATTATACAGGGAACCGTTGCTTGCTTACTAAGGATGGAATGTATTGTGTGTGAATAAAACTGTCTAAAAAATAAACAGAGGGATACAATTGTTGGAGAAAATGTGGATAAATGGATGTAACTTATCACCACTTGTGGAGAAGTAGAATGCAGCCCATCTGGAAGGCAACGTGGTGGTTCCACAAGAAGCTAAGCATGGGGTTGCCATATGGTCCTGCAACTCAGTTACTGGGTATATACTTGGAAGAACTGAAAAAAGGGATATGAATGGACATTTGCACAGTGGGGTTTATGGTGTCAGTATCCATGATTTGCAGTGGATGGAGGTGACCTGAAGGTACATCAACTGATGAATGGAATGGCGAGCTATGGTGTATACATACAATGGAATATTGAGCTGCTACAAGAAGGAGTGAAGTTTTGAGATGAATGGACACTGAGGACAGTATGTTGAGTGAAATAAACCATAAATGAAAAGAAAAACATTATAATGGACTATCTATAATGTGCAAACTCTGAGAATTGAGTCTGACAGCACAGGTTGTCATGGGAAGGCTTATTGTAATGGTTCCTAAATTGTAAGCTCTTATAGCAGGTACATCTATTCCTGAGTTGTAATGACTATTTCTAAATTCTGAGATGCTGAGCTCTTTGTGTATAACCTGGTCAGTCCCTGGAACTTAGGGTATCTGTGTGACACCTGAGACTCAGAGAGAGTCTAGCAGCTATGAATGTCAGCATTTCCCCATACAGCAAATGTTAAGGAGTCTGAAAGAAGAGATCAGATTTCAATTAGAGATATGAATGAAATGGACTTGGTTAGGATTCAGGTAAATCAGACTAAAGGGTAAAGGATGATATTGACGGTGTTTTTAAAACTTCAATTTGTGTATGAGGCCAAAGGAAGAAATGTTTACTAGGTGCAAAATCTATATTTTTTGTAACACACTATATAATTTAACATGTATGGTCAGTTTATTCAAACAACATAATTACATGGAATGTTGAGCCGGGAGTGAAATCTGGTTAGTTTGTACAGGTTGGTATGAAGCCCCAATACATCCCAGAGTAATTTGGGCAGAGAACAAAAATGTATTTGCTAAGCCCCCTTGAGGGACTGGGTGGGGGAAAATGTGGAAATATTAAATTTCCCCACCTGGGGAATTAATGATATTCTCACAAACATCGGGGGCTACCAATATAGAAGCCTGAGCCCTCAATCTTGGAGCTTGCCCTTATGAAGTTTGTTACTGCAAAGGAGAGCTAAGCCTACTTATATTTGTGCCTAAGAATCACCACCAGAGAACCTTTTTTGTTGCTCAGATGTGGCCTCTCTCTCTAAGCCAACTCTGCAGGGAAACACTGCCCTCCCCCGCTATGTGGGACATGACTTGCAGGGATGAGCTTGGCCCTGGCATTGTGGGATTGAGAAAGCCTTCTTGAACCAAAATGGGGAAGAGAAATGAAACAAAATAAAGTTTCATGGCTGAGAGATCTCAAATGGAGTCAAGAGGTCATTCTGGAGGTTATTCTTATGCATTATATGGATATCCCTTTTTAGTTTTTAGTGTATTGGAATAGCTATAAGGAAATAGCTGAAACTGTTGAATGGCAACCTGGTAGCCTTGATTCTTGAAGACAATTGTGTAACTATATAGCTTATAATGTGTGACCATGTGATTGTGAAAACTCTGTGGCTCCCACTTCTTTCATCTAGAATATGGACAGACAAATAGAAAAATGAGGAGAAAAAGTAAATGAATAATAGGGAGGGATGAGGGTATGGGATGTTTTGGGTGTTCTTTTTAACTTTAACTTTACTCTTATTCTTTTTTATGTGTAGTAATGAAAATGCTCAAAAATTGAGAGCTTTTGTGAACAAGAGACCAACTCTACAAGAAACACTGAAGGGAGCACTATAGGCAGACAGGAAAAGACAGGAGAGAGAGGTTTGAAGAGAGTGTAGAAATGAAGATTATCAGTAAGGATAAAAAGAGAGGGAAAAAAAAAGATATGACACATAAAATCCAAAAGACAAAATGGTAGAAAAACATACTGCCTTTCAGTAATAATATTAAATGTTCATTAATCCATTATTAAACTCCCCAATCAAAAGACAGAGACCGGTAGAATTGATTTAAAGACAAGACCCATCTACATGCTGTCTACAAGAGACACACTTTGGACCCAAGGACAAAAATAAGTTTTAAGCAAAAGGCTGGAAAAAGATATTTCATGCAAACAGCAACCAAAGAAGTGCAGGAATAGCTATACTAATATCAGACAAATTGGACTTCCAATGTAAAGCAATTAAAAGAGGCAAAGAAAGACACTATGTATTAACAAAAGGGACAATTCATCAAGAAGACATAACAATCATAAATATTTATTCCCTGAGCCGGAACACCCCAAAATACATGAGGCAAACACTGACAACACTGAGTGGAGAAGTAGACACCTCTACAATAATAGTTGGAGACTTCAATACACCACACTCATCAAAGGATAGAATTGCTAGCCAGACGATCAATAAGGAAACAGCGAGTTTCAATAGTATGATAAATGAACTAGACTTAGCAGACATTTAGAGAACAATGCACCCTCAAACAGCAGGATACACATTTTTCTCAAGTGCTCATGGATCATTCTCAAGGATAGATCACATGTTGGGTCACAAAACAAGTCTCAGTAAAATTTAAAAAGATGTAAATTATACAAAACACTTCATTGGATCGTAAAAGAATGAAGTAAAAAATTAATAACAGGTGGAAAACCAGAAAATTCACAATTACATGGCGGCTAAACAACACACTCTTAAACAACCAGTGGAATGAGGACAACATTACAAAAGAAATCAGTAAATATCTTGAGGCAAATGAAAATGAGAAACAATATATCAAAATTTATGGGATGCAGAAGGCAGGGGCGCAGGAATGGAGTCGGAGACACAACAAACGTGGCTGCGGCTGCGACAGTGAGGAAGGTGGCGACGGTGAGGAAGGTGGCGGCGGTGATGATGGCTATGGCTTTGAACAAGGCGGTGGGGCATACTCGGTGTGGTTGTCAGGAGACCTCTGTATGGCTTTTCAACTTTAATTGAAATTCCCTCTATGGCCTTTTGGAGCCCCATGGTGTGTCTCCAGAGTAAAATTTGATTACTCTACATTTCATCAATGTTGGAGTGGAAAGAAAAAGGAGGAACTGATTTTCTAAGTATAACAAACTATAAACTTAAAAAAAAAAAAGAAGTGAAGATGGTTGAAAAGAAACTAGAGCCTTTAGACCACATGAAAGATTTTCACGATACCTGACTCAGCAGACCAATCATGTGAACGTGATTTCCGGATCAGTTAGTGGGGACAAAGAAGCAGAGGGTCTTCAGGGAGCTGGAACAGATGGTGATCAAAATGGACTTCATCACCCATCTGTTGAAATTTCCCTGGATGAAAACTCAGGAATGTTAGTACACGGGTTTTAAGGGACCTTTGATGGAATGCTCAAGTGTCGGTATGGCAACCATGCCAGCAAAGGGACAGCCTGGCTTATTGAACATACCAGAATCCACACAGGTGAGAAACCTCATAGACGTCACTTATGTCCATTTGCATCTGCTTAGGAGCGTCATCTGGAAGCCCATATGTGTTCCCATACTGGAGAAAAACCATACAAATGTGAATAATGTTCCTTCTGCTGCAGCAATCAAAGTAACCTGTCCCATCATCGAAGACACAAGCATAAAATGGTACCAATTAAAGGTTCTAGATCTTCCTTAAGCAGCAAGAAAATGTGGGGGGTTTTACAGAAGAAACAAGCAATTTGGGGTATAGCAGATGAACACTCATCAACTTGTGTCTGCCTTCCATGGTGGTTCAGAAAACAGACTTTCTTAATGATTTTATCCATGAAATCCCAAATATTCAGATGGACTCCTTTGGAAGTATGATGAAAACCACACCAACCAGTGGCCTACCAAGGGACCCCGAAGAACTCATGGTTGACAACCCTTTAAATCAGCTCTTGACTCGAGCAGGACAGTTGTCCCGTTTGCCACCTGAAAACCAAAACCCTGCATCCCCTGATGTAGTTCCCTGCCCTGATGAAAAGCCTTTCAGGTTCAGCAGCCCTCAGCCCAAGCAGTAGTTTCTGCAGTGTCAGCAAGTAATCCTCAGAGCGCCTCTCCCACAAGCCGAGGCCATCACATAGTCAAAGGAACAACAGTCCAGTGGCAGGTCCAAGCAGTGAACCAAGTGCCCACAGAAGTACCCCCAGCGTAGGAAATAGCCAGCCGAGCACTCCAGCCCCCACCCTGCCAGTCCAGGATTCTCAGCTTGGCACCACTGCCAGCACTGTGACATGTATTTTGCAGACAATATTCTTTATGCTATTAATATGGGATGTCATGGGTATGAAAATCCTTTTCAGTGTAATATATGTGGATGCAAATGTAAAAACAAGTATGATTTTGCCTGTCATTTTGCAAGAGGGCAACATAACCAACACTGATGGAAAACAATCACATTGTGCTTTATTTGGCTTTTCACCTTTTAGGGCTTTGTGGGTTGATTTTGTTTTGATTTTGTTTTGGTCATCCCTATAAGGTCATCCCTATTAAGGTGCCTCCTAATTTAAAGTTTATACATTATATTTCTAGAATGTAAGTGTGACAGTGGAAACAAAATATTCCCGTTTTTTCCTAAAATTTGGTCAGTGTAATTTATGTGTTAGAACAGTTAGCCAGATTGGTGTCTGTTTTTATCTTTCACCTAGACATTTGAGAATTGGTATTCAAGCATAATCTTACAGGTTTTCATTTAAATTTCCCACTTTTATGGCCCAAAAAAATTTCAAGACTTTCCCTTACTCTTGATATGACAGTATATTCTTGGGTAGATGTTATTTCTGCCACATGTCAAAATGATAGAATATTTTCTCTTGTAATATCTGTTACAACTTATTTCAGTGTTTAATAGGGGAATTGCTTTTAAATTGGTTCTTAATTGAAATACTATTTAATTCACATGATTTAAGTTGAAGCATTAGTTTTATTTCAACTGATAATGAAGCTATTTGGGTGTAGTGTATCTGTTTTCTATAAAGGAAAATGTAAAGCAATTTCTTTTAATGAAAGTTACAAAAATATGAAGGGAAAGTTTGAAAAAGAAATGAAATCCAAGACTTTAAGGTGAAAATGTATTATCTTTTTCCTCTGTAACAGAAGAAATTGGAGTTTAATGTTTAAAATATCTGTTTATCCAATTTCTAGTTTCAACATATGTCATCTTTCGACTGGATTATTTTTATTATACTTCCAGTTCATTAAAAAAAAAACACAAACACATACACAGATAAATAAATGCACTGATAATGCCAGAGGATTATCTATGAAGATGCCTTTTTTTCCTTTTCACTTGAAGTTTTCACTTATATCCTTTATTCTGATGGTATTAGCATCAGGGAAGACTGATACATCTGAGAAACTGGCATTCTTCTTATTCCTTTGATGACCAGAGGTACAGTCGGATATCATCCATCTTCTTAGTCTGAGGAGCTGCAGTCTTTCAAAAAAATCTTTGATGTTTCCTTTTCCTGCCTTCTATCTATTTCCTGTCCATAATTTCTGGGTAACAGAAACATGTGGCAAAATGTGATGGTGAATTTACATTTACAAAAATGAGAGGATGGGTCCATAATGGATTTTGATTTCCTCTTCAGAATTGGCCATTTTGAATATTTTCTGTGAATTCAAATTGTGTAATGCTCATTTGCGGTTTTACCAATCTTCATGGATAGTTAAAGAAAACTATATGGAAACTGTGATTAAATTGCCAGCTTAGGAGGAAAGGATAAGAAGGTGTAAAAATGGATAGAAAATGCATTTAAACTTGATATTTAATTTGTTTACAAAAATAAGACTTGCTAAATAAATCTAGAGTAATTCATTTTCAACAGGGGGCTTTTGTTTTTATATTGTGTAATAACTAGCCTACTCTGAAAAACAGGTTTGTCAAACAATAAAATATATTGTTTCTAAAAAAGCAAAAAACAAAGAACAAACAAAAACCTTATGGAATGCAGCAAAGGCAGGGCTGAGAGAGAAATTTATTGCCCTAACTGCCTATATTAAAAAAGAAGAAAGAGCAAAAATTGAGGACTTAACTGCTCACCTGAAGAATCTAGAGAAAAAAACAGCAAACTAACCTCAAAGCAAAGAGCAGGAAAGAAATAGCAAAGATTAGGGCAGAAATAAATAAAATTGAGAACATGAAAACAATAGAATCAACAAAACCAGAAGTTGGTTCTTTAAGAAATCAGTAAAATCGATGAACCCTTAGCTAAGCTGACCAAGAAAAAAGGAGAGAGGATGCAAATAAATAAAATCAGAAATGGGAGGGGGGACATAACTACTGACCCTTAAGAGATAAAGGAGATAATGAGAAGAAACTATGAGCAACTACATGCCTACAAACTAGACAACTTAGATGAAATGGACAACTTCCTAGAAAAGCATAAACAACCAAAATTGCCTTGAGAAGAAACAGAAGACCTCAACAAACCAATCACAAGTAAGGAGATTGAATTAGTCATCAAAAAACTCCTATGAAAGAAAAGTCCAGGGCCAGATGGCTTCACATATGAATTCTACCAAGCATT
The DNA here is from genome assembly GCF_015220235.1 of Choloepus didactylus. Lineage (NCBI taxonomy): Eukaryota > Metazoa > Chordata > Mammalia > Pilosa > Megalonychidae > Choloepus > Choloepus didactylus. The sequence goes on from NC_051314.1 coordinate 89,308,890, forward strand.
CAAAAAAGAATTAGTTGTCAATCCTGCTCAAACTCTTCAAAACAATTGAAGAGAAGGGAAAGCTACCTAACTCATTCTCTGAAGCCAACATCACCCTAATACCAAAGCCAGACAAAGATACTACAAGAAAAGACAATTACATACCAATCTCTTTAATGAATATACATGCAAAACTTCTCAACAAAATACTTGCAAATTGAGTACAGCAGCACATTAAAAGAAGTATATACCATGACCAAGTGGGATTTATTCCAGGTATGCAAGGGTGGTTCAACACAAGAAAATCAATTAATGGAATACACCACATCAATAAATCAAAAGGGAAAACCACCTTTTGTGTGATGGCTTGACTGGTCAAGTCCTTTTTTTTTGGAATCTATCTTTTTAAATACTGTAACAAGTGTGACAGTGGGTTTTTGTGTGTCAAACATTCGTGATGTAATCTTTTTTTTTTCCTGTTAAAATGTTTTTGACAGTTTTAAGAGCAGCCTTTTGGTTCAAACCATTTCTTGTTCTGTTTGCAATGAAATCAAGAAAAAATGAGGTGTTATTTAAAAATTTTGCTCTTGGGCCAGATGTGGACCCCAAAATAAAAATTACAAAAGCTTGGCATTGTAGGAACTTCAGAGGATTATATAGCATTTAGATCCATGCTAGATACCTGAATTGAGTTTCATTGACTGGTTGATATCACTCTAAGTATCTCTAAGGACAGGGAGCACCTGACTGGGTAACTGGAAGTCTAGGATAACTTAAAAATAGGCAATCCCATATAATTCCCTCCCCTAAGATAGAAATTGAGGAGCACTCTTGGATAAAAAATTCAACTCAGCCCTTCTAAGCAATACACTCAAAACCTTGGCAGGATCTCTGTGTAAAAGGAGCAGCCACCAATAATCATGTGGTTCAGCACTGAGCTCCTTCCCCTTTTTTTATACTCTTCATGTTGCAAAGGGCCCAGTTTGAAAACAGAGAATGAAGGCAGAAAAAAAACCAATAAATATGGCTCCGTGTAATAATGTGACCTGCTGATTTCATTGTGAGAGAGGCACCTTGTGAAGTGTTAGAAAAAGGCTTTTCTTCTCGTTAAGTGTCATAAGGAAAGTGCAGTCAGAGTAAGAGCTTGCCATGAACTGGGACTGTAAGAAAGGGCCTAACAGAAGAGATGGGGCTCGAGCTGGACAGTCCAGTGGAAAATGTGAAGACTTCATGAAATGAAATAATTACCTTAAGATATTTTAGTAAGTGTAATCTATCAACCAACTATCCTGAGGGCCTAGCATGTGCAGGACATGGGGAAGGTCTTATATGGAGATGCAAAGAGGTTAAAAAAAAAAGGGAGGGGGAGGTACTTTTGGTCTTGGGGTGTGACAATCCTGGGCTCTAAAATGGTGAATCCAGATAAAACCATACCTCTGTGCGCTCTAATCCACCTCTTTAAAAAATACCAAAATCCTGACTGATCCTGAAGCAGTTAGAACATGTCAGCACGCTTGGATTCTGCAAGGAATGGATGCTGTGGGACACTTAATCGGGATGGTGAGAAACTGTTAGTGAATACCTGTCACCATCTTGGAAGATGGCTTGGAATGAAGTGCGGCTGTCACTGCATTTCTCTTACTAGTTGTTGTTCAGAATGCTCTGAAGGAGCTTGCAAGGAGGAGAAATGTGACAAAATTATGACCATAGTTATTAGCATTTGCTGAAGTAGCCACAACTCCCCAGGGACTTTGAAGTGCTTTGCCTGGGCTGCCTCCTGCCTCCATTAGGATGTCGTCCTAATGTGCCTGGGCCCCAGCTGGCCTGCAAACTCTCACGACACCCAGGCTCACATTTTGTGACACTGCCCTTGGAAAACTCTAAAGGCAATATACGCACTAGACATCTTTCCTTCATTTTGTATATAACACTGTTCCTTACTCCACAAAATAGAGACCTGAAAATGTCAACAAGTGGATAGAGAATGAGGACTTTTAAAGTAGATTTAAAAATTCACACTGCAAATTTAAATTCAGTATTAAGGAAGAGCCAGTCTTCCATATTCATTCAGTACCAATTTAATCTTTCTCGTCTTTTATTTTGAAATTCATTACCTTGTAAGGAGTGTAAGGAGTTTGTCCTCACAGCTATTTAACAAGTTTGATTAACAAGGCCTGCCTATAAAAATTTCAAGTTGGAGGCAACATGGATACTTTTCCATGCATTCGTTATGTTTTGTCTCTGCCTGGATTGCTCCTTTCCTTCCTTCTCTTTGTTATTCTCAAGACCCACCTTCAGTGCTGCCTTCTGTGTGACACTCTTCCAGACTCTCCCCTCACAGCATCCGGTGTACCCTTCTTTCTTCAAATGTACTGGAGGTAAAAGGATGGGGGGGGGTACCAGCAGCAGTATTTAAACCACTGTATTATAATTATTTGGATGGTGGGGGACATTCTTAATGTCTTAACTCCTTGCAGCAGACTTCTGCTTAGGGAAGAAATGTCTTTTTTAGGAAGACACCTGGACAAGCTGCTTGGAGTGGGAGGGAAGGTGAGACCCTGGGGATTGAGGGGCCAGGGCATCAGGAGGAAAAGTGGGACACTCTACTTTAGAAATGGGGAGGAAATGAGGGTGGGGGAAGAGAGAGGGAGAGAAAGAGTGAGGAAGGAGGAGGTGGGCTGAATAACAGGACACTAGAGAACTAAGGGCAGAAATGCTGAGGGGAGATTAGGAACAGAATACCTAACAGACATTTAAGTTGATTGCATATCTCTGATGCAAATCTCCCTCACCTTCCTAAACCTTTAGTTAGTCCCGCCTGAGTGGTTGGTTTGGTGAAAATCAAACAGAAAAGGGACAACATATGTGGAATAGTTAGAGGGTCCTAAAATTGACATCCAACCTAGGGATGTGAAAATGTACCTCCCTGGGAATGTGCACAAACACTGGGGAGGGTGCGTGGCTACCTAGAGTCTGTGGGAAAGATGATATCCTAGAGAAAAATAATAGCTACATTTATGAAGCAATTACTGTAACCAAGAAGTTAGAATTTAACAAATGATTATGATTACTGAATCATTATATAGATATTTCTTTTTACTTTCTGGTGTATTAAGTGACCAGGGGGAAATACCTGAAATTTCTGAACTGTAATCCAGCTGCTTTGATCTCTGATAATGGTTATATAATGATATAGCCTTGATCTTGTGATTGTAAAAACCTTGCGACTGACCCCCACTTGTACCCTTTTATCCTGTTTTTAAACTTTAGCGTCTTATGATCACCAAAGACAGCCTTTAATGTTTATTAAGGAAGGGCCTTGAGTCAGCCCATAACTAACCCACCCCAATTCCAAAACTATCTTGTTAGATGGAGCTGGATCAAACCAAAACTGGCGCACCTGCATATGTGCAGTAACTTAAACTTTAACCTATAAGTGACCTATACCTCAACATATTAGGGCTGCCATTTTCTTACATACGTTCTGGGATTAAGCATGTAATCAATCTGCACATGCTCAATAATTAGACTCATCTTTAACGTCGTCATCTCGAGCCATTGTGCTCACTGTCCTAAAACCTGACCATTTTTTGATACTATAAAACTATCAGAGTTACTGCAGTTTGGGGCTGGTAGGTTGTCTGATCTCCTGCTTCATGCTTAGCAATAAACTCTTTCCCTCTTTGAATCCCCAGTGTCTTGGGGAATTGGTCATTTGAGCACACTGGGCAGAGAACCCGCCGCTTTTGATCGGTATCATTACCATGTGTCAGGGAATGCGCTAAATACTTGACATTTACTCCTCACAATACCCTAATGAAGAAAGTATTATTATCATCTCCATTTTCAAGATGACACAGGTGAGAGGTAGAAAGATTAGGTAACTAATTAGCCCATGTTTAAGCCCAGATGAAACCCAGATATATTTGACTCCCAAGTATGTACTTTTGGCCACTGCCCCAGTGCATCCCCTTCTCAATAATGCTTTATAGCTAAAGGGATAAAAGATCAGTTGATCCAATAATTGACTTGTTCTGTAAACCATTATTTGTAATCCTACATATGTGCCACAGCCTTACGTGAGAACATTAATTAAATGTGATTTGCACTTTCCACAAAATCGTATTTCCTAATATTCCCTCAAAGTAAGCTGGTTTCTTCTCCCTGCAATCACCTACCAAGAACTAAATTACTATTTTTTAATAACAGTCTCTCCTTATGGTAGCACATAGCAAAAATAATTAAGACAATGAATATGCTGCGTGGAGTTTTTCTTTCTTAGTGGACATGACACTGTAGATGGTCCATTTGCTGCTGGAGCAGGGTTCTTTACCCTGGATCAATCGTGTGCCTTCCTGATGACGCTTTACTAGACCAAGGGGGCACAGTGTGGCAGCAGCTGATGGGAGGCACAGACTCAAAGCAGAGCTATTGTGGCCTGAAGCCAAACAAAAATTATACTACTTTAAAAAAAATCTGAAATCTAATATGCTGTCCACAAAAGGACAAAAGGCAGAAATTTTTAGCTAAAATGAATATGTTGTAAATGTCAGAAACTCATACAATGTATGTTACGGTTTGCTGAAGCTGCCGTTATGCAAAATACCAGAAATGGATTGGCTTTTATAAAGGGGATTTATTAGATTACAAATTTATAGCTCTAAGGCCATAAAAGTGTCCAAACTAAGGCATCAATAAGAGGATACCTTCACTGAAGAAAGGCCATTGGGATCTGTAACAGCTCTGTCAGCTGGGAAGGCACATGGCTGGCGGTTGCTGGTCCTTGGCTCCCGGGTTCTGGTTTTAAAATGGCTTTCTCAAAAATATCTCTGAGCTTCTGTCTCTCTTAGCATTTCTCTCTCAGCTCCTGTGCACCCTTGCTTGTTCTTCCAGGGCATCCCTCTCTAAAGCATCTGGGGGTCCTCTCTTCTCGAGGGCAAACTCTGGGCCTCATCTCTTAGCTTAGCATCTCCAAATGTCTTTCTGTCTGCATCTCCAAGCATCTGGGTCAGTGTCAGCTCTGAGCTTCTCCCAGGGGCAAACTCTGGATTACATATTTTAGCTTCTCTCCAAAAGGTCTCTCTCAGCTTCTCTGATCTCCTCTTCATGAGCTCTCTTAAAGGACTCCAGTAAACTAATCAAGACCAACCTGAATGACTGGGGTCACATCTGCATGGAAATAATCTAATCAAAAGATCCCATCTGTAATAAATCTGCCCCCACAAGATTGCATTAAAGAACACAGTCTTTCCTCGGGTGCTTAACAGTTTTAAACCGGCACAATGCGTATTTCTGATTGAGGCCAAAGAGTAAATACATAAGAAGAAACAGACCAGAGACAAGAAGCTCCATAAAAATCTCAAATTCTGTGCCATGGAGACAAAGATGGTACTGAGAAATCACACCTGGCTGGGGACCAAGGAGCCTTTGAAGAATCAACTTGTACTCCTTGTCTTGAAAGGGATGCTCCCTGACATCCATGGAGTTGAAAGAGGCTCCTTGGAAAAGCTCCTCTACAGAAGCACCAGCATAAAGGGAACATGGGACCTAATTATCCAGTTACTTCTATCATTCTATCAAATGACTAAAATTAATCTGCAGAAAGATGCAAAGGGGAAATGCCATTGTGACATTAACATGTCTTCATGATGTTCCTTTCCCCATAATTTACTCTAAGTGAGGGTAGCAACACAGAAATTTTGTCACAAATGGAAAGATAAAAAAGAGACGCCAGTCATTTTATTCTAATTCATGTGTATTTAAAAAAAAAAAAAGCGCGTTCTTCCCTCGTGGTTTCCATAGCTACTCCACCCCATCGGTTTTCATTTACAGTCAAAGGGAGAGTTCAGGGACTAGCAGCATCACGCGGTCTTTCTCATCCACCGGCACTGAAGCAGGTGTCAGCGTGACACGTGCCTCCGTGAGTCTGATCAACGCCCCCACAGATGACACCAGGAAGGGCAAAACAAATCCAAACAGAATCCTCCCGACCTAAACAGTTCCTCTTTTCCATTTTAACATTCTTACCGAAAGATGATTAAAGAATGTCCTTCATGCTAAAACACAAACTAGAGCTTTGGGGCAAAAATGTAATGACCTGTAGTAAAGTAAAAACAAGTTTTAAATATTTTCAACTAATGTGTTTTATGTTGCCAGATTGAAGTACAAGATCATATTTAATTTGATGTTAAACCTTAACAATGAGAAAGTACCCCCAGATTGACAAGAAGACCCATCTTTCTCCTAGGGTTCCCCTCCTCAAGTAATTTCTAGTTTGTAACGTCTCTAAACCTCCTCCTGGTAGCTGCTGGTCACCTCCACCAGGGGGGCTTTCTCTGGTGCTCTCCTGCTCTCCTCAGACCTTCTGAAATTTCTCCTCAAGACTGTTTTCTTTCCCATAACTATTCATTTCAAGTATTCATAGAGTCCCCTCTCTTAACATTTCCAAAACAGAAACAGATCCAGAGGAGGATGTTAACAACCTTTACTGAATATTGGGGACTAACAAAGTCCCTTCAGTGGCCACTGGCAGTATTTGTTCTTGGGGCCCTCATGTTCCATGGCTAGTTCCTTGCAGGCTCCCATGTGGCATGGCGGTAAGCTCATCCCCCACTAGTGAAAACTTTCTGGAGCCCAGGCCCTCAACCTATTGGCTCCCCACCTCCAGCATGGCAGGAACATCCACCTGCCAATAGTTCCTTAATGAGAAACTCCTCCCCTGCTCAACAGAGGCAGATGATCTTCTGTAGCCCACACAAGTCTAGATCCACATTTAGAGGCCTTCTGATTAACGATGATAGATTGAACACACTTGACTATCTCGTCTCCCTTCTGGAAGCTCACAAAAGTGAAGAAAAGAATGTTGAAACCACAGCAACAGAAAGAACAGGAGACAGGTTCATTAGAAGAGCTATTTGAACAAAACTCTGAAAGATGTGAAGTGAATGGAAGATATGAAGTGGATTGAGGAGGCCATGATTTGGAGTGCTCACGAGGAAACATATAGACAATACCCAATGCCTGTTTGCCCCACGAAACCCAGAAGTGCTGATTTGGAGCTGCCAGGTATAGAGGAGGGCAGGAATGAAGCTTGGAGTGGAACCAGGGGATTCGTTGACAGCATGTGTATAGAAGAGCCAAACCCTGCTCTCTCCCCACACCATCCCCAACACTTACATACCCAGCACTGGCAGCTAGGTATCTCCACACAACTGGAAACTGGAGCTTCTTTTTTCTCAGAGGAAATGGAATGGCTCTTGGGAAAAGCCTTACAAGTTCTGGCACTGGCAGTCTCCCTAAATGAAATGTGATTTCCCGCCTGATAACCTAAAGCAAACTCCACTAATTCATAGAACCTTTGCCACATATACAGAACTTCAAACCAACTTTTCATTGCTGCGCTCTGACATATGAACCACCAAACAAGGACCTCCACACATTTGATGGCTTGTTCTTTAGAAAAAAAGCGGACCCAGAGGAAAGAGTGAAACTTAAACTTAAAATGCTGTGTGAGACCAAAGGAAGAGATATTTATCCGGTGCAAAATCTATATTTTCTATAGCACAGTATATAATGTATATAATTACATGGCACTTTGAATAGGGAATGAGATCTGGTTGGTTTGCACAGGTTAGTGTGAAGCCCTGTGTGCCAGTTTGAATATACTGTGTCCCCCAAATGCCATTATCTTTGATGTTATCTTGTGTGGGCAGACATTATCAGTGTTGATTAGATTGTAATTCTTTGAGTGTTTCTTTGGAATGCGCCCCACCCAGCTGTGGGTGATGACTCTGATTGGATAATTTCCATGGAGGTGTTGCTCCGCCCATTCGGGGTGGGTCAAAGTTGATCAGTGGAGCCATATAAATGAGCTGACAGACAGAGGGAACTCAGAGCAGCTGTGAGTGATGTTTTGAAGAGGAGCTACAGCCAAGAGGGACACTTTGAAGAATGCACTGGAACTGAGAGAGGAGCTTCAGCTTACAGAGGCATTTTGGAGACAGCCTTTGAAAGCAGACTTTTGCTCCAGAGAAGCTAAGAGAGGACAAACGCCCCAAGAGCAACTAAGAGTGATATTTTTGAGGAGCTGAGGCCTAGAGAGGAACGTCTTGGGAGAAAGCCATTTTGAAACTGGAACTTGGAGCAGACACTGGCCACGTGCCTTCCCAGCTAACAGAGGTTTTCTGGATGCCATCGGCCATCCTCCAGTGAAGGTACACAATTGTTGATGCCTTACCTTGGGCACTTTGTGGTCTTAAGACTGTAACTGAATAACCAAATAAACTCCCTTTTATAAAAGCCAAAAAAAAAAAAGAAAAAGAAAAAGAAAAGAAAAATACAAGGAATAGAAAGAACTTTAAAAAAGAAGAAACAATAATTTGCATCATCATATAGGAAGGGAACCTGGAAGAGAATTGGAATGGGTTTGGGCTGAGCCAGGAAGTCCCTCCCTCTTACAGGCACAAGAATGGCTAAGTTTGATATTTAGTCAATTGGGTGTTGATTGTCCATCTTCTATATGTTAAGCTTATAATAAAAAAATAATAAAAACAATATCCACATTTAAAGGCCTTCTGATTAACGATGATAGATTGAACACACTTGACTATCTCGTCTCCCTTCTGGAAGCTCACAAAAGTGAAGAAAAGAATGTTGAAACCACAGCAACAGAAAGAACAGGAGACAGGTTCATTAGAAGAGCTATTTGAACAAAACTCTGAAAGATGTGAAGTGAATGGAAGATATGAAGTGGATTGAGGAGGCCATGATTTGGAGTGCTCACGAGGAAACATATAGACAATACCCAATGCCTGTTTGCCCCACAAAACCCAGAAGTGCTGATTTGGAGCTGCCAGGTATAGTGGAGGGCAGAAATGAAGCTTGGAGTGGATATTGTTTTATTATTTTTAACGGCAGGTGGTCAGTTTTATTCTTGGTGGTGATCAATTTCAACATCCATAACCCCTTTTACTGAACACAGCCTACAAAATGGGGAATTGGAATTATGGGAATAGAAAATTCCCTCTGCTCACAGACACTAGAGATGAAATGATAGAAAGCAGTAGAAATAAATATGACCTTACAAACATATGATGCTTTATAGTTTGTAAAGCACTTATCTCATATTATTCTCAAACAACCCTATAAAAGCACAACATCTCAGCTGCCCTTTCACTCCAAGCCAATGTTAAACCTATTAGGAAATTTAATGAAGTAATGAGATAACACATGCAAAGCGTTTCATGTGCCCGGTACATAAAAAGCACTCAGTAAGAGATAGCTGCTGCAATAAAGGTTACAAACCAGAAAAATTGAAAAGGGGACTAAAGTTTGCCTTTGTTGTCATCCATTCCTTCTTTCTATGCTTGTCCTTCTTCCTCCACCTCTCTGCACCTCAATGTATCTAAATGTTTAACTGCTGGGTGCCCAAAGTACTGCCCCACCAGCTTCCAACCTCTGCTCCACCTCCACAAAGAAAACATTATCAATCCCATGACTCTTTCCTTTAGAGTCCTTAATATAATGTGACAGTCATTTTTATTGGATTCCCAAAGGATTGTTTTCAGAATCTCACATGAGAGTCTTCAAGATAGGAAATTCAGGTCTTTTTGTAAAACTACATGGTATAAATGTAAGTTGCAATTATTAATGTGTTCTGGGAAGGTTGGGTCTCTCTTGGCATTTTGGATTATACCACACAGACTGCTTTGCTGTCCCAAATAACTTGCTACAGGATCAACTAAATGGATATAAATGGAAGAAGATTCATGCTCATCCAACTTGCAGAAATATGTATTGAGGGTTGAGGGGCCTTTCCTAGATATTTAATCACTGATCTAATAAACTTGAATTTTCCTAAGGTAAAGAAAAAAGCAGCTTTTAGCCTTTTCCATAGAAAACCCTACCCCTTAACCTGACACCACAGCCAATTTCCTAGCTGAACACACAATTTTTAGAGCTACATGGTAGATCCTTGGGTGAACACACACACACAGTCAAAATCTGATTCCCATAAAAGGACTGTGCAGTGTATGGGTAGGATGGGTGGAGTTGCAAGGGTAACGGTAATTGAGGTGTGCATGTGTGTGTCCCCATCAGAGAGAGAAAGAAGGGCGAGATAGTGGAATGTGTACCTATGACATACAGCACTACAATAAAAAGACGAAACTATCTTGTAGGATCTTATGACAGCTGTTTGCAGTCAAATAGTGCTTGTTTCACTTTGATTTTACAGGAAATAAACTCAGCATCCCATAGAGTTGGGTGATTGTGGAGTGTTACTGTGATATGAATTAACCATCTGCTGAATATCTACGCAAGAATTGTTATTGCCCAGATTCTAAGACAGAGCTTCCCACGGAGTCAGATGACTTCAGAAGAATTTTTTTAGTGAAAATGAGCTTTAAACTGCCCATCTGCCAAAGCTCCCTGGTTCCAAATTAGAGCTGTCTCAGCCACCCTGATCGAATGCCTCCAAGCAGAAGAAGGGATCCTCCTAAGGTATCAGTACCAATCTGACACGCACTCTGGGGCTTGATAACTTATGTGAGTTGAAGTTTATTAGTGATGATGTATTAATGAAAGGGAAGAATTAAAATGATCATTTACATATGATCTAATTTTACTCTGAGAAAATCTAAAAGAATGAATTAAAGGGATGGAATAAAGTGCCTAAATACATAAAACCAACGTATAAAATTGTGTTTGACCATGATGGGGATGTTAAGCGAAGACACCATCAGCCATTGCCCAGAGACAGGTCCCGGTGAAATTCTCAAGGTCTTCTGCAGAATCTACAAGCAGTTAAATTCCTTCCTTTGATGCTCCTCACCAGCCTACTTAAGAACAGAATGCCCAGATGGACTTCGCTCCTAGACAAGGGCTAATCAGTTCACCTGGAAAACATGCAAACAAGGTTTACTCTTCCCAGACAATCTTCAGTTTTTCCTCCTTCCTTTCTCTCAAAAATTGTTCTTTGCCTTCTTTTGTGGAAAACAGTCTATTTGATTGTTCTTCCTTATATGAGTAAATTTACATGTATATAACAAACTAAATATTACGCCATTTCAATAGTCACTTGGAAAACATACAAAAAGGGATTAACATTGGAAAAAGGAATCAATCAAAATTAATCTAGTATTAGTTTTAACAAAAGAAGTTCTCTTTTTAAAGAAAAAAGAAGGAAAAGATGTACATAGTTGTGGTGGTTGTTGCTATGTAACAAACCACTCCAAAATTTAGTGACTTCACCACCACTTTCTCTGCCTATGCTTCTGTGGGTTGGTTGGAACTCAGCCGGGTGGTTCTTCTGCTGGCCTCTTTTGGGGTGACTCCTGCACCTGCTGCAGTCAGGTGGTAGATGGGGTTGAAATGTTCAAGACGGCTACACTCACAGGTCTGGAACTTTGCTGAGGACATTTGGAAGGCTGGAACGTTTCTTTCTCCCTCTCCCTCTCCTTTTTTCTCCCTCTCTCCCCCTCTCCCTCCATGTGGCTTCTTGATGATGGAAAGGACTTCATGTGCCAGTGCTTACCAAGCCTCTGCTGGAATCCTGCTGGCTAATGTCTCATTAGTCAGGTCAAAGTCAATGCCAGAAGGGTGCATACAAGGGTGTGAATGTGGGAGGCATGATTCTTTGGGGGACACCAAAGGAAAAGTCTCCTACAGTGGTTCTCTATGCTCAACTTTTGGTGGCAACACTTTGTTCTATAATCACTCGTTTATTACCAAGCTGTAAGTGCCATAAGTAACCATCTTATTTAGGGGTTCTCAGAGCCTAGTGTAGTACCTGATCAGTGACATAAATATAGATTGAAGGAATTAATGAAGGAATAAACATGGTAGTGCCCCCAAAATTCATGTCCACTTAGGATCCTGTGAATATACCCTTATTTGGAAACAGGGTCTTTGCAGATGTAATTGAGTTAAGATGATGTCATATTGGATTTTTTAAATTGTGAAATATAATATATATACAAAAAGATGATAGCTTTCAAATTACAATTTAACAAGTAGCTATAAAATGAATTTCAAAGGATGCTATGGGTTACAGTTCCACTATTTCAATTCTTTCCTTCTAGCTTTTCAAAGGGTATTTTGTATTTTTTGTATTTTTCTAATACCCTAGCAACTGAGAAAAAGAAAATTGTATAGAGATTCGGTGTTCATAATTCTTTGTTAAATTCCATCTTATCTGTTGCTACCCCTTCCTCTAGTTTACTCACTTTCCTGAGCTTCAGGGATGTCTTGGCAGTGACCACCCTAACTTGTTCATATTGAAAACAGGTGTCAACATTATGGGAAAAGAGGACACATCTAGTTGATGTTCTTGAAGACGATACTGCTTCTGGGTTTTGCAACTTAGTTGGCATAAGAGTTCTCTAAAGGATTTAAGTTTCTGAAGCATAAACTTAGTGAGTGAAACTTTTTTAGAGTCTCAGGGATTTGTGTATTCTTGAGGTTTTTCCGGACTACTGTTGACTTGGGCTTATCATACTGTGGTCATTTGGCACATCTAGCTGAAGCTTGCATAGGAGTAACCTCCAGGACAGCCTCTTGACTCTATTTGAAGTCTCTTAGCCACTTAAACCTTATTTTGTTGCCTTTCTTTTCCCCTTTTTGGTCAAAAAGGCATTCTCAATCCCTCGATGCCAGGGTCAGGCTCATTTGCAGAATCCGTGTTCCACATGGCCAGGGAGACTCATTCATCTGGGGGGTCCTGTCCCACGTCAGGGGGAGGGTGATGAATTTATTTTCAGAGTTGGGCTTAAAGAAAGAAAGTCCACATTCAAGAAAAAAAAAGAAGTTCTCTGGAGGTGACTTTGAGGCATAATTACAATGTAGGCTTAGCCTCCCCTTTACAACCATAAGTTTCATCATAGCAAGCCTCAAGATCGAGGGCTTGACTTATAAATTAGGGGGTTCCTAAGTTCACATAGCTTATGTGAATGAACCCTAAATCCAATATGATCAGTGTCCTTATAAGAAGAGGGAAATATGTACAGAGACACCCAGACACACAGGAGAGAAGGCCATGTGAAGACAGAGGCAGTGATTGGAGCTGTGCTGCCATAAGCCCAAGAAGGTCAAGGATTTCTGGCAACTACCAGAAGCTAAAAGAAACAGGAAGGATTCTTTCCCTAGAATCTTCAGAAGGAACATGGCCCTGCTGAAATGTCAACTCTGTACTCCTAGCCTCCAGAACTGCAAAAGAATAAATTTTTGTTGTTTTAAGATACCAAGTTTGTAGTACTTTGTTTCAGCAGCCCTAGGAAACCAGTACAACAAGTAATGTACTCCAGTCATTGGTGGGATTGCTAAAGGGGAAGCCATGAGACGTCAACCCTTATGCTGCTTTCCTAATTCCTACACAACTGCATTAAGTCCTTCCTGCTCCAGGTGTGAGGTATCAACACATACCGAAAGAAGTGCCTTCAGCTAAGCTCTGTCTGTTCCAGTTCTCAGCTTTATGAGCTTCTGGATCATATTTTCCTCTCTGCTTTAGGAGCAATTGAATTGAATTGAATCCTGCAAGCTGTTTGGTGTGGGGTGGTTTTATGAAGCAATTTCCAATGAGGCCAGTTAAAAAAAGAAGCTAACATCAGCCACAGACATCAAGGAAAAATGTGAGCCCTGGGGAGGGTGGTGTGGCCCAGGATGAGGCTGGCTGGGCACACCCACCAGGCTGGCAGAGAAAGCAGTGTGACCGCAGAAAGAAGAAGAAATTTTTCTTTCAAGATGGGATTCTACTCAGAAGAAGCCTGGTGAGCCCAGCCAAGGGAACTCTCTTTAAGTATATTATTTGATCCTTTTGAGAGGCCGCTGTGATTCAGTTGAAAGGATGAACAGGCATCAGGAGCCTGGGTTTGACTGTCAGCTCTGAGATTTCCTTATTTGCCCTTGTGATATGGATGGGCATTTTCCTTCTCATGGCCTGCAAAATAAGAGGGTTAGGCCAGGTCCGTAGGTTTCACTCTGTGCTCCTTGGTGCCTGGGTACCAGGGAGATGCTGTGGGAGTACCCTGGCTCCAAGCAGATCACCTCTGCTTTCATCTCTCTTATGTGTGTTTATATATTTTGCATAAGACCTTGTTCAAAAAAAAGGTTCTACTGAAAATCATTCCTTTCTTTTCTTTTTGAAAACCGGTTGAGGTGATTTCTAAGGTCCCGTTCATCTCTGGAACTCTGTGACTATTCTCAAAATTCACAGGCTCCTTATTTTCGATTATACAGTTTCTGCTTGGAAAGAGGAAAAAAATATGTAAAGCAATGTTGCTACAAAAACAATCCCTGGCTTTTAATGTTGTTTTGTGATTATTCTGACATCTACAGCAATAGTTATTTGGATAATGTGGAAATGGTTGCTTTCTATATTATCACTGATTCCAGAGTCTTTAGAGTTTGAAGACTAAATATACTGTTTGTGTTTTGTTTTCTACAAAGTTTCCGTTTCCCAACATTTGGGTCTCCTGGTCTTGTTAAATAGGAGATTTTTGGTGTTTGAAGGGCAGCCTTTTGATGCATATCTCACTTGCTAATTGTCAGAATTCTTGGCTGTTCTGGGTAGGCGTGGTTTCATTCATTCAGTCAATATCAGATGAGCAGGTGGTTTGTGCCAGGCATTGTTCCAGGTGCTGGAGATATGGCTGTGAACAAGACAGAGCCTCTGCCCTTGTGGAGTTTACAATCTGCCTCACGAGCAGGAGGGGGAGACAACAACAAATTAGAAATAAATGAATCAGAAACTTTCAGATAGTGCTAAAAGAAAAAAAAAACAGTGAAATAAAGGGAAAGAGAATGAATGCTATTGCTGTAGAGTTATCAACAATGCCTCTGACAAGGTGATATTTTAGGAGAAATATGAGAATGAGTCATCCATTCAAAGAGCTGGGGGCGGGGAAGGGGAAGGAGGGTAGGAGGATGTTCCCAAAAGGGGCATCAACAAAAGCAAGGCCTGGAGTGTGGACGGAGATTTATATTTTTGAGGGACATAAAGAAGACCAGAGTGATGGGAAATCATTGAATGAGGGACAGAATGATAGGTGATTTTGAAGCAAGGCCAGATCATGTAGGGCTTTGGAGGATATGGAAAGGAGTTTGGATTTTATTCAAACTGCAATGAAGTTGATAGGTTGAAGCTGGAGTATGAAGTGATCTGACGCTCCATTTTTAAAATCTCACTTTGATGGCTGAGTGAAGAATGATTTGCTCTGTCCCATTGCCCTATTGTATCTTCTTAATAGCCCTCATCATAATCTGAAATTATCTTACTCATTTATGCATACTTGTTCATTACCTGCCTCTTCCACCCTCACGCCAATAGAATGCAAACTCTACTAAGGGTGATGATTTTGTCTGTTTTGTTTACTGCTGTGCCCCAGTGTGTGTCTAAAGCAGTCCCTGGCACATAGTACATACTAAAAATTGTTCGCCCAGTGATTGAGTGAATGTGCTTGTTCATTTAGATAACGAAGGCTGAGAGGGGCATCTTTGGCATATGAGATGATAAAATAGGAAATAAGAAGATATTGGGTGGCTCTTTTCTTGTTGTACTGGGCACAAAGGGACTGTTGGACTCCTGCACCCTCCCCCCGAGCCCTGTGTTATACACAGGTGCAATGTGGTCACGGTGAACTTCAAGTCCATCCTTGGAGTGTGGGAACATTTAAAAAAAAAAGCACCTTGAAGTGTGGTGAAGTACCGGTAGAGCAGACACTTACAGCTGGAGAGGCCTGGGTCCAAATTCCTCTGGCTCTTGCCAGCTATATGATTTTGAACAAGTTATTTTAAACCCACAGCCACCACAACCTCATGACTTTCTCCTGAGCATTTACTATGGGGCAGGTACCTCGTTCTGTGCTTAGTAAATAAACAAATCAGAAACTTACTCAGATGTTCAATAAATGCTGCTCCTCTTTCCCATGTGAGAAGGGAAGGGCTTTGCAGAGGATTGAATGGTGGCCCCAAAAGAGCTATGTTCGTGCCTCGGGACCTGTGAATGTGGCATAATTTGGAAAAAGGGTCTCTGCAGATGTAATCAAGTTAAGGATCTCCACATCAGGGTGGGCCCTAAATTCAAAGAGAAGAGGAGAGAAGATGCACTGAGGGAGAAGGCCATGTGAAGATGCTGCAACAAGCCATGAACACCAAGGATGCCAGGAGCCACCAGGACCTAGGCAAGGGGCAGGGAACACATTCTCCCCTAGGGTCTGCGGAGGGAATATGGCCCTGCAGACACCTTGATTTTGGACTTCTGGCCTCTAGAACTTTGAGAGGATATGTTTCTGCTCTTTCAAGTCACTAAGTTTGTGATAATTTGTTACTCAGCTCTAGAAAAGAAATACAGTCCTGCCTTGGCAATTGGGATATGGGATGCAGGTATAAGATGGTGCAGTCATGTGTGGCACCAGCTACAAGATAATCCCAGAAAAGGGAACCCAGGGTACATTCTGATCTTTAAATGTTTGTGGGTTCTGCTTCCTGAAATTCCCGGATCTGTGACAAGCTCAGTTTACACCCATCTCCCAGGGTAAGAAAAAGGCACATGGTTTCTGATGACTGCTAGTCCTTTTCCCTTGTTCTAGTTTGCTAATGCTGTGGGCATGCAAAACACCAGAAATGGATTGGCTTTTATAAAAGGGGATTTATTTCATTACAAAGTTACAGTCTTAAGGCCATGAAGTGTCCATCAACAAAGGGTACCTTCACTGGAGGATGGCCAATGGTGTCCAGAAAATCTCTGTTAGCTGGGAAGGCACATGGCTGGCGTCTGCTCCAGAGTTCTGGTTTCAAAATGGCTTTCTCCCAGGACATTCCTCCCTAGGCTGCAGTTCCTCAAAACTGTCACTCTTAGTTGCTCTTGGGATATTTATCCTCTCTTAGCTTCTCTGGAGCAAGAATCTGCTTTCAACAGCCATCTTCAAACCATCTCTCATCTGCAGCTACTCTCTCAGCTTCTGTGCATTCTTCAAAGTGTCCCTCTTGGCTGTAGCTCCTATTCAAATTGTCACTCACAGCTGCTCTGAGTTCCTTCTGTTTGTCAGCTCATTTATATGGCTCCAGTGATTTAATTTAGACCCATCCTGAATGGGTGGGGTAACACCTCCATGGAAATTATTCAATCAGAGTCATCACCCACAGTTGGGTGGGGCACTGCGGGTAGCTGAGCTTGTGCCTCGACTTACCAGGCCTGGGCCAGGGGACTTGATATCACCCCCTGGGGAGGGTAGTAGGTACGGGCGTGAGTGCCCTCTGCAGCCCCCCCGAGCCTGAGGAGCGAGGTCAAGGCAGCTCCCTTTTCCTCACCCAAAATGCCACTGGCAGGGGAGGCTTGCCGGAGGAAACCGCCTTTCTCCCAACTGCCCTTTCCCCACTTCCTTATCTTACCCACATACTCCCTTGTGCCAAGGCCACTCCTGCCACCGCCAGCGCGCATGCACCGTGGCCAGAACAACCCCCGCCCGCTGCAACGGCTCCTGCGTCCTCTCAGAACCAATCCTAGCCCCTCTCCCTTCATTATTGCCATTTTAGGCTACTTCACCTCCTTTCCAGCCCTGCCCCTCTTACCAGCCTATATAACCTGTAATCACCCCTGAATAAATCTCTTTGGCGCATACTCCTACTGGATGAAGAGTGTTTTTTGTCCTTATCGCCGCCCTCCTTGCACGCCTCTCGCCGAGGACCTTGGCCACGTCCTCCGCCTCGCCCTCGCCTCCGGGAAAGAGCCCCCGCCGCCGGTACCCTTTAAGCAGCCCCGAGAGCTGAGGGCTCGGCTACCGGCCGCCACTCCCCCTAGAAGCAGTAACCCCGACCGCAACTGGTGCCCCGTGTGAGGAACGTCTCCACACGACAGTTTGGCAGGTCACCCGCTCGCCCGGACGCCTCTCCAGCTTCCCATTTCCTCGCCTGCAAGGTAAAGGGCCGCCTCTCCCTCGCCGCTTCCGGAGCCGTGGGAGGTTCCTTGCTCCGAAGCCGCTCCTCCCTTCCCCCACGCTCTCTTCATCCAGTAGGAACTCCTCCCTTCCCCCACGCTCTCTTCGTCCTCTTGTATGCGCACTTCTATGACCCCCGTTCCTCCTAACACTCTCCCCCTTCCCCTCCATTACTTTGCTGTAGTTCTTTGTATCTTTATTTCCTCATTTGGCACCGTGTGCCTCTTTGCAACTGCCCCCCCTGACTGCTCTCGTTGCCAAAGGGCACTGCTTTCTGCTCTCGCCGTCTCCTTCGGCCTTGCAGCCACAGTTTATCTCATTCTCTCTGCTCAGTAAACTACTCCTCCTTCTCCTCCCCGCCAGCCGGCCGGCCCGGCTCGGGAGCAACTCCCCCTCCTCTCCCCTCAGCTATGGGTAATCGTATATCTACATGTCAGGCACCTCAAGTTCGTGCTCTGGCGGGTCTCCTAGACACGCATAGCTGTAAAGTGTCTGTCCGGCAGCTGCAGATATACTGGGATCTCCTGCTGCCCTTTAACCCATGGCTCACCACTTGCCATCTTTGGGACCCTGTTACTTATGATCGCCTTATTGATCGAGTCACCAACGCCATGGAACATGAGAGCAAGTGTTTCCCTCCCGGCTTGCTCCCCACCTTAATAACCATCCGCTCCTGCCTTCAAGGCTCCCTCCCCCCTGATAGAGGCCCCGTTAAATCCAAGGAGGCACTATCAACCCAGCCAACAGACTCAGATAGCGATACTAATTCAAATCATGACTCGGACACGGAGTCCTTAGTCGAGCAGATTAACAACGCACTCGAGGTGACTCCCAAAAAGCAAAATAACACTGCGCCACGCCAAGATGGCGAACTTCCTCCTTCTTCTTCCATCGAGGGGAGGAAATGCTCCGGCGATGACATCAGCCCTAAGCTGGACCGGAAACCGCATACGCTTTACCCCGCCCTTTCACAGGGCGGAGTTAGTCCACCATCTTATGCCTTGAACCCCACCCTTTCACAGGGCGGGGCTAATCCACCATCTTGTGTCTTAGCCACGCCTACCGCGCCGCCATCTTGCGACGCTTGGGGCCTCCCACTCCCGCCTCTCCCTCCGGCGAGCTCCCCCTCGGAGCCGCTACCGGCAGCTGCCGCCGCTCCTTCCACCCTGCCGACTAACAACCCCTGGCTGCCTTCAGCACCTCAAGGCAACCCTTGGGGCAACGCTCCCCCTACCCCCACTCCCGCGCCAAGTCCTCTGCAAGCGTGTCCTCCTTTCTCTCGTGCTTTTCGCTGTTTTCCTCTTAACCTTGCCCCCACCCCACAGAGGCCGCATGACTGGTATCCCATTGACTTAGATACTATCAAGCAGCTTCGCAAGGCCGTCAAGGAGGACGGGTTAGGTAGCCCATATGCTTCCCAAATACTGCAGGATCTCGCCATGAACTATTGCCTCCCCCAAGACTGGGCCTCGCTTGCCCGTTCAATTTTTAACCCCGGTCAGTTTGTTGACTGGCGTGCTCACTTCCAGGCAGAAGCAGCTAAGCAAAGTGAGCAAGATGCAGCCATTGGAGTCTATCATCCCCCCCGAAGCCTATTTGGGCACTGGAGCGTTTCTAAATGCGTCTGCTTATATTAATGCCCCTGCTGCCTTCTGGACTGTCCTCAGAGGCATCGCCTTACGCGCGTTTGCCAACTGCTCTACCTGTCGGCCTAATAAATTCACCAAGCTCTTCCAGGAACCAAGTAAGCCTTTCGCCACCTTTGTCTCCAGAGTCGAAGAAACCTGCGCCAGGAAGGTAAGTGATCCCCAGGCCCAATATTACATGTGCCCATCCTCAAATCCTGAAAAATCGTACTGCAATTCCCCCAACAAGTACTACTGTGCATACTGGGGGTGTGAAACACTAACCACTAATTGGAAGCCTCCTGTTCCTAATCATTACCTTACCCTAAAGTGGGCCCCTACAGGGTGCAAACTCCCT
The DNA here is from genome assembly GCF_015220235.1 of Choloepus didactylus. NCBI lineage: Eukaryota > Metazoa > Chordata > Mammalia > Pilosa > Megalonychidae > Choloepus > Choloepus didactylus. The sequence continues at coordinate 89,328,782 of NC_051314.1, forward strand.
ACTGTTAACTGGCTCGGCCAAGAAAGTAAGGGATCCTGCACACATCTTAATCTTACAGTGCAGCTCCCCACTAATCCCTCCTGGTTACTCGGTCAAACTTGAGGCTTCAGAATCTATGAGAAAGAAACCGACCGAGGATCACTTATTCTAATAAAAAAGAAGGCTGCAAACCAACCAGGCCAAAATACTGCATTAAAAACACCCTCTGGCATAAGTCCCAATAAAGTCATTAACCCCCTTTTTCCACAGCTCTCCAGCCGCACCTTAGTTCCAACTAAACGCATTTCAACTACATCTCAAACCCCACCACCCCAGCTTCCTCTGCCCCCTTCTCGTTATTCCTCTCCCCTCCTCAGCCTCATCCAAGCCGCCTTTGCCTCAGTGAACTCCTCCAACCCCAATTTTACCTCCTCCTGCTGGCTCTGCCTCTCCACCTCTTCCTCACTGTACGAGCCCGTTGCCTCCAACCTCTCCTTTTCAGAAAGCACAGAAGACAGCCCCTCGGAATGCAATTGGAATACCTCTGCCGTCCCCCTAACATTTCATTCAGTCTCCTATACAGGAAAGTGCGTCCGCCCTCGCTCCAGTAACTCTCCCGACCTCACTGCCTGTGCCAGCTACTCATCTCCCAGCAGCTCGGCAAAATTTCTCATTCCTCATAACTCCTCCCAATGGCTCTGCTCCTCTACAGGACTTACCCCCTGTCTCAGCACGAATATCATCAGTGAATATAAAGAAACTTGCCTCCTAATTGTCCTTATCCCTAGGGTCTTATATCATAGCGAAGAAGACTTCTTCCTCCGTCTGGAAAGAACTGCAGCTCCTGCCCTTCTGCAAAAGCGAGAGCCCATCACCGTCCTTACAATTGCCTCCCTCCTAGGTCTTGCCGGCGCTGGCACCGGAATCGCTGCACTAGCCAGTCAAGGCTCCGCCCTAACTCACCTCAGGGCGGCTGTTGACGAGGACATTCGTCACTTACAAAACGCTATTTACCATCTAAAAAATTCTGTCAATTCCCTCTCTGAAGTCGTGCTCCAAAACCGCCGAGGTCTTGACCTTCTCCTCCTCAAAGAAGGAGGCCTCTGCGCCGCCCTAGGAGAAGAGTGCTGTGTATATGCCAATTCCACAGGTCTCGTCGAGGACAGCCTGAAAAGGGTCCGAGAGGGACTGGAAAAGCGTAAAAGAGATCGTGAAGCCACCAGTTATTGGTCCAGTTTTTTCACTCCCATCCTCCCATACATCCTTCCTTTTCTTGGCCCCCTATTAATAATTATTCTAGCTCTCATCTTAGGACCCTGCATCATACGCAAAATTGTCCAGCTTGTAAGAAAACAAACAGATGCCATTTTTTCCTCGTTCGTGCAAATCCAGTATCAGCGACTCGCCACCTCTGACGCCCCCCACTCCAAGATGACAGCCAACCCTCCGCGACCTCAACGCCACCGGTCGACTCGCCAACCGCGAGGCCCTTCTCAATCACCTGAACATCGCTCTCACCTCGAGTTCCAGCTTCTCTGAACCCCTGAACTTTAAACCCCTGAACTTTAAACCCCTGAACTTTAAACCCCTCACCTTCGCCCAGCCCGCTGCAGCGAAGCCCTTGTCGAGCGCCCGGGCACCACACCAACACTGAGCTCCAGCCTCGCTGAGCCACCGTCAACCCCTTTTTCCCTTCCCTGACCTCCCCCTTCCCTCACCCTTAGCGGGCCTCTCCGGTAAAGCCTCTTCCTCTAATTAGAAAAGAAAGGGGAATTGCGGGTAGCTGAGCTTGTGCCTCGACTTACCAGGCCTGGGCCAGGGGACTTGATATCACCCCCTGGGGAGGGTAGTAGGTACGGGCGTGAGTGCCCTCTGCAGCCCCCCCGAGCCTGAGGAGCGAGGTCAAGGCAGCTCCCTTTTCCTCACCCAAAATGCCACTGGCAGGGGAGGCTTGCCGGAGGAAACCGCCTTTCTCCCAACTGCCCTTTCCCCACTTCCTTATCTTACCCACATACTCCCTTGTGCCAAGGCCACTCCTGCCACCGCCAGCGCGCATGCACCGTGGCCAGAACAACCCCCGCCCGCTGCAACGGCTCCTGCGTCCTCTCAGAACCAATCCTAGCCCCTCTCCCTTCATTATTGCCATTTTAGGCTACTTCACCTCCTTTCCAGCCCTGCCCCTCTTACCAGCCTATATAACCTGTAATCACCCCTGAATAAATCTCTTTGGCGCATACTCCTACTGGATGAAGAGTGTTTTTGTCCTTATCGCCGCCCTCCTTGCACGCCTCTCGCCGAGGACCTTGGCCACGTCCTCCGCCTCGCCCTCGCCTCCGGGAAAGAGCCCCCGCCGCCGGTACCCTTTAAGCAGCCCCGAGAGCTGAGGGCTCGGCTACCGGCCGCCACTCCCCCTAGAAGCAGTAACCCCGACCGCAGGGCACATCTCCACAGAAACACTCAAAGAATTACAATCTAATCAACACTGATACTACTGCCCACACAAGATTACATCAAAGATAATGGTATTTTGGGGGACATAATACATTCAAACTGGCACATCCCTCCTCTCTCTATCATCTCCTTCACAACAGCAGGGGCACCTTCCTCTTCAGAACACCTGTGTTGCCATCATATATCAGCTTTTAGGCAGTTGCTGTCTTATTGCTATTTAGATTTTACCTCCCATCTGATTTGAATTCCCACCACACACACACAGTGCCTAGCACACAATAGGTGCTCAATGCATGCTCAGCAAGTGGAAGAATAAAAGAAGATAATTCCAGATAACAACGAAGAACCTGCCTTCCCTTCTACAGCTCTGGGAGCCATGCCAGGAGAGAGATCTGACGTTGTGCTTTTGGCACAAACAGAGAAGCTCTGTAAAGTGCAATGGCAAATTTAAACATTAAAGCATGAGGAATATTTTTATGACTGCACCTTGCCAAATAGAACTGAAGCAGATTTTGATATAAAAATTGACAGGAAGCAAAAGTGGAACGGATAAAAATAGAAAAGAAATTACTAAGCCTTGAAAGGAAGTACACAAGATGAAAATGGAATTAAATCTACCTTGACTGGAAGAGATTATATTTAAAAATGAATAAACTGACAGTAAATTAACATGTAGCACATCTACAATCTGTCTTTAGGGGATAACAAAAGATATTTTTATTATCTCAATGCAGAATTTTGGCTGACTTTTTTTCCCATTGGCTCCTGAAATGAGAAGTTTTGTTTTATAGAGCTAAATGTTATGTTTTGCCCCACTGCTTGAATGCACATAGAGGAGTCTATGGTGTGTTTCTCTCTAAATCCCCTGTATACAAGTATTTTCTTGTATGTTTTCTGTAAAATTCAGGGTGTGTGATTACTTAGGGGTTGGAATGTGGGTGTGTTTGTGTGTGGTTTGGGGATATGGGACATTCCAGATGTGAAATCCTTAGATGTCTGATATAGTGTTTTAGTTTGCTAAAACTGATGAAATGCAATATAACAGAAATGGGTTGCCTTTTACAATGGGGATTTATTAACTTAAAGTTTACAGTTCTGAAGCTGTGAAAACATCCAAATCAAGGCATTATCAGACAATATCTGGACTCCTCTGTCACATGTCGAGGCACGTGGTTGCATTTGCTGGTCCTTCTCTCCCAGGTTTTGTGGCTGCCAGCGTCTGGCTGCTCCATCTGTGGCTTTCTTTCTGAGCTTCTGTGTGTGTCCTTGTCTCTCAGCTTCTCTGGCTTTTCTCTCTTTTAGCTTCTCTGTGTGCTTCTCTGAATTTCATCCCTTAGCTTCTCTGGGGTTTCTTCTGTCTTTTCTCTATTTCATGCTCTTATAAAGGGTTCCAGTAAGAGGATTAAGACCCACCTGCAGCATACCTCAACTGAAATAACCTAATCAAAAGGTCCCACCCACAATAGGTCTACACCAACAGGAATGGATTAGCTTTAAGAACATGCTTTTCTAGGGTACATGCAGCTCAAACCATCACATATGGCAAAAGCCGAACTCAATGAGGAAACAGAGACCTGGGGTCCCTTCCCTAAAGCATATTGTAGTAGCTCTGGACCTTGGACAAATCACCTAATCTGAGTCTTAGTTTTTCTAGCTATATGATGGAGATGCTAATTCTTGCTTTCTTCTCTCATGTATGAGGGTTAAATGAAATAATGGACATGAAAGTGCTTTGGAGAGACTAACTATAACACCAAAGCAAGGAATTGTTGTTACAATTTTTTTCTGAGTGATGAAATTATTGTGTGTATAACTCTAAGATTGCAAAGGGTTTTAAGAGAGTAGAGACGTTAAAGTACAAGATACTTACATAAATATAAGTAAAACTCCACAGTCTACATTCACCTAGTAGATCCTCCCAATAGTCTTGGGAGATGAGCAGCTCTTTGGACTGATTGATGAAGGTGGAACGCCTTGCACCGGTCACCCACTCTGGAATGTTAGAAGCAGCTCCAGAGCCCACATAATCCCACAGCTGGCCCAAATAACCGCTTGCTGAAGGTACCTCCATTCTTCACATCAGTGTGTGTGTTGTAAATGAAGTTTCATAATAATAAATATATTAAAAACGGAGTTCTTTGTCCTAAGCTTTCCTCATCCAAATCTTGCTCCTATGGCATAATATACCTTTCTGTGGACATTTGGTGACATTGTACTATGTTAGACCCCAAGTTAGGTTCTGGGGAGACATGGGTGAAGAGGTGATTGCTTTGTTCTTCAGGAAACTTCTGGTCCAGAGGGGAAGACAGACACATAAACAGGCAATCATATCATGTGATAAATGCTATGACTGAGTTAAGAGGACTTCTGTGGGAGCACCTGGGAGGAGCATCTGCCCCCAACTCAGAGGTCAAAAGAGACCTCCAGAAAGAAGTGATGCCTAAGCTGAGACCTGAAGGATGGGCAGGAGTTAAGCAGGTTCAAAAGCCTCAAAGAAAAAATAGGCTATTTTAAGAGACTGAAAGTATTTCAGAAAGGCTGAAGCATAAAGTATGGAATTAAGGAGTGGGGAATAGGATGGGAGGTAGCTGCTGGTGGAGGACAAAACTGAAGACACCACCATAGTCTTGGAGATCTTGACCAGTTTTATCAGGAAAATGGTATGATCATATTTATCCCAAGAAAGATTATTCTTGAACTTGTGGAGGATGGTATAAAAGAGATTCTGTGAGCAAACAAGGAGACCAGTGGTCTAGGAAAGAAAAGATGGTGGCTTGAACTAGGATGGTGGCCATGGAACTGGAGAAAATGGACCAATTTGAGAGAAACTGAGGAGGTAGATGTGGTGACTGGATGGGGAAGGCGAGGGAGAATGCAAAGTCCAGGGTGACACCCAGATCTGCCATCAACACACAGGGCTCATTCATGTATTTGAAAACAACTCTATCATTGACTTTTTTACCAAATGCAGCCATTGTGTGGAGCTACATGCCACAAGAGGCCAGCTTGTTTTTACCTCCATCCAAAGCAGGGAGCAAACCATGTGAACTGGGCCATCTCTGCCTTTGTTGACCTTTATTTCCTCCCTGGACAATCTTTTCCACCCTTACATCTGCCATATTTCTCCTCTCCACTACCTCCTCAGTTCTCAAGCTGCAAAAATGCAAGCCAAAGAATCATTGCCTAGTTTTGTTCCCACTTGGAAGAGGATTTGCACTTAGGAAAAAAAAAAAAAGAGAGAGAGATGGGGAGAGGAAGGAAAACATTTGTCCACACAGAGACCTATACATGAATGTTTGTAGAGCACCGTTATTCAGAACTGGGAACAAACCAAGGGTCCATCAACAGGTGAATGGATAAATAAAACGTAGTAATACCATTCAGCAATGGAATACCACCCAGCAATAAGGAGGACTGAACTCCTGATAACGTGCTACAACATGGATGAACCTCAAACACAGTAAGCTAAGTGCAAGAAGCCAGATGCAAAAGACCACATATTGTATGATTCTATGTCTAGAGAAAGCAAGTCCATAGGGACTGAAAGTAGATTAGTGGTTCCCTAGGGCTCAGAGTGGAAATGGGGATTAACTGCAAATGAGGGATCTTTTGGGGGTGATGGAAATGTTTTAACACAGCATAACTCTAAATTTACTAAATATCATTGAAGTGTACACTTATAATAGGTAATATTTATGGTATGTAAATCATAGGCACCAATGATAAAGGTCTAAAGAGAGAGAGAAAGAGAGATGAAGGGAATGGATGGTAGTGCAGATGTGCCAGTTACCTGAGAGGAGGTCTGGGTCCCAAAATTAGACCCTCACAGAGGTTTCAGGAAGAAACCAGGGGTCTAGGCCAGCTACAGAGTGCTTTGATGGGCAAGGTGTGATTTCCAAGGGTATGGCAAGTTCTAGTCCTGTAGCTGAAGGCCCATGGGGACGGATGGCTTGCCCAACATGGACAGCGATCAGTGGATGTTCTGGAAAGGCAGGCATGCAGGCTGGGAGGTCTGGCTGTGACTCCCAAGGTGCTTCACTCTGGAATGGACTCAAGAGAGTTTCCTAGTCTTTTCAGAAAGGTACTCTATTGGTCGGGGTTCTCTAGGTTAACAGAACCAACAGGAAATATCTGTAAGTAGTAAGAGATTTCATAAAGGTGTCTCACACAACTGTGGGGATACATGAGTCCAAATTCTGTAGGGCAGGCCGTGAGCTGTCAACTCCAATGAAGGTCTTGGATGAACTCCCCAGAGAGTCTGGATGGCCAAAGGAGACAAAAGTTCTCTCTTGAGTCTGCTGAAGCTATCACCAACTCTTTAAATGCCTTCCATTGATTAGATTAAACTTCTCTCACTGCAGAAGACACTCCCCTTGGCTGACTGCAGATGTAATTAGTCACAGATGCAATCAACATACTGATGATTTAAGTCTACAAAATGTCCTCGCAGCAACACAGTCCAGTGCTTGCTTGACCAGACAGCTGGACACCATCACCTGGCCAAGTTGACACATGAACCTAACCATCACAGGTACCATCAAGAACAAAAGAAATGGGTTTCATTTAAATAGATCAGACTAAGAGCTAAAGAAGACAGACAGCAGAGACCCAGCTGTAAGAATCGGAGCATAAGGGGAGGACTAGATTCAGACAGGTTATCAGAACAGGTGTTCAGGATCAGGGTGCCTGAAGACCTTCACCAGCCCTGGGACCGTGGAGGAGGAGGGTGATCTGTGCACAAGAATATGGCAGGTGTCAGTGATCTGAACTGGGACACAAGGGCAGAGTGTGACTGTGTTGAGCCCCAGACAATTCAAAATATTAAACGATACTAAACCTTAAAATAAGTATGTGGATGTCTGACAAAATTCTGATTTTTCCCATGATGATCATGTCAGTGCTTTTTCAAAAAACATAAAGTTTGTTTCTAACAGCTCTAACTAAAATTTCTAGCTCCCCCTACCCTACATTCCTATCCCCTTCCCCAATACACTTCATCACCTTCTAATACACTATATCATGTGCATATTCGCTTTGCTTATTGTCTGTCTCCCATCCTGAAATCTAATGTTATAAATTTACTGTCTGCAGTGCCTAGATGAGTACCTGGTAACATAGTGCTCCATAAATATTCATTGCATCAATCAATCAAACATAACATTCTCTCGCCTTTTTTTCTCTGCAGTGCTGATGCTCTGAGCATTGTTTGGGCTGTGAGTTGGGTAACCAGCACCACCTCAAGTCACAGTGGGTCCTGGGGAGTGACGGCAGGGCCCATCGGAGCCAGGCATCGAGGGCATAGTGGGTCCTGGCATGGGGAGTTAAGGGGCCACAGAGATGAGCACCGAGGCTGGGCCTGACAAACAGTAAGCAGTGATGGTGGGAGTTTAGTATCTGAGACAGGCTGGTGGGGGGGGGGTGGCATCCAGGCCAGGGACTGTCCTTTCCTTCTCAAACTAAAACCATGACAGCGACTGTCTAGTGCGTGCCTGCTGGCACTGGTACCGGAAAACCCAGTTTCGTTTTGTCATTTGTACTCAGCCAGCCCCCAAGATTCTGGGGGGACATAAGGGCAGTTTCCCGCCTTTGATGGACCAGCCTGGGGATGCCAGCAGTAGCTATCTATAAGGAGAAAAGAGAACAATCTGGTTAGGGTATCTCTGGATTCCATCTTTCCCATTTTAAATGATCAGAAGAAAAAGAGGGCATATGATGAGACACGGTTGCTCTGCTTGAGACTTTTAAGAAAGACGGTAATTCTGCTGCAGTGGAAGTCTCTGGATAATTTTGAAAGGCTCAGGTGAGCCTGGCTTCTGTTACATGCATCATGACATCTACCCCAGAGAGTCTCTACTCAGGTTTTGTAACATTCCTGACATTTCAGATGTCTTTACAACTCTCCAAAGTTTAGCAGTAATTGATTCCTAATATTTTTTAGTTGAATTTAAAATGAGTTAGTTTGTACTATGGGGGAAAAGATTCATTTATTGTTGAAAGAAGACACATTTTTAATCTCTGTAAACACCAAGGATTAAATCACATATTTTCAAAATGCAGATGCTTTGATGTTCCTAATGGTTTACAAACACCCTCTGTCCAGAAATAATTGTTCAATCTTTTCCAAATGCCTAGATGATACTTTTATTTAAGTAAACTTTTTATTGAAGTATAATGTGCATTCTGAAATGAGCACAAATCCTAAGTGTACAGCTTGATGAATTTTCATGAAGGGAACAGGTTCATGTCTCAGTATCAGGATCAAGAAACAGAAAATAATCCCAAAGCCCCCCACAACTCCTTCCAAGTGATGTCCTCCTCGGCCTCTCCCAACCCCCAACTAAGATGCTAGTAGATTTGCCTGGTTTTCTACTTTACATAAATGGAGTCTTACATCCAGATTCTTTTAGTCAACAATAAATTTCTGAGGACAAAATTGTAGACATGAGGGGCTGAGGGAGACGGAGTAGAAGAAAGGGTCAGTGTTCATTTCTAAAGGCTGCTAGACATGGGGTCCAGTCAGGCAGTGGCCTGGGACCCTACACCAGGGCCGCCAGGGAGGCTGTGCAAAAGGCTGAAACGAGAATTCCCAGATTTGGACCTGGGCTAGGGCCATTTCCCATCACTCCTAGGGTGGGGCTTTTCCCCAGGGCCATTTTGATTATATTTGGAGTAGATCTAACAGGACCCAGAGAGAAAGGGAGGGCTCAGGGATGCCACTAAGTCTTTGCTTGAAAACTGCATTGCTGCTATTTACTAAGCTGGAGGAAGACTGCAGGAGAAACAAGTTTTTTTTTTTTTGGCGAGGGGCGTTAATCAAATGTTTTGTTTTGGACAATAGTGAGATGCTTCTTAAACAAAATCCAAGTGGGTCTGGAGCTTTGGGGAACAGCCAGAGCTTGAATTACAAATGTGGGAATTGTTAGCATGTGGATGGATTTTTACTTTACTGACAGTTTGATGTCACTTGGTGATAGATGTAGAATGAAGCAGAATAAAATCTTGGAATAAAATCCCCTTCCCTTTCTTTCCACTCCTCCTCATCCGCAACCTGCCCTTGCTCTGTGGTGCCACCAACTCAGCCTCTAGGGCCCGAGTCCTTCCCTTTTTCCCCTGCTTTGTAGTCTCTTTCTTCTCCCCACCCCTCCCTTATTTGGTATCACAAAATCTCAAATAATGGGTGAAGACAAAACTTCCCTGACAAAGCAGGAAGGTGGAAAGGTAGGTGGGAGGATGGTGGGCTGGATGTTGGAAAATTCTCTTTGGCAGTAAAAGGAGGAAGACTTAGTATACATAGTAGTACTTTTTTGCCCATCACACTTTTATCATGGTAATTCATATACATGAGTAATGTAATTTTCTTGAGGGCAGGAAATCCCCCTCTGTGTTCCCAGAGAATATCACTATTGTGTTTAACCAGAAGCACAAAACATTGTTGCATAAATTTCTTCTTCACCAAAGGACTAAATCACTTATCTATATATTTATTCCATTACTTAGCAATTCAACTGTAGTAGGGTTAATGTTGGGATGGTATTTGCGTGTGCGTTTAATTTAAGGAGTCATAAGTAGACTCCTACACTGTATATGCAATGTTATTTTGGAGTAGGAAAAAAATTCATTTCAGATTAAACCCTCTATTCATTATTTAAGTGCTGGCAACCATTGCTGGTTAGTACTTGTTTTTCACTCAAGGATAGGATGTTGGATTGAGCGCCTGGCAATCCCTGATGACTAAACTGAAAGAACAAACATGTGCCTTCCCCCTCAGATATTTCTGACAATTAATTCACTTATATCCTGCCCCTCAGAGATGTAGCAGTTGGGGGAAAAATAACTCTTCCTTCATCCCTAGATTCCCAATCTTCTCATAATTAAACCATAACTAAAATAAAAGATGAAATGAAATATACATTATTGCTTTAAGAATAGAAATGCAAATGAAATGACAGCCTCTGCAGATGGACAGGCTCACCAGGAATCTGCATCTTGGACCAATTCCAGCTTGTTTGCTCATTTCCTCACTTCCTCCGCCCCCTTCTTTCAATCTCTTTGCTTTGCCCTGACTTGAATACCTCCATTTCTTCCCCATCTCTGCCTATTGGCTATTTCTTTCTCTTGTATAAACTAAAATTTCCTCTGTGTCAGGACAGAATTGTGAAATAGTATCATGTTATAAAAAGAAATCATATATTCTGTTAAGAAAATAACAGACTGACAAGTCTATGAGGGCCTAAGCAAATCGATTCCTGAAAATTAAGACATGGGCAATACAAACTGCCTTTCTTTCACAAAATATACAGGTATGTTCTTAACCTTTGGGGCTCCTTGGAGTTGCGATGGGACAGGTTTTACTCACATGTGGGGACTGAGTGCTACCCCTGGAATGGTTCGGTCTAAGGAGCCCTAGAAAAGCCTCATGCCCTAAAATATGTCTTTCACTTGCTCTGTCTCAGTGCCTGAAATTTCTACTTGAGACCAATATTAATAACTCCTTACAGTTCATTGGTGTTGTTGATCCTATTATTGGGAGAATATTATTAAACTACACATTTATATCACTTTGTCTGGCTCTTTACTGCTTCTGAAGTGCCTTCCTTAGGTGCCACACACTGAGCTAATGCACCCTGGATCTCGTAACCACCCTGCAAGGTGGGCATCACAATGACTGGTTAACAAATGAGGAAACCAAGGCCCAGAGAGAACTGGTCAAAATCTGGCCCCTTACATGTGGTGGAGTTTGGAGTTCTGTTGCTGTGTCTGGACACTCTTTTCTTTCTAACCCAGTTAGGGGCTAACTATTCAGCAGTCTGTTCAAGGCTCCTGCTACAGAGAATGGCCCTCCACAAGCGCTGATTTGCTCATCAAAGTAATTTATTACAGCACCGGATCTGGAGAAGGTGGGACAGGCTGTGTGGGAGTGAGGAGGAAGAGGCCGGCAGGACCTTCCTGGGGAGACCAAGTCCATGGCGCCAGGTGATCTCGATGTGCCCAACGTCCTCCAGCAGGCTGATGGGAGTGGAGAGCAGCTTTGTCAGAGGCTCCTCCTTTCAAACAAGGTGATGCCCACTATAAAGGTCCTGACTAGACCTTAGGAACCAACATCTCTTGGAAAATCTGCAGCTTCAGCCTGTAAGTCTGGTTAGAACAAGACAGTGTCTCCATGGTGGACCTCCGGGACTTGGGCGCTCCTGCTGGGGAGCACCCTCTGCCAACGTGGGGGAGTGTGAGATGGGGAGCGTGGGCACCACGTCAGCGAAGGCCCACCGCAGAGGAGCCAGTTCCTGGTGCAGCACTGGCCTGATCTTAGTAGCTCCTGCAGTTGCCTCTCTGCCAGAGACCTTCATGTGTAGGAGGAGGTGGCCCAGAGTCCCCTTTGTCATCCCCCTCTCCCCCTCAGGGCTCCAGTGCCCATGATCGCTGATGCTCTCCCCTGGTCACAATCTGCTGGTAGGATCTTTGGACTGGGGTGGGGTGGGGGAACAAAACAAAACAAAACAAAACAACAACAACAAAAAAAACTGCCTAAAGGTATTTTTTTCTTTTTTTTTTTTAATGAGAGCTATCTCCTGTGTAAACCATGATAGGGTTGCCACACTAATCACAGGAATAGGTTCTCTCTCCACTCTCCAGTCCCCTAGTTGAGTAAGGTGTGACTTGTAGATGACCATTTTTCCCATTCTTAACATTTGCATGGTTTCTCTGTGGGACGAATTCTCTGATGTCCAATAAGGGATTTTCCAGAGTGATCACATTTAAATGGTTTCGCCCCAGGTTATAGTTTTCAATGTTGTGTAAGGGCTGAGTTCTTATGAAAGCTTTCCCACGCTCATGACATGTTTAGTTGACCACAGGTAGTGGACGCTGAGGCCCAAGTGAGCACAGGAGCCCTGGGAGCCTCTCTCCAAGGCAACTGCATTCTAATGAGGATCCAAACCAGGAAGCTACGGCAATCACCTTCTAACTAGGGCATTTCAGGCTAGAACCAGCAGGTGGGGTTGGATTTCTTCTGGTAGCAGCGCTGCTGAAATTACCTTTTCCACTTGTGAGTGTGCCCGGCACCAAGTCACAGGTGCAAAGCTGAAGCCCTGAGCTACTCAAGAGACCTGATTTAGAGCCTCTGGCCTGCGAGGACCTGGGGATGACATTGAATCTCGTTGCCCCTCTGTGGTAGATTCCTCTGCCTTCCTCATGAGATTGCTGGCAAGATAACATGAGCTATTTCAGGAAAAGAGGGGAACATCTGTGGTGCTAAGTTCTGTAGGGGTGTGCATGAAGATTGGGGGCTTTTTGTAATGCTGACCATACTCTAATTGAATCATTTAGCACTATTATCCATTGCACATTCTGGCTGATGAGGTTTATGGGGGAAATGTAGCCAGGCGTGCCTGGAGATGGGAAATAGAAAGGGAAGGCTAATGTACAGTGTGGCCTTTGGGGAAACTTAGTTGAGATAACTTCATGACGCATTTTGGTAACTTCTTGGGACAACATTAAAAGAGCATCAGTCTTTGTTAAATTATCCATCTCATTGGTTCCAGGTGGATTTATAAGAACTGGAAAAGGGATTGGGGAAAATGTCTCACAAAGGTACATGCAAGGCTTTTCTGGCCTTCTCTCTTGAGAAGAATAACAGTGTCCTTGGGGGGCCACAGGCCTGGCTGTATAACCCCCTGTGCTGAGAGGACAAAGCACCCAACACAAGGGGCTGTCTCTAACACCTAGAATTCATTTCCTATTACTCCCATAGCAAATCACCTCACATTTAGTGGCTTAAATTAATACATATTTTTTTTATCTTACAGTCCTAAATGGGTCTCACTGGGCTAAAATCAAGATGCTAACATGATTGCATTCCTACTGGAGGCTCTAGGGGAAAATCTGTTTCCTTGCTTTTTTATCATCTGGTGGCCCCTGCACCCCTTGGCTTGTGGCCCCTTCTTGTGTCTTCACAGCATGTCCCTCCAGTCTCTGCTTCCATCATCACATTGCCTTCTCCTCTGACTCGGAGGCTTCTACCTGAGGATGTTACGATTATATCAGACCCACCCTGATATTCCAGAATAGCCTCCCCATCTCAAAATCTCACACTTAATCCCATCAGCAATGTCCCTCTTGCTACATAAGGCAGCATTCCCTGGTGCCAGGGACTGGGATGTGGACCTATCAGGGGCCATCTTTCAGCCACAACACACCCTTTAATCACAGGCTGAGGAGCACCGGAAAGAACTCTCTGTGGATTAGTAACAGAACAGGGACTTCAAAGATTTGCAGTAGTACTGATTGGGCTCAAGATCAGTTCACTGCAATTCAGTTTCCCAAAGTACCAATTTATCTAATTTTTAAATTTTACTAATACTCAAAGCCTTGTTTCTTTTAACAATTTGTATGTCATTTTTCTCTCTTCCAGCCTTAGTATTCTTTTACCAATTCTTCAAATGGCATACCAGCCTTAATTTTTTAACTTTCAGCAATTGAAACTTTAAATGAAATTCCATTAAATCAAATTAGACAGAAATGGTAATGGCTTAAGAAAAAGGGATGAAGTTTCAACTGGGGGTTTTCAGGTAAGAAACATTAAATGAGGCTCTATTTAAATAAAAACTTGAAATTTAAGATCAAAAGCACCTGAAAAACTTCAGTGATAGTCCAAACTATACTGTAAGAAATGATGACACTTTTATTTCTAAAAAGAACCAATTGGGATCAAATAAACCAAGACAGCAGAAAGGAAGTAAATATGTCAGAAGATGGTATTCTGATGCTATATTTAGCAAAGTTCACTAATTATAAATACAAAATTGTTGAGGATGGATTTTGATTTAATGGTTGAAAAGTCCTAAAAATGCTTAAAATGCTGATAAAGTGACAAATGAACTGAAAGCTATACGAGCAACCATATTACACAGTAAATTTGAACTTTAAATTGTTAGAAACAGAAAAGTTAGATTAATAAAGTACTTAAGACATTGGCAGAATAATCACAAGTGTTCATAAAACCAAGAAAAGACATGAAAGAAATCAGTATAAACTGAAGAATTCTCTTGGGAAGCACTGACATTTTGGTTATGGAATGACTTCTGAATTTTTAATATATTTTAAAAACACTTAAAGATTTCTTTAAATGCTAGTATGAAGACAAAATGAAACCTTGTCAATGAGAACTGTAAAAATCCTCCAGTCCTACAAAAACTGTCCGAGTAGAGACAAATTCCTGTAAAGTTAATAAATAATTAAGAGGAGCAATTCTTTTTTTTTTTTTAATGGCCAAATGGTGAATTGATGATTTGACAAATTGCATTTTGGCAAACTGGGCTTTTAATTGTTAGAGCTTCAGTAACCCCCCACCCCACCCCCCACTTCTCCTGGTGAGTATGGCTTCTAGCGGGGTGTACCCCACTAGAATCCCAGTGGAGCTGGGAGGGCAGTGAGGACTCTTCTCTTCTCACTTCCTGGGCCCTGCTGCTGGGGTAATAGAGGAGCCTGGAGGCTTTCCCACAGGGTTTGTCTAGCACTTCCCAACCAGTAAACCTCTCCCTCCATCGTCCCAGACACACCTCCTGCACATTTCTAACACGTTATTGCACTGTGATTTATATGTTTGTCTCCCTCCAACAGACCTTAAAGCTCTTGGGCAATAGTAATGCCTTATCCAACTTTTTTTTACTAGTCCTGAGCCTGGTGCCTGGCACATTAATTGCTTAGTGAATGATTATTGAATGAATGGGAAGATGTGGGAAAGATTTTTTTTTTAATTGTTATTTCTCCAGGAGTTTATTCCCAACTTCTTCAATCTGGATTCAGTATCTATTGTGAATATCATATCTGTTTCCTTATCTGCCTCCTCCTCCTTAAAGCAGGGCCGCTTCTTCATCTGTGCACCCCCAGACCCAACACTCATGGGCCCTCAACACCCTTTATTCTAATTGTTATAGACCTGAAATGAGCCTCTGTATGTGGTACTTGCAATATGACATTCCAAATCCCTTTATAATGTAAATATCTTCAAAGGAGACTTCTTTCCATTCACCATAGCTTATTATCTGTTATCTTTTGGCTGATGGGCAACCAATTTATTCAACAATTTCTTCAGGATTATAATTTCTTCAGATACCAAGGTTCTAAGCTGTAGGATGTAGTTGTGAACAAAGCAGTCAAACTATTTTATGGGCATTATATTCCAGTAATTTCTTTTATTTCTAACTATTTTCTTTCCAAGAGTAATATTATTAGAAATAATGGATCCTATTTTTTTTACTCCTACCACGTTTATAACATGAGTGGGATTTCCCAGACTATCCTTCATATTTATTGTTGAAATAAAAACATTTTCAAAAGTTTTTAGTCCCTTAATTCATCCATGAATATTTAGAAAAATTCATCATTGCCTCACATGTTTTTTTCATTTCTCATTTCACAGAAACAAATTATTTATTAACCTTTCTAAAATTGTTCTACTTTCCCTTCCCTTTTGCATTTTTCATTTAATATTTGAAAAATCTTTATCAGTTCTTGTGGTGATGAAGGGGGCATGATTTTGTCATAATATAATCTGAAAAAGCTGCTGATGTGAAACCTGAATTGCATTTAAATGAATAGAGATGACTTTAGATTTCTATAAATATTATCTGAATATTTTCCCACAGACCTTTCCCATAAACCCTTCCTCTGTGCTCTCACTGTGGGTTGTCTGCAATTTCATTATGCACTTCAGCACCAACTGTTATTATTTACTTGTTTTCCCTTCTTCACCAGACTGCCAGGATCTTATCCATATTTGCATCCCCGTGCCTGGGCCACTCAGTGACTCTGCAGTGAAAGA
Source organism: Choloepus didactylus (assembly GCF_015220235.1). Taxonomy (NCBI): domain Eukaryota; kingdom Metazoa; phylum Chordata; class Mammalia; order Pilosa; family Megalonychidae; genus Choloepus; species Choloepus didactylus. The sequence goes on from NC_051314.1 coordinate 89,345,031, forward strand.
ACAAATTTAAGGGGGCATTTTCATCTTTCTTTAGATCATGTTTAGTGGCTACATTTTATGTGTCAGCCATTTAGCTAAACTCACTTCATGCACTGTTTCAAATAATCCTCATTGCAGCTTTATCTGCAGCGCAGATACTGTCTTTCCCTTTAACCAGTAAGGAAACGAGAGATTTAGAGAGGTTAATTAGCTTTCTCAAGGTCACACAGCTAAAATGAGGATAGGAACCCAAGTCTGACTAAGCAGGAAGCTCATAGGTTAACATTATGCTGTATTGCTAAGGCATTTTGGTACACCAGAACTTGAAACTGTTTAAGGAGACTTCCTCCACTAGCATTCTTTTTATATAGGTATAATATACAGATGGCTGAATCCCTCGAGCATAATAGTTGGCAAGTGGCCTCAAAACAAAAGCCAGTCCAAGGGGAGGTGTCTGTATGGGAATCCAGAACAAAGGACAAGAGATGGTACAAAAAGGGTCTACTTGGTGTTACATGGGGTGAAAGTAAATTTTTTACCTAAGCATTGTGATATTTCTAGATATTTATTCCTATATGTCTATCAGGAAACAATATCAATGATTATATCCTAATGATAAATGAAAATTGCCATCATTTTCCTAGGTGAATGCTGTACTAGGGATTCACTCAAGTCAAGGACTGAAAGAAAAGAAGGCAGAGAAATTAAGCAAACTTTTAGACCCAGGTGTCTGGACCTTGACACTATTGACGCTCTTGGCTGGAAAATTGTTATTGTAGGGGGGCTGTCCTGTGCACATGAGATGCTTAGCAACACCCCTGGCCTCTCCCCACTAGATGAAGTGGCACCAGCTGCACCCCCCAGTAGTGACAACCAAAAGTATCTCCAGACATTCCCATGGCCCTCGTTGAGAACCACCACCCACTACCTCTTGACAGCTCTTCCCAGGGCCTGCTGATTTCCAAGCTCAGCAATATACATAGTTTGGACCATTTAACTTCATCTGAACAAGGACCACTCACAAATCGTGCTACACAATGGGAAAAAAATCTAATCAACCGACCATCTAAATAGAAAACACCTCAGTCCTATTCAAGGAAAACTTGTGCAACTTCCTTTTCTTTAGATTCGGATGGTGCTTAGTCTGAAGACAAAGGCATTTGTTAGATGTCACCATTTTGCACAAGGGCTAGTCTTGCCATTCTCTGGGAGCAATTGTTGGGAGATGTTGGTTGGAAAATGTTGCTTCTGTGCTATATGAAGACACAAACAATTCACTGTTTCAGTATCAAAACTGTGGAGAGAAATCGAAGGAGATACTCAGTCTAGAGGCGGATTTTTAATAAACTACCACAAAGACTTTGATTATGTTACTATTTATCTACATGCAAGTAGTTAGTTGTAATGGATGGAGCAGAACAGAAACAAACAGCAGCAGGCATCTTAACGTGGCTAAATCCTTTTTATTTCCTTTAATTCCAGAGGGATCCTAAAAGGTCACATCTTCAGTGCTACCATAATTATATTCTCTCACAGCTTGAACTCTTCCTAATGGCTAGGCTTCAAGCTACTTTCAGGTGATGGATTTTTTCCAACAGGTCAATGCATCATTTCAAACAACAGGAAACTCTTTTCTCTTTTGCTAATAATTTATGTGTGTTTACAAAGCCTAGATTATAAATCTTCAAGACATTCTTTAAAGTAGGGCCACCATTTATTAGCTCCAAAATTCATCTGGCAGTACCAATCCAAAATCAACTAGGCATTATTTGTTTTTATTTTTTTCTCATATTTTAAATGTCGTTGCTTCCTACCCTCCTTATGCACACACATACCCAAGCTAGTATTTTCTCTGTATCTATTTTTTTATTTTGTCATGAGTTAGAACTGGAAGTAGCTCAGAAGACTGGCCCATTCCACCCCCCTCCATGTCTTTCGAGTCAGAAGCTCCAGGAAATGGCTTGGTGTCCCCCAGCTTATAGCCCAGTCGCAGGGCAGCTTGGTGGAGGGCTTGCAGGAGCTGAGTCAGAAAACAAGATTCACATTCTTCCATGTCCTGGCCGTGACTCGGAGTCTCCACTTTTCCTGTCTGCCCACCTTATCAGGTGGTGAGAATCAGATACATGTGAAAGTGTTTTGTAAACTGTCAAGGGCTTCAACGTGAAGGATGGTTTTGCTATTGCCGTTTCCCAGTGAAGAGGGAGGTCAGAGGCCTACAAAAGGCAGAGTTGGGGGAATGACTGACCCACGTCTCCTAGGAGTAAACTGAGCTCTGGAAGTAAACAGGGCTCTTAAAAGAGACATGTCCCTCTGGACCCACCAGGACTGGATTTATAATTGGAATTAGAAATTTCTAACCCCATAGTTGTGAGAGTTGCTTTCCAAAGCTTCATAGTTTACAGTACAGGAATTTGTTAAAACATCGAGATGATCTGATTTCATTATCTCAGGCAGGAATTACTTGACTTCACCACGTGAAACAAAAGATACCTGAGTATCTTGGTATTTTGTGGGTAAGTATTTGGGGGGTAGGACGCTTGCTTAAGGTGGATTTTATAAGTGATAGGAATTTTCCAGGCAGAGGAAGGGAAGAATAGCTTTACAAAGAAACCAGGCTACAGCAAAGGCACAGCCCATGCCAGGGGCCAGGCCTCAGGCCTCCTGTCCTTCTAGGCCTCATTAATCCTGCCCAGCGTTTCCAGGAGCGCTGGTTCTCCCTGTCCAGCCCCACTCCTGCTCCAGCGGAAATACCACTGCTACTGCATGAACCACCATCGCTTCAGTACTTTACCGTTTATCTAGTGCTCTTACTGTGACATGGGCAAAGTACTTCTTCTTTTCCCCATTTTACAACAAAAAAGAGAGGACACAGGAAGTTAAGTCTCCAGCACAAAGTAAAATCACCAGAGTTAAAACTATTTGAACTCCAGCTTCTGACTTACATTCAGTAAGCCTCCATTGCACTGAAGGGAAGTGAAAAAGAAAACAAACAAACAAACAAAAACAGGGCATACACTGACCCCACTTTCTCCTCTTCCTCTTAATAGTGTAATGAAAATGTTCTAAAATTGATTGTGGTGATGAATGCACAACTCTGTGATTATACTAACAGCCACTGATTGTACACTTTGGATGGATTGTATGGTATGTGAATATATCAATAAATCTGCTTTAAAAAAAATAGTGGAGTTCAGTATCTGGGGACCTCTTGAATAAAACTACATTCTTTGAAGTGGGGTTATAGGGTATTTCTTCTTCTTCTCCTTTGGGTTGTTCTATATTTTTCTAAATTCTTGTAATGATTATCAGTTACTTTTCTATTTGGAGAAAAAATATATATAACATGGTATACAAACACTTGGAGATGCTTGGGCTAATTATATCTTAACATTATTCTGCAAGAACAAAGTTGCCCCATTGTCCCCTGTGTGCTACCAGCCAAGCCCAGGAAGGATCTAGTCCTGTTACATAGCTGTTCTTCTTCCAGGAAGGAAAAGAGACCCAGAGATGGCAAAAGACTTTCTCCAAGTCCCAAACTCATTACTGTCATGTCAGAACAAGAAACCAGGTCTTACAGCCTCCACTCCAGTGCCCTTTGCCCTGCACGATTTCTCTGAAATCTGATGTGTTTGATGTACAACCGAGGTCGGATTTATATGCAGCTCAGCTTCATTTACACCTGGTTTCTCAATGTCTGCACTACGGGCATTCGGGCCAATTAATTCTTTCTGCGTTGTGGGAGCCGCCCAGGGCAGCGTAGTTGTTAGCAGCATCCCTGCACAAGATACCAGGGCCATCGCCGCCTCCTTCCAAGTTGTGACAAACAAAAATGCCTCCAGATATTGCCCAGTCTCCTGAAACCACTGATTTACTCTTGGTAAAAATTTATATAATCAGCAGACTTTCCTTTTGGACCTTTACCTCATCTGTTCATAATGTTGGACTTGGAGTCTAAGGTGCATGTTTAAAAAAAAAGCCCCATCAAAAATCTCTGGCCTTCTTACCCATAATACTCCCCTGAGAGAACTTTCAAAGGAAAGGAGTAAGCTATTGTTTTTCCAAGAGTATTTTCTCCTCCCAAGAAACTCAAAGTAAACCAAGAATCTTGCACTTGTTTTCCCTTGTGGTAGATAAGGGCAAGGAAAGAGAACCAACTTTTTATGAAAAGAGAAGCCCTGGAGGATTGTGGTAATTCCTTTGTGGTGGCAGAAACATCCACTCCTTTCAGAGCTCTTCCATTGTACTAGCCTCACAGCAGGAATTTACTAGGTGCTGGCTAATTTATGAGTGGATACAACATTCTGATGGGCTTGTTCAGCATACTAGGTAGCAAAAAAGAAGCCAGCAAAGGCTCACCACTCCTCTCACCCTTCAGACCAGCCCTCCTGCCCTCCACTTCCCTCTCTGCTCAGCCTCGGACCACAGCCCCTACGAGGAACTGAAGGCAAGCCCTCCAAGGAAGCCCCTCTCCTGACCCCTGGACCAGTGTCCTCTCCCCCAGTACCTCGGTTCTCCGTCTTCCCTTTGAGCAATGATTCATGGCACATATTACAGAGGAACCAACATCCTTCAATTCTTTCTACCATTTCCCTCATCTTTATAGGGTGCTCATGAAGCAGCATCTTCAAACTTATTTATGTGATGCCATGCTAGGAAGCAGTGATGTCAATATGCCAAATAAATGCCAAATAAATTCCATGTCATCTCCATGCAGAATCTTCTCTAGGCATAACAAGGAGCTGAATATCCACAAAGAGAGGTAGAGAAATCCCTAAAGAGAATCAGAATAACTGCAACTTTTGCTTCCTGGAGCAGCCAAAGAGCTTTTTTTTTCCTCTCCTCTTCTGGAGTGATTGACCTGAGGGAGACCAGCTTCTTGCTGGGGCACAACTTCAATGCATTTGTAGAAGCCAGTTCAGAAGTAGGGACAAAAATCTTGGGGGCTGTCTATTTCTAAGGGTCATGTTATTGCCTTTTACTTTACATTTTTGTTGGTTCTTTTTTGAATGTTGTACAAGAGACACATACATATGCCTTTTATCTCTATTTTTGTATCAAAAATGAATGGGCAAGAAGAAGAAACTAGCATCAAAGCATGTCATATGCCAAGCACTATGCAGGGAGCTTAGCTTTCTTCCCAGGCCCTCCAATTCTGGCCAATGAAGAAAGGGAGTAGGCATTACCTTCTTCTTTCACATCTAAATAAATGCTCATGTTTGAAAATGGCTTATACTCCTAACCACATATTGTGGGGTGGCCGCATGGGGGCTCCATGTCTTTTCTGGGGGTTCTGTTTCTTCTAGTTAGATAGACAGCACTTCTTCAGCCTCTATTACTTTGATCATGCTGATCCCATTGTTCAAATCAGTAAAAGGCTTGGCTTTTCCTAGTGGACATGGCCCTACAGCAGGATCATGCCTTCAATGCCTTTCTTTTCTTTTTTTTTTTTTTTTTTTTCCTTCAATGCCTTTCTATTCTGCACAGCTATGGAAGTTTGAAGCTGTATGTACCCCCAGAAAAACAGGTTCTTAAATTTAACCCATTCCTGTGGGTGTGAACTCATTGTAAGTAGGGCCTTTTGATGAGGCTACTTCAGTTAAAGTGTGTCCCAGCTCAATCAGGATGGGATTTAATCCTTTTGCTAGAGTCGTTTATAAAAAAAATGAAATTCAGGCAGAGAGAAAGACAGCCATAGGAAGCAAGAAACTGAAACAGAACCCAGAAGAGAAGGAAGAGACCAGGAGATGCTACCATGTGCCTTGAACAGGATAGAGGAGCCAAGGATCACCAGCAGTCTTTGGGGAGAAAGCATCACCTTGATTTGGACATTTTCGCAGCCTCAAAATCATTAGTGAGTAAATTCCCATTGCTTAAGCTGAATCATTTCATGGTATTTGCTTGAACAGCCTGGGAAACTAAAACACCCATATCTCTAATCCTTTTTCATTTTTTCAAGAATTTTTTAGGCTTCATACCCAAGAAGTCTTCCCTGATTCCCCCTCTGCCCAATTCCATCTGAGTGGACACCAATATAGATGTCTTTTCACCTCATATAGGTGTCACCTCTGTTAGTACTATTCTGCTTATTTGTCCACCTCCCCGAGTTACTGTGAACTCTCTGAAGACATAATCTTGTTCATATTTGCATCCCCAGCATCTACTGGTTGAATTCTACCCACCATGTACCCAAATAACCCCTCTGTGTTCTAAGAAAAACATGTCCTTTCTGGAAGAATATAGGCCCACCCCTTTTCCCTCCTATATACACACTGTCAGCTTCCATGTAAGGCGTGACCAGCATGCGATCCCATTGTTCAAATCAGTAAAAGGCTCTGCTGTTCTCAGTGGACAAAGCCCTGCAGCGAGGAGCAAGGCTCGCCAAGCACTACCTGAGCTAGATTTCCCTACTCACGTACCTCTGCCTCCAGGTAACCTCTCAACCATATTTGGTGGCCCTGCTTGAATCAATCGTGCAATTACTGGAGCAGTGTCCACTTCTTCTGATCTGTGGCTCAGCTTCCAAGACACCAGGCTGCTTTTCTGCCATCCCTTGCTACCCATTCCCCACCTAAGGCACACTACCAAATGAAATTCAAACACAAAACCCAGGGGAGAGAGGCTGAAGAGATGCTATTTCTCCCAGGCTCATGGCCAATCTCCATTCGAGCCTGGAAATGTGGGCTTATTTACATGGTTGGTTTGGAGTCTTTGGCAGATGAAAGTGCTTGGATAGTTTTGTATGTGTTGCTCATGATCAAACTTTGCCTTCAGGGAGAAAAAAAATCTCTGGCCTGTTCCTTGGCTGTCACCGCAGCTCAGCATCACTCATCTGTTTTGCTGCTAAAAATAATCCTGAGTGGTCAGAGTCTGCAGTGATCCATTTGACTGTTTCACTGATACCAATCTCCAGTGTCATCCTTATCCAAGCTTCCGTGTGACTCATCTGCTTTCCTGTCCTCCCTTCCTGCCACGTGGCTGTCCTTGCCCACGTCCCTCTCCCCAGCTGACTGCCGTGCCCTCCCTCCTGAACGGCCCTGATGTCAGGAGTGGAGCGGGCGCACCCTCAGGGTAGTTGTGTTGCGGAACGGAGCGAGTACTGCACTTGGCATCAGAATACCTGGGTTTGAGTTCCCTCATCTTGAAACCCATGAGTTCTGATATATGTAAAGTCCCACGTCTGGCAGTTCACCCTTTTGAGGTCATCACTGTCACTATGACTCCGAACAAGCATCTTAATTTTTTCATGTCTCAGCCATTTTGTCTGAGAAAGGAAAGGGTCAGGGGGAGCAGACGTGAGACCACAGGGGCTGCTGGGCCGCCTGCAGGTGAGAGTCTGCCCCATCTACCTCCTTCTCTGTGGGTCTGCACGAGATGGCGGCCACCTGGAATCCTGCACAGCAGCAGGGAATCCGAGCGAACTACCACAATGGGAAGGAACCAAAGAACCATGTCACTCCTCCACCAAGAGACTGGTTTCCCATTCTCAGAACATTCAGGGGCCAAAGTGAAGGTGACAACTCCTTAGGTGATAAAGAGGTTGACCAAAAAAGCCCAAGAGGCCAAAATCTCAGGCTGAGAATGAAGAGACCTGAGACAAGCAGAGATAGCTGGCAGTTCTGACACATCCTCGGAGAGAGTGCTGCCCCGGCTCAGAATCTTCCGGCTCTGATGCCCATCACCAGGTGGCACCCAGCAAGGCCTTTACCGTCTGGACCATAGCAGTAGTGTGATTAGTGCTCATAGTTTTAACAGCTGCTGTGTTAAAGGCTTTACATAGAGTAGCGTTTTGAATCCTGACAACAGACTTGTCGGTCGGTATTTTCACTCCCATTCTACAGAACACAATGCCAAAGCCCAAAGAAGCTAACCAGTGGGCCCCAAATTTCCATTAGCGACCAGAGGAGCGGACCGTGAACTCTCAAGTGGGAGTTGGACGCTGACACAGCAAGGGAGTGGCCGGGTGGGGACAGGGCTGAGGATGAGGAGGCCTTCATCCTCCCGCAGGCTCCATCTTGGACTTACACTTCCACCATCTGAAGTTATATTTATTTATATTGTTAAAATGCTGTCATTTCTGGCAGAGGTAATACATCAGTTATGGTCAACCTGTTTATGAACTCTTTCCTGATTTAGTTTCCATGTGAAGCAGGCGCCGGGAACCTGAGCATCTAGAACAGGCCTCGCTGCCGGTGGCAACACAGTTCCTTCCCTCCACCTCGGCTTCCTCATCGGCAAAGCAGGAATAAAGACTCCCTCTAGGGTGGTTGTGAGGTGTCACTGATACAATGTATCGAAAACTTCTTTACAAACAGTAAATTCTTACGAAAAGACAAAGATTGCTATATTAGGGAAAAAATTTTTTTCTTTTTATTTTCTTACCACCAGAACAATACTGGTTCACATTATTATTATTCAACTCATGATAATAAAGTAAAACATAATCTCCTCATGCTGAAAGAGCAGCTAATACTTTAGGTCTTTCCAGACCTCTTATTAAAATGACAATTACTCTTGTTGTTGTAATTACAGTTTTGTAAAATGCAGGTGCTGATGAGGTGAAGAAAGGAGAGGCGTTTGAGGGCCGTAGGTTGGCTTGTGGGAGGAGCAGCTGCAGGGGCCAGTGGACACCTCTACATGGAGGCTGCCCGAACTGGCAGGTAGTTGGGTAATTGGGTAAAGCAGTTAGTTAGTCAAAGCAGGGAAACAGTAAAAAATGGAAAACACCTTAAATATTTCATTAAAGTAAATTAAATAAATATAGATTCATTTGACAATATTTTGAAGGGACAAGGCCTTTTCTCTAAGTACATGATGGTCAAGTGGAGTTCTGTGTGGACTTTACAAAACTAAACCACACTCATAATTCAAAGTCAATGGCTTCCAGTTCAACATCTTAAAGTGGAGTCGGAACAGATGGTTGGGAAACCACCTGACTTCAGAATTTTTCTAGATTGAACAAACTGTCCTAATTATTTTTACATCTATCTCAACCATATCACAGTCTAAGATTGTTTTTGTTTTGTTTTTTAAGCTGCTTGCCTTTTTTACATGTTTATCAAGGCATTCTGTTTTGAACAAAAAGAATCCCTCTCCCCACTCATATTTCTTTGGTTTACATAATTAAAATAACAGTTTGTCCGGTTTGTGGACAAATATATGTGCCTCCTGGTAAACCCTAAACTGCGGGAGCAGAAGGACCAGTGACCCAGGATCTGCCTCCTGAGCACCATCACTCACTACCTTTAGACAAGATGCTTTGTGGAAAGGAAGGTGAGCATCAGTCAGTCAGTGTTTGGGGGCCCATTGTGAGGATTTCTAAGATATTTACTGCATGTTTCAGTTTGCTAAAGCTGCCAGAACGCAATACACCAGAAATGGGTTGGCTTTTTCAATGGGGTTAGGTTATAAATTTGCAGTTGTAAGGCCATGAAAATGTCCAGATTAAGGCATCAAGAGGAAGGTACCTTCTCTGAGGAAAGGCTGCTGGCATCTGGGGCTCCTCTGTCACATGGGAAGGCACATGGTGACGTCTTCTGGTCCCTCTCTCCTGGTTCTGGTTTCAATGGCTGTCTCCAAAATGTCTCTGGGCATTTCTTTCTAAGCTCTCTGGGCTTTTACTGTCTTTTATCCTCTCACAAAGGATTAAGGCCCCCCTTGAATGGGCTGGGTTGCATCTCAACTGAACCAAAAGGTCCCACCTGCAATAGGTTTGCCCCCACAGGGATGGATTAAAAGCACATGACCATTTGTGGGGTACAGAACGGCTCCAAACCAGCACACTGCAAACACAGAAAAACAAGTGTGTCTGTTAGGATGCTTTTAATGAAAGTAACAGAAACTCTGACTGAACCCAGTTTTTTTAAAAAAATTAAGATTTAGTATCTCAAATAACAGGAAGTTTAGAGGTAAAATAGGCTTCAAGGTTGGTTGATTTGGGAGTTTAACAAATGTTACTGAGCCCCCAGATTCTTTCCATCTCTCTTCTCTGCCCTCCACAGCATCAGCAAGTCCTGTTATCTCCTCCCCCAGCCCAGCCTGAATCCATCCACTTTCCTCCATCTCTAGCCCTAGACCACATTCATCTCATCAAACCCACTGCAATAACTTTGCCCTCTGTGTAGAGGCTAAAGTAATCTTTTAAGGTGTTTAAGTCAGATCATCTCACTCCTTTATTTAAAAGGCTTTAGTGACTTCCTGTTGTGGGCAAAACAACAACTAGATACCTTATCCTAGTTTAAGAGGCTTTGACAGAGCTGGCCCTGACTTCTCTCTGACCTTGTGTGGCATATGAAAATGCAGACTTCCTCCACCCCAGGGCCTTTCTACTTGCCTTTAAAAAAAAAAAATTATAAATAAATATATATAAAAATTTGTTTTTAATTAAAGAAGTTGAAGGTTTACAAAAAAACCATGCGTAAAATACAGAGTTCTCATATACCACCCTATTAGTAACACCTTCTATTACTGTGGTATATTTGTTACAATTTGAATGAACATTTTCATAATTGTACTATTAACTGTAGTCCATGGTTTACATTATGGTTCACTGTTTGTATTGTATAGTCCTATGAGTTTCGTGTTTTTTAAAATTTCTACTTGTCTTTTCTCTGCCTGGAATGTTCTGCTCCCTGATTTTTGCTTGGTTGGATCTTCCTGTCATTCAGGTCTCAACTTGAAGGTCACCGCTGCAAGGCCTTCTCTGACCACCCAGTCCAAATAGCCCCTCATTCCCAGTCATTCTATACTGCTAACCCTGTTGTACTTTTGCCCTAGAACTTACCACTTTTGGAATCATTGTTTCAATTATTTATTTGTTGTCTCTCTCTTTCCCACCCAAACTAGACTGTAATCTCCAGGGGAGCAGGCTTTTTTGGCTTGTTCCCCATTGTAGCCTTAACACTTAGAACAAAAGTAGGAGCAAATAATAATAATAATAACAGTAATAATTTAATGACTGAATACTTCATTTGCCTGACATATATCCCACATTCTGAAAGGAATGCCCTCCTAGGAGTGGTCAACAGAGTCCCCAGGACAATAGTCATGGGAGCTGCCTACTCTTCTTGCAGTTACCGCTTAAATAATTTAGCAGGTATTTATTGCTAGGTTATGAGCTAAGCACTAGAGGTATCCAGATAAAGAAAACACAGACTCTGCTCTTAAGAACTCACAGATCAGTGGAAAGTTAGACTGAGAAATTAGGAGGTTTACAGTGCAGTTTGATAAATATTATAAGGGAGGAAAGCACTGAATGCTACTGGAAAACCCAGGAGGAGCCCATAACTCAATCAGGGTACAGTCAGGGAAGGCTTCCTGGAAGAGGTAAAGTATGAGTGATGCTTAAGGATAAGTAAGCATCAGCCAGGTGAAGAAGGGGATGGCAGGTGGGAAAGAACACTCTAGCAGAGGGAACAACAGAGCCACCAAAGCCTTGGAGAGCCTTGGGAGAAGTGCAAGGAGGTTAGGAGGACAGGGGATTAGGGCCCAAGAAGGACGGGGTGGGCATGGAAAGAACAAGACCGGGCAGGTAAGAAGAGACCATATCATGAACGGCCTTTTACAACAACAGCTAACATTTATTGAGAGGTTACTGCGTACCAGGCACTGAGAAGCATATTACATGGTGTGCTGGTTTGTGTGTATTATGTCCCCCAGAAAAAGCCATATTCTTTGATGCAATCTTGTGGGGCAGACATATTAGTGGGGATTAAGTTGGAACGTTTGGATTAGGTTGTTTGCATGGAAATGCACCCCACCCAACTGTAGGTGATAACTCTGATGAGATAATTTCCATGAAGGTGTGACCCCACCCATTCAGGGTGGGCCTTGATCAGTGGAGCCATATAAATGAGCTGACAAACAGAAGGAACTCAGTGCAGCTGAGAGTGACATTTTGAAGAGGAGCTACAGCCAAGAGGGACACTTTGAAGAAAGCACAGGAGCTGCAGATGAGAGACAGTTTGAAGATGGCCATTGAAAGCAGACTCTTGCTCCAGAGAAGCTGAGAGAGGACAAACATCCCAAGAGTAACTGAGAGTGACATTTTTGAGAAACTGCAGCCTAGAGAGGAACATCCTGGGAGAAAGCCATTTTGAAACCAGAACTTGGAGCACACACCAGCCATGTGCCTTCCCAGCTAACAGAGGTTTTCCGGATGCCATTGGCCATCCTCCAGTAAAGGTACCTGATTGTTGGTGTGTTACCTTGGACACTTTATGGCTTTAAGACTGTAACTGTGTAACCAAATAAACCCCTTTTATAAAAGCCAATCCATCTCTGGTGTTTTACATTCCGGCAGCATTAGCAAACTAGAACACATGGATTAGCTCATTTACTCTTCATGACAACCCTACAAAGTAGGTTCTATTATTATTCTTAATTTATTGATGTGAAATATTAAGTCACTTTCCTGAGGACATACAGAGGCAAGTGGTAGTCAGTATTTATTTAAACCCAGACATTTTTTTTCAAGCTCCAGAGCAACAGCTCCTAACACTGACTTTATATCACCAACACCCATAACAGACATTCCCATGTGCCTCAGAATCCTTCTCAACCCAGTGTTCTAGGCAGCAATTGCCTGATTAGAACTGGCATGTAAAATGAAACCAAGTTGTCATTTCTGCAGTAGGAAGGGAGGAGCCATCAAAGGGCCTAGGCAGAGTGACATAAGATTTGCATTTTTGAAAGCTCACATGGCCAGCAGATTGGGGTGGCCCAGGCCAGAGGTAGTGGGGCATTGAGGAAGATAATGTAATGAAGTGGACAACAAATCTAAATCTATTTCTTGCAGAGGGCTTTGTACTTTACCCATTAGGCAGGGGAGCCACCGAAGGTTAGTCACACGTAGCATAAACGACTTTATATCTTAATGACATTCTTCTAGCTACAGTAAAAATAATGGATTGGACAGGAACAAGATTAGAGGCAGGGAAGCCAGCCAAGAGTTTGGCAATATTCTAGGTGAGAGATATTATGGGCCTAAATTACAGCAGGGATGGTGGGGATGAAGAGAAAGGGACAGATGCAGGAGTATGAAGTCAAAGGAATTCAATACTTGCTGGTCTTGTCAACCACAATTCTCCTACCAGCTCTGAGCTGAAGAATTTGAGCCTTGCGTCTGCCTTCCTGCGAAGGCAGATATTACAAATGTTTTGAAACACAAGCCCTGGATCCCTTGTGATATATCTTAATTTCTCTGATTCTTACTTCTTCACTAGTAGAATTGACCCTACTGCATGGAGCTTGTGAGTATTCACTGAGATAATTTACGTAGAAGTGCTTAGCCCACAATCCCACTTAGTTACTGCTCAAAAATATCATCTACTACCACTATTATTGGCTTTCTTTTTGCAATATTGTTAGAGAAAGCTTGACAACTAAGTCTACTATTTAAATCCGGGGATTCTCCCCCTTGTGATGGAAACAAGACTAGATGCTTTGTGGCTTCACTCTTTCATTTTGACTGGGGACTTAGTTTACTCATTTATAACATGTTCTGAATGCTCAACTTTGATCTGTTTTTTTTTTTTTTGCTAATATCTTTTTAGATAAAGATTGCAAAGAAAATACATAGAATAACATTTCAATGTAAAATTGTATATAAAATCAATATATAGAATTGATAACTGCATGGTAGAACCAGTGGTTCAAGTTTTTGTTTTATATAAAACATATATATACACACACACATATATATAAAGTAATATATGTAAAGTTAAAATTTTTAACAATACAAAGGGGTATAACATGAACTGTAAAAGCCTACCTCCTTACCCACTTCTCTCTATATAAAATAATGAGAGTGGAATACAATTATAGCTACTATTTTTTTCCCCACAAATTATTATGTATATACATATGTATATAAATACACATATGTATATAGATATGTGTATAAAATGTGATCCTTGAAATTTCCATTTATGATCCTACGCTGTTTGTTTTTCAATTAAAACAACCTAGTTTGGAAAATTTTCTATATCAATGCAATAAATATATTCATTCTTCTGAACAGCCACAAAGTATTGCATTTTTTAAAGCATTTAATCCTCTTGATGGGCATATATATTGTATCCCATTCTTCACTATTACAATTAATAGTATCACACTATCCCTATACAGTACATATTTGCTTCTTTGTGCAAGTGTTTCTAGAAGGGGAATTGCTGAGTCAAAGAGAATGTGCTTTTTAAAATTTAATAGCTATTGCCAAATTGCTTTCTCTTCTTTACAAAGAAGTTGTAGCAATTTATAGGCCATTAACAGTGTATGAGTCCCCACATTTTTGAGTAGGATCAAAATTTTATTTTTATAAATATACTAAGTGAAGCACAGTACCTTATTTTAATTTACATTTCTTTTATTATTTAAAAAGTTAAATCTTTTCATATGCTTATTGGCTATTTGGATTATTTATTTGTTTATTTTTGGCTGCAAACTGTCTACCCTTTGCCTATTTTTCCATTGAATTGTGTATTTTTCTCTTGTTCGTTGTAATCTGTCTTTGTATATTAAAGAAATTAACACCTTTTCTGTTGTATAAATTGCAAATGTTATTTTTCCTCTGATTCTGTGGGTTTGTTTTTTGACTTTGTTTATGATATTCTTTGCCTTGCTGAGGTTTTAATTTTAATGTAAATAAATTTGTCAATCTTGTCTTATATATCTCTTGACCTTCAGCAGTTCAAAATTATGAAACAAATTACCAATGATTCTTATACTACTGTTATGGTTTCATATTTTACATCTAAGTCATTGATCCATCTAGAATTTATTTTGGTATAAAAAGTGAGGTACACGTTCAGCAGGGTTGATTTTTTCCCCCCGATGACATGTTGGTCACAGCATTTCTGAAATTCTCATTCTCTCACTGATTTAAATGACACTATATATATTCCAAACTCTCAGAGTTGGTCTAATTTTGAGATCTCTGTTTTCCACTAACATCTTTATTATTTCCTATAATTTATCTGTAATGTCTTTCTGTATTTCCTATAATTTCTTTACCTATAAAATATGTCTTAATATTGGGTAAAACACAAGTTCTCCTTCATGATTCTTTTTCAAGTTATACTGGCTGTGCTGGTTTGGATGTATTATGTTCCCCAAAATGCCATGTTCTTTAATGCCATCTTGTGGGGGCAGACATATTAGTGTTGATTAGGTTGGAACCTACTGATTGAGTGTTTTCATGGAGATGTGACTCAATTAACTGTGGGCAAGACTTTGGATAATTTCCATGGAGGTGTTACCCCACTTATTCAGGGTGGGTATTAATTAGATCACTGGAGCCATATAAAAGAGCTGACAAGCAGAAGGAACTCAGTGCTACAGCCAAGAGAGACATTTTGAAGATGGCCATTGAAAGCTGACACTGACATTTTGGAGAATGCCCTTTTGAAACGCAACCTGGGAGCAAACAGATGTCAGCCATGCGCTTTACCAGCTAACAGCGGTTTTCCAGATGCCAATGGCTTTTCTCCAGTGAAGTTACTCTATTGTTGATGCCTTACCTTGGACATTTTCATGGCCTTCAGACTGTAAAGTTGTCACCAAATAACCTCCCTTTATAAAAGCCAATACATTTCTGGTATTTTGCCTAATGGCAGCATTAGCAAACTAGAACACTGGCTATCCCTACTCCCTTATTATTCCACATGAGATCTATAGCATTTTGTCAGATTCCCCAAAAAATCTTACTGGTATTTTGATTGAAATTGCACTTGCTTCAAGGAAAACAAGCTATGTCATTTCATCCTGTCTTCTTTTATGTATCCGCTTTAATTGGGATAGGATGGATTATACTGCAATAATTAAATCCTCAAATCTCATTGGATTAGTTCAGCAAAATTTTGTTTCTCACTTATGTGAATTCCAGCACAGGTCTGCAACTCTCCAGCCCAGCTCTCCTTCCTGCAGTGACTCACTGTGCAGGTGACTTTGACCTTGTAGATCTGCTATCTCAACACAAGATATCCATGAATTGTGGAAGGAACACATACTGCTCATCCATTATCCATATGCTCCCTTGAATTTCCAGCCCCTTGTAATTATGCAGGGTCATAAGACTAATTCTGGACAATGGACTTGGAGCAGAAGTGATGTGTTTTACTTCTGTCCAAGCCTCTGAAAAGTAGGTGTGAATTTTCCATGTAATCCCTTCACTTGCATCAGCCAATCGCTAAGGACAGGAGTTGAGAGGACAGAGCCAAAGACAGATACCACCTTGTGGAAGGCAGGTGCACTGGAGATTCATCTGACACATCAGATCTGATGTGAATGTGAATAACCTTTATTGTATTAAGCTCACTGAGATTCCGGGAGTAATTTGCTACTGCAATGTAGAAGCACCTATGTTGACTAAAACAAAAATTGGTACCAAAATTGTAATGCTGCTGAAACTAAAACAAAATATTGGTTAAGCAGTCAGGTGGTGAGCAGTGAGGAAACAGATATGGGAGACTGGAAAGAAGGAAAACATTTGCTATAAGTGTTGTTTGCTGCTTGTAATTACTTGGAAGGCAGATCATTTGCCTATCCAACTTGTAGCTCAGGAGGAAGAATTTGGAAAACAGAACCTTAGTATTACATGTGGTTACTACTGTTTTGCAAAAGAGAGAGGGAGAGAAAGAGACGGCCTGTTTGCAAGCAAAGATAAAACAGGATAAAGATAATCCAGAAATTTGCAGCCATACAAATTTGTAAAAAACAACTGCTTTTGATCCAGAATCTGAAAAGATGGTGTTTAAAAGGCTTTGAGTAGAAAATGTCAAAAATGCCCAGGGTGCACATAGGGACTTCTCTATCAGTTGATTAAAATGCTTCAGGGCAAAGACCAGGTCAAGGGTGTGACTTTTACATCTTTTTAAAACTTTAGAGAATTAAAATTATCTAAATCAAGATGCTGGCCATTAAGGGCTGGAGAAGAGGTTTGGGGGCAAGAAAGCAAAGGAATAAAGCACACATAAGAAGTTTCTCAACAAGAACTCTAGGTATGGCTACTGGCTCATGGAAATGTCTGGAAGCAGATAGATGGGAGGCCACTGTAGTGTTTGAGAGCTGTGCACTACCACCACAGAAACCACGAGCATGGTCTAAAAACCCTGGGGCCCTACCCAGGAAGTGGTTTGGGAAAACTGTGTAGCCCAAAGGAAGACATCATCCCAACACTCACTTCCGATGTGACCAAGGAAGATAATAGAAAATAAAAGACCTCCCAGAAGGTGAAGCCAAAGAGCTCTGAGAACACCCCACAGGAATGGGACCCGGAAGCCATCTTTGTGTCCGTGGCCCTGTTCCCAGAGTCGTTTGAACAAGGTTTGGGCTGCTGTCCTAAATTTGACTAATCTGCTTCTCTCTCTTGGAAATTTGAGACTGGGGCAGATATTCTTTTTAACCTGAGATGTTTGCTTAGGATGAGGTAATAAAAACTAAGGCTACTGTAGGGTGACCATCTCTCACCCACCAAGTGTGCACAGAATTCTGCAGAGAAAGCTGATCTTTTCAGCAGAGGAAAGAAAAAAATGCTTCTCTTGGAAATAGGCAGAGATTAGAAACCATATCTAAGGAGGGAAAGAGAGAGAAAGAAATATCATTCTGCCTGGACCCCTGAGAGCTTCCTATGCCCCCGGTTCAAGTCCTTTTGAGGACGAGCAGCATTTCTGAGGGTCCCAGGAGACAACCCTGTATCATTATAGTCCATCTCCCTTTCCTGTTTAGGTTTCGTTTCTGTTTCTTAAAATCACAACAACTTATCACTGCAAAACATCTCCAGGAAGGGGCCACCCCTTCCTTCCTGCTGTAGAGATTGTGGTCACAGCCCAAACAATGAGATCTCTAAGCATACTATGATTTCAAAGTCACTATGAAGGAAGAGGAGTAGCTGAAAAATTAGTTCAGGCTTCTATTCTCACCTATACTAGCCAACTTTAGGGATGAGTCCTTTAATTACAACAATCAGAACAACAACAATATTAAAATAAAACATACTGATTTTCCTTAATTTCATAATCAGTATCTGCTCTTATTAATGATAAGTTTTGTTCTGTTTTCAGTACTTTTTCTCCTTGCATAATCTAACCCCCCTAATTACTTTTGTTTGAAGATTTCCTCTCTATCCTTCATACTAGAGGCTTTCTTCACATGTTAAGTAGTCCATGGCTATCTAACAGTGTTTAAGAGAAAGACACTAAAAAGATGACTGGAATCTTGGTATGTGTGCAGGGGTAGGGCATGGGAGGGGCTTGTAGACCGTGGTCGTTATGTCAGCTTTAGGTTTTTTCTCTTGATTTAGTAGATTACTCTGAGGAAAATCACCCCTTCTCAAGCTAGGTGTCAGCATTCTGGAAGATGAAATGAGAAGCAGTGGATGTCTCATCATTCAGTATGTGGATTTTTGTCAGTCCCAGGATCTCCCTCCTGTATCCTTACCCTCACTATAAGTCCAGTGGCCTTCTGGTTTATCCTCCTGAAATCTTATAATTGGATGGTTCTGGGGATTGAACCATGCCCTCCACAAAAGGCATGTTCAATTCCCAAACCCTGGTCCTGTAGATATGAACCCATTTGTAAATAGGGCCTTTGAAAATGTTATTAGTTAAGGCGTGGGTGGGCCTTGATCCAATGTGGTTGAAGTCCTTATAGGCAAAGGGAACTGGACACAGAAGGAGAAGCCACAGGGAGTAGCCAGAAGCTAGAAGTCAAGGAAACTTGGAAAAGAAAGAAGACATCGACATGGGCATTGGCATGTGACAGTAAAGCCAAGAACCAAGGATCACTGGCAGCTGGCCCCAGAATGCCACAGTCCTCTGTGAGAAAGCATCACCTTGCTGACACCTTGATTTTGGACTTCCCCTAGCCTCAAAGCCATGAGCCAACAGATTCCTGTTGATTAAGCCAACCCATTGTATGGTATTGGTTTCAGCAGCTGGGAAACTAATACAGATGGAGAGAGTCTGTTGCCTAGCTGTGGGAAATGGTAGCGGGATCTGGGTGTTGAATTCCTTTTTTTTCTTTAAACTGCTTTTTGAACAGTTCTTTTACTCTTCACTCCCCATGGCATCTGTATCACAAATTCCTGAGTATTTGGGAGACTCTATGGTATCATTCAGACTTTTTTTTTTATTTTCCCCAGAGCTGGCTAGAGATGTGGCCTTCACAGATCTTCTCAGTCCATTGCATTTATCTAGATGCTTTCCAGCTTCTAAATTCTTTACTGTCATTTAGTGAGGTTTCTGGAGGAAACAAAGGTAAATGTATGTGTTAAATCGCCATCTGCAACCAGAAACTTTCTCATTCTTACTTGAATTCTCTCAGATCTGCTTTTGTCACTGTAACATTTGACCTTACCATTGCCCATTCTATATTAAATTCTCAGTCTTCATCTCACTGGGCCTCTTACCAGTAAGGATTTGACAAAATTGATCACCTGGTTTCTGGGACCCCACACTACCCTAACTGTCCTCTTGTTTTGATTTTCTCCCTCTCTTCCTTTCTGATTTTGAGAGAACTCTTTTTTAAAAATTGAGTTGTGATTTACATATAGTGAACTGCATGAATCTTAAGTGTACTGCTCAATTAGTTTTGATAAATGCCTTCATCCATATAACCCCTATCAAGACATAGAACATTCCTATACTGACTCTCTTTTACTTGGGATTCTCTTCCTCCTGACGTTTTAAATGCGGGTAGCTCAGTTCTTGGGTCTCTTGGGTTTCTCCTCATTTCTGTTTGCACTGTCTCTCAATATTCAGTCTAATGGCTTTAAATATCATCTAGATCTGAGGTGTTCAATATGGTACCCACTAATCATGTGTGGCTACTGAGCACCTGAAATGTAATTAATCTGAATTGAGACATGCTGTAAAGGTAAAACAAAACATGCTGGATTTCACAGACTTAGTATGGAAACAAGAATGCAAAATGTCTTCATTTTTTTACATTGATTACATACTGAAATGAAAAGATTTCTACATATTGGGTTAAATAAAATATATTATGAAAAATAAATTCACCTGTGTCTTTTTACCTTTTTAAAATGGCTACTGGAAAATTGAAAATGTAGGTGTCTTGTGTTATACTTCCATTGTACTGTGCTGATCTCAACATTGACAACTCCTAAATTTATAGCCCCAGCCCAAACTTTCTCCTGACCATCAGACTTCAGATCCAACTATCTACGTGACATGCCCATTTGGTTGTATGATAGGCATATCAAACTCAACAGATCCAAAATGAAAATTTAGAATTTCTCTCTATCCCAACCTGATCCTCCCCAGTTTTTCCCCTTGTCAGTAAAAGGCACCACCATTTTACTCAATAGCTCAGGCCAAAAACCTAGGGGTCATTCTTCACTATCCCGTCTCTCACTTTCCATATCCAATCTGTTGGATGGTAAATACATGTCAAATCAGACATAGATTGCTCTTGCCAGGATGTGCCCTGCTTCACCATTTTCTCCCCTCAGTTTGTTGTCTGCACAGCAGATGAATGGATCCTTTTACAAACATTAGATCTATTAGGTCACTCCCCTACTCAATACCCTACAGCAAATTTTAACCACACAGTAAAATCCAGAATCCTTACCAAGGTGTACAAGGCCTCCCTGATCTGCCCCCTGGCCACCTCTGCAAATCATGTATCACCTCTTTCTCCTCTGTTTACTGCAGGTCACCTACACTGCATCCTTGCAGTTCCTCCAACGTGTTTCCATCTTAGGGTCTTCATGTTTGCTGTTCCCTCTGCCTGGAATGCTCAACTCACAGATATTCACATGGCTCATTCCCTGAGCTCATTCAAACATCACCTCCCCAGAGACAGAGCCCCTGGACACCTCATCTAAAGCAGTAAATCCTTGTCATTCTCTATGTCCTTGCTTGGATTTATTTTTTCATAGCACTTAATGCTTGGCATTATGTCACTATTTGCTTATCTTGTGTGTCCTCCACTAAAATGTAAGCTTTGTGAGGGCAGGGACTCAGACTTTTTATTCACTCCAGTGTCCCCAGCAGGTAGAATATTGTCTGCACGTAGTTGGTGCTTGAAAAATATTTGTCAGTGAATAAATAAGTGAATGAATGAGTGAATTGTTGAGTTTGGAAAGTGGGAAACAGATCATTTTTGCATTAGCATTGTTGGGAAACGTGAGTTCTGTCAATGCAAACCCAAGGAAATGACTCAAAAGCTGGTGAGACTGCCCTCCCCACTATGTGGGATCTGACACCCAGGGGAGTGAATCCCCCTGGCAATGTAGAATATGACTCCCGGGGAGGAATCTAGACCTGGCATCGTGGGATGGAGAACATCTTCTTGACCAAAAGGGGGATGTGAAAGGAAATGAAATAAGCTTCAGTGACAGAGAGATTCCAAAAGGAGCCGAGAGGTCACTCTGGTGGGCACTCTTACACACAATATAGATAACCCTTTTTAGGTTCTAATGAATTGGAATAGCTAGCAGTAAATATCTGAAACTATCAAACTACAACCCAGAACCCATGAATCTTGAAGACAATTGTATAAAAATGTAGCTTATGAGGGGTGACGTGATTGGGAAAGCCATGTGGATCACACTCCCCTTTGTCCAGTGTATGGATGGATGAGTAGAAAAACGGGGTGGCGGGGGGAACACCCAGTGTTCTTTTTTACTTTAATTGCTCTTTTTCACTTTAATTTTTATTCTTATTATTTTTGTGTGTGTGGTAATGAAAAAGTCAAAAATTGATTTTGGGGATGAACGCACAACTATATAATGGTACTCTGAACAATTGAATGTATGCTTTGTATGACTGCATGGTATGTGAATATATCGCAATAAAAATGAATTAAAAGAATAAAATAAAATAGTAAAAACAAAAAACAAAACAAAAAGCTGGTGAGAATCCATTTCCCATGGGCCAGGGAACTGTACTGGACAGCCAGAGATGAGGTCCTGACTCATCTGCTGCTTGGCTCATTATGAAACCCCTTAGAAGAGCCCAAAGCAGCTTGTTTATTTAGTCCTTCAAATTAATCCTGTCATGATTAGGAAGTAACAGACGGAAATTCTTTTTCCTCATGGAACATTTGTCCCTTACCAGAAAATCACCTGCCCTGCAACTAAGATGGCATATGGTATCCAACTCCCCTGCTTTTCACTGGGCAGAATTAGGTGTTATGGCAACATCCAGTCCATCCCTCCCAAAAAGCAAAAGACTGCACTGAATGATGTGAACAAGACAAGGTCCCAGCAACCCTGAAGTGGAATTCAGCTCTGTTGTTACAGCCTTTAGAGTTGATAGAATCCCACAGATCCTATAAGTGGGCTTATAATCATCAAATCTTCTCAGTGATTTTTTTTTTTAGTAGCACCAAAATAAAATACATACAAGCCTTTGTTGACTACATAATTCTACACAGTGCCAAATCTGGGTTTCTTACCACGATAATACAGCACATTCTAAAAACTGGGACAGAATACATTTTAAAAGGCAACTTCTAATAATTTTGTAAATAGTATTTTATCTTTATTACATAAGTAATATATTTTGTTGCAGAAAACTTAGCAATACAATTAAACAAAAAGAAGTAAGTTAAAAAACATCTATCATTCTACTATACCACCACCATTTATTTGTATACCTTCCAGACCCTTCTGAAAATACATTTAGATATATGCATAATATTATTAAATAGATAAGATGTATTTTCTTATAGTGAGAAGATTGTATTGAAAATATATGAGTCTCATGCAAAAATTAGTGATACTAGGTTGATACCTCCCATCAGCATGTTTCTTGATCATTAATATCAAACCCCACTTTTCACAAAATTTTTGCGATTTGAATACTGCTTTATCCATTGTTGGTGAAACAATCCTAAAAAAAAAAAAGGTGCATGCTAACCTGCTGGTAAATAGTTCCAGTTACTTAAAATAGTGGCCAAAACTGAAAAACAAAGGCAGTTTTGGGGTTGATAGAACATCTAAGGCAAGTAGAATATCCATGGCTAGTAGAATATCTGAGGTTAATAATGTTTATGCAATCTAAATAAGGCTAATGGGCTTTAGGATCAATCCAGAGCTATTTAAGGTAAAACAGAATTAAGGATTAAAGATTGCTATCACAGACATATTATCCAGTCCCTCTTTCCATAATTTGAAGTCCATAGTTATCTTCTCCTTAAAATTGGGCATTGAAATAAATAAAACTGTACTAAAGTTAGGGCAAAATATGACAGCCTGATGATTACAACCCAAAACTAAACATTATCTTTCTATTTTTTTTTAACAGAATGACAGCCAGAACAAATATTTTATTTATTTTTTAAACTAGTAAACCATTTTGAACTTCATTTTTCTTTTGCTAAAAGTACTGAACTAGAACCAAAGCAGAACATTCAAATATCCATATGGACTGAATCTGATCTAAACTGACAGTCCATTTGATTTGAATTTCTACTTTGAGGATCAGTGAGACTGAAGCAGCGTCTTCCATGTAGAGATGGAGTGCTTTCCCATACTACTTTGAAGGTGAATGTTGGTCAAACTTAAGTAGTCCAGTCTCTACACTAAGAGTGACCACTGTCACTTAATTTTGACCAACTTTGTGGTCACTTAGTCTCTGATCACATTTATGATTTCACAGAAAATAATCAAAATCCATCCACTCATCTATCCATTGGTTCAAGAAACATTTATCAAGCAACTACTTTGTATCAGGTGCTGGGAAAGCTTTAGGGATGTTGTGTTTTCGGCTCTCATTGAGTTCATTGTCTAGGAGGGGGAGATGAACATAAGCAAATAAGCATTTAATCTCAAGTGGGACAAGAGAACAAATTGCCCTGGGAGTGAATAACAAGAAAACCAATCCTTGTCTCCAAGATCAACGTGACTTTTCCCTGAGGAAGTCATGCTTCAGTGGAAACCTGAAGGAGAGGAGGAGTTGCTGTAGGCTCTCCCTCCCACTTCTTCTCCCTGCTGTGCTCTGGAACTTCTGGAAAGAGGCACTAATCCATGCAAAGGCCCAGAGACAAGCAGTTGCCAAATACAAGAAGGCCTCTGTGACTAGAGGATGAGTGGAAGAGAGGTTAATTCTCAAACATATTCTACTTCTCTGTGTATAAACACATTTATGAACAGGAGTGGCAGATATTTGGAAAGAGAACTATCAAACTATGGTGTTAAATTCACAGATTACAAAATTAACCACCCCAGTGATTTCAGAGACATTACAATACAATACAATTCATTGAGGAAAGCACTTTCTTCTCATTTATCCAGCCTGCCATGACATTTGGAAATCATCATAAAATGAGATGGGACTAAAGAAATTAAGTTTAGTCTGGAGGAAAGAAATGTGAGGGGAGGACCACCAATTAGTTTGCCAACTGTTTAAGTTTCTTAGCTGCTAAAACAAATACTGCATGGATGGCTTAACAACGGGAATTTTTTGGCTCACGGTTTCAGAGGCTAGAAGACTTGCTTCCTCCCTGGGTTGGTATCTTTGGGTTAACTGGCAATCCTTGGGGTTAATTGGCTTTTCCTTCAGATGACAACATCTCTTTTCTCTTCTGGGTTCCGTTGACTTCCACCTTCTCTCTGGCTTCTCCCACAGCTTCTTCTTCTGTGTCCAATTTCCTTTGCTTACAAGGACCTCAGCCATATTGGATTAAGGCCCGCCTTCACTTTGGGCTCAACTTAACTAATACCATCTTCAGAAATCCTATTTACAAATGGGTTCACACCCACAGGACCAGGGGTTGGGAGCTGAACACATGTTTGGTGGAGGACACAATTCAATCTCTAACACCAAAAAACTAAATAAACAAAACAAACAAAAAAACAACTTAACTCAATTTTCTGTCCTAACTAGAGTTCTGTCCTACCTAGATTAAGTAATCTCTCTATAACATCTGACATAACCATTCACACCTTACCAAGATTTCCTTCCCTTTATATTCTGTGGGGAAACTCTGCTGTAATCTTCCTTCTATCATTCTGATCTGCCCTTCTTAGATTCCTTTCTTTGCTTACCCCATGCTTCTAGCTTTGGTCTTGGCTCTCTTTCATTCCTATGCTGCACACCCTCCCTCAGATGATCCCTGATGTTTCTCAAGCAGGTCTGATATGTTTCCACTCCAGGCCTTTGGCCATCCACATCCCTGATGTCATCTCATGGCTTACTCTCTTGGCTTGTGCCCCCTTCTTCCATCTTCAAAGCACATCACTCCAACTTCTGCTTCCATCATCATGTCTCCTTTTCTGACTCTATCCCTCCTGACTCCCTTTTATGAGAGCTTATGATTACTTCAGGCCCACCCAGATAATCCAGGATAATCTTCCCACCTCAAGATCCCTAATCACATCTGCAAAGTCCCTTTTGCCATGCACAGTAACATATTCTCAGGTTCTGGGGGTTAAGGATGGGGCATCCATGGGGGGCCATTATTCAGCCTACCCCAGAACACACACTTTAAAAAATCACCTCTACAGAGAAGCCTTCTCTGATGACTTATCATCCTCTGTCTCCTTACTCTTCTTTACTTTTCTTGAGAGCACTAATATTATCTGGCATTGAATTATATTTATTTGTTCATTGTGTGTCTCCCTCCACTAAAATGTAAGTTCCATGAGGTCATACACTATGCCTTTATTTTCACTATTGCATAAATATGCAGCCACCACCCATATAATGTTACTGGCACAAACTAATAAATATTAGTTTGAATGACAGAATGAATCTCATCCTTTTCTATGGATTCAGCTGCTACCCTCAGAATCCAGAATCTATACTTCCTGCCTCCTTTCATGAGCTCCAGATCCGGTATCCAACTATGTGTCATCTCTGCTTGTGTATTCTGGAGGCACTCACATTAATATGCCCCAAACAGAACTCATCACCTCCTTCTACCTAAACTTCTACTCCTCTCATGTCTCCCTCTTTTGTGAATGATTCCAACACCCACCCAGAAACCTAAGAACTCCCTTACCCTCACATCCAATCACACACTTAATCTTGTTGATCCTACCCTTTGACCGTTCCCATCCTGTGCATTCCCACTGGCATCATCTTGTTCACTTGTCTATCATTTCTTTCTTTAATTATTGCAGCAGTCTCCATCTGCTTCTCCTGCTGCCAATCTTGTCTTGCTTTACCCTACCACCTGGGAAATCTTTTTACAATACAATTGCAATCATGCCTAAAATTCTCCAGTGGCTCCTCTTTGTTGTAGGCTAACATCAAAATCTTCTAGGTGTGACATACAAAGTCATTTAAGATTTAGTCCTCACCTAGGTCCTAAAATTTATGTCTTGTCATTTTTCCCTCTTTCCTCTCCATCTTGCTCCACTACCACCATTCACATTAGGACTATGATGCACAAGAAATATTTTAAATGAGTATTTTGAATAAATATTTCTGGGTCAGATCCTCAAAGCACTTTTTTCTTTATTGTGCAGGGTCCTCCTGTTTCTAACAGGAGGGAAAGCCAGGATACTGGATGAGAATCTCTCTCTGGCTGAGACATTCTGAAAGTTTGCCTCTTTGTGGAAGGGGAAGAGCTGTGGTTTCTAAAGGAGCCTGTACAGATGTGTGAAAGGAAAACCTATTTTGTTTTCAATTTCATCATTTCCAGGGAAGAGGTAAGTTGTCAATAATAATTAGAGAATTCATCTGATACTCAGAACTTCCCCCATGACACTGTGCCAGCCTCTTGGATATTGGAATTGTTTCTTGGAAACAGCCCACATGTATTCCATTAAGAGATATCATGACTATCTTCATTTTAGTTTTAAAGAGCTTTCAAGTAGAATAAGAAGACTATTTATTCCGTACAACCCTAAATGGAATAACTAGGATCCAGGAATAGGAGCTACAGTCATGCCAGCTCATTTCTTGGGCTTGATTAAAGGGAGAAATTTCTGAAAATCCAAGCTGTCTGTTTTGGTTTGCTAAAGCTGCTGGAATGCAATATACCAGAAATGGATTGGCTTTCAAGAGTGGGCATTTATTAAGTTACGGGTTATAATTCTAAGGCCTTGAAAATGTCCAAATTAAGGCATTAACAAGAGGATACCTTCTCTGAAGAAAGGCTGCTGGCATCTGGGATTCCTCTGTCATATGAGAAGGCACATACCCAGCATCTGCTGGTCTTTGCTCCCAGGTTTCATTGCTTTCAGCTTCTGATTACAATGGCTTTCTCTCTGAGCATCTGTGGGTTTTCTCTTAGCATCTCTGGGGTATTTCTTCTAAAAGTTCTCTTCAAATGTCTCTGCCTTTTATCCTTTTCATAAAGAACTCTGGTAAAGGATTAAGACCCACCTTGAATTGGGTGGGTCACTTATCAATTGAAACAACATAATCAAAAGGTCCCACCCACAATAGGCCTGCCCCCACAGGGATGGATTAAAAGAACATGGCCTTTTCTGGGGAACATAACAGCTCCAACAAATGAATGGGCTGCCTGGAAAGATAATGACTTCACCATCCTTGGAGGTATTCAAACAGAGCATAGATAACTACTGTTCAACACATTTTAGAGGAATCATAGATCCATCTGATGAGCACAGATGTCCCTTCCCTACTCTGATATTCCATTTGTCGCTGAGTCAAAGGATAATTTCACAATCCTCCATTTTGCTTTGGTTGTATAGTCCTAGACTTTGGAAAACAGATGGGAAACAGATTTTGAAACTAAAAGCTCAGAAATTGTGCCTATTTTTATCAGGTAGTTCTGCAAAATCCTGAGATTTAAAAAAATATCCTGAGAAAGTTGTTTGTAGAATAAATTTCATCCTAGTGATTATTGTCCCAGTAAAATCTTTTCATAACCAACACATTGTGAAGCAACACCTGATGAGCCACTATTATGAACACTTTCAATGCATTAAATAATTTAGACCCTTTCTTGAAGTTTACTGGCATTTGACAAAGTCACAAGGTTTTTTTTCCCTCTACATTTTGTTGGTTTGATTCTATAAAATGAGCAGCTGGTTATATTCAGACGTTTAAAGCTCCAGGTTTGAAAATAAAGAGCATCACAGCTTTAAATTAGCTTGTGGATTCAAGGTCTAAAAAATTATATGATGTCAGTCAGGATTCATTTAGGAAAAAAAGGAAGCATTCTAGATATTTCAGAGAAGGGGATTTAATACAAAAATTGGTTACAAGGGTGTTGGAAAGGCTCGAGGAGAGAGAGAGAGAGAGAGAAAAGAAAGAAGAGAGAAGAGAGAAGAGAGAAGAGAGAAGAGAGATTATATTACCCAAAGATTAGGAGCCTCAGCAAACCAATTTCACCGTGAACTCAGGACCCAGGAGCTGGAACTCAGGGGCTAGTCCCTAATGCTAAGCTGCCGAGGCTGCTGCAGTCACATCCACACCACCAGTGTTGCTGACACCGCTGCTCTAGCTGCTCCCACTACAGGTCGGTCACCAATGCTGCTGCCACTTCCACCCCAAACAGACACCCAAGGAAGGACAGGGTTCACGTCTCTCCTCCTCTCCCCTCTTCCAGGTTCCCACCAT
The DNA here is from genome assembly GCF_015220235.1 of Choloepus didactylus. Classification (NCBI taxonomy): domain Eukaryota; kingdom Metazoa; phylum Chordata; class Mammalia; order Pilosa; family Megalonychidae; genus Choloepus; species Choloepus didactylus. The sequence goes on from NC_051314.1 coordinate 89,373,509, forward strand.
TCCCTCTCCTTGTCTGAGCCCAATAGGAAGCCAGGAGGCAAGACTGCCTGGGAAATGCAGTTTGCAGGATCCCAGCCTTCTACAGTACAGAGTGGAACACAGAGGAAGAGGAACTGAGCTACGAGCACATAAGCAAATGACTCAAATGTTAGAGGTCAATCAGTAAATATTGTCCTATCTTTCAAAGAGTAGATAAATATGAGTTCTGTAAAGAACAAACCATTCGGATTGGCTTCAACCTCTAGCAAGATTCTAGAACGGATGACTGAGGGATAGTTTATGAGTATTTAGGGCAGAGATAGCCACTAGAAGCCATCTGGGGACTTCTAATTTGTGTTCAGTACCTTTGGAAATCAGATAATTGCAAGGGCCAAGTCTATTTCACAAAATAGCAAATGTGGAATATCTTAAGGTATAAATATCTGAGAAAGTTTAGTCAAGCTAAAGGGAAGTTAAGGCAGTCTTGGTCAATATGCACTATTTAAAATCCTTACCACAATCCTATGATGTAGGAATTATCTCTATTTTAAGGCTAAGAAAAGCAAGGTTCAGAGGGTGGTCACACACACGCAGGGGGAGGAGCCGAGGGTTGAACCCAGATCGCTCTGACCCTGAAGGACATGGTCTTCCCGCTCAGCTACATACCTTTTGTTTATTCAACATTCACTCAACAAATACATGCCAATTTTTTTTTCTGCAAGAGCTATAGAAATTGTACCTCAAGTACTTGAAAAGACATTTGTTAAAGAAATAGAAATTAATTTTTAAAAACAGGCCAATGCCATGTACTGATAAAATAAAATAGGCTCATGGGTGCTTCAAGTGAATTGTCACTTCTGCCACTTCTGGCTCCCAGAGAGAGATTATTTAGCCAATGAAGAGGTTCTGTGGCTTCATTAACCTTAATAAAATCAGGTCTGGTTCTTTAAATTAAACAAGAATATTGCAAAATGGAGGACAAGCTCTGGTCCAGCACAGAATTTTGCCACCGGCTGGTGGGCATGTCACTTATGGCATTTGAAGGGCTAGTGGACATCTGCAGTCTGAGGTTAATGGGAAACCAACTACAAGGTTGATTTCCCAAGAGGATCTGAAGCCGAGGAAGCCAAATGAAGCCTAATTTATTGTTACTGTACTAGGAAACTATTTTATTGAAGACAAATGATCTCTTTGAATAGGTATTTCCAGGAGGGAGCCTGCATTTCTTCTTGCCACATTTCTACTAACTATCTACAGCAGAGGTTGGCAAACTTTCTGTAAAGGGCCAAATACTGAATATGTTAGACTTTTCAGGTCCTACAGTCTCTTGTAGCTACTCAGCTTTGCTGTGATAGCACAAAAGCAGCCCTAAACAATACATAAAAGGATGAGAGCTTTATTTACAGAAACAGGTGAGCCTATGGATGAAACTTGAAGACATCATGTTAAGTGAAATAAAGCCATTCACAAGAGGACAGATATGATATGATTTCATTTATATGAAATACCTATAATAAGCAAATTCATAGAGACAAATTCAGGGGCCCAGGGAAGAGAGGCATGGGGAGTTATTGCTTAACCGGCACAGAGTTTGTTGGCAGTGACGAAAGTTTTGGTAACCGATAGTGGTGATGGTAGCACAATAATTGGGAATTTAATTAATGTCACTGAATTGAACATACGAAAGTGATTAAAATGGAAAATTTTGTTACCACAGCAAGTATTTTTAAAAATAATTAAAAATATAAAAAAGGTGAGACTGTGGTTTGCCCATCCCTGGCCTAGCATCAGACCATGTAATAAATGTTGCCTCTACTTATATGCCTCGGAGGCTTTCAAAGCAAGGAAGTCAAATGACATTTATTAATTTTTCATCTCACCGAATATTGGAGCATTCAAAGTCAACATGGAAAATTGCATTTCTTTAATGTGATTGACATATTATACTTGTTTTAAGTAGTTTGGATGACATTGTTGGTATTAATTTATCTATTTCCTTTCTTAGTGCATAAAAACAGAAAAGCATCTAGATGTGGGTGATTAAAAGAGCCCAAGGTGAGCCTCCATGTGCACAGAATCACACAGCTGATGGCAGTGGTAGATCAGTATTTGATTAATAGATAATGAGTATTTTTCTAATTTACATATTCCACCACCTCTGGAACTCGAGAGCTTTTCAGATTAGTAGCAGGCTATTTTCACTTGAATAAGCTACTGGAATTTTCTGTGGCCCAAGTATATACCAGTTCTTCTAAAATATTGATGAAGATTAAGCAATTTTTCATGAAGGTTTTGGTTTTTTGTTTGTTTAGGCGTGTGTGTTTGTGTATGTGTGTATAACCACTGAATGCAAGTATCATTTTCTAGATAGCCAATAATAACATATTTAATAGTGTTTTGTAAAGTTAATAAATTAATTCAATTTTGGCTCTTTTCCCTAGAGAATTTTTTTCAGGCATATTTTTCTGATAAAATTGACACTAATTTTATAGTTTTTCTTAATTATCATGAAGAACCTCTACAATAATACAAAAACTTAAATATATTATTTCACAGAGTTATGACGATTACTCTCATTATAATGCTGTAGCATGCTAGAAGATGGAGCTCAAGTTTAAGCAAAAGGAAGAGACAACATTGTCAAATTAAAAATGATTTTAAAATCAGTCATTTTCTAATACTCTTTTTTTTTTGTTTAGATAGAGAATATTACTTCTTGCAATCATTATTACTTCTTGTAATCATTGTTTCTACTCACTGTGGCATTTAATTTTTCATCAGTTATCTTTCACTATCCTCTTATACAGGCAGCAGAAGTGAAAAGAGAATTATCTTTGGAAAAAAAAGGTAATTTTAAATATTTTGATTCCTTTGTCAATACCATTTCCAAATCTATCTTCCACTACTACCATGAAAAGTAGAAGTGATAAAAACTCTAACCTAATGCTGATCTAAACAAAAAGGGAGACAACTTACATGTCAATAAATCACTACACATCTCAATACATTCAAGTAGTGAAATGTATAAATTTATTCAGAATTGCCATACTTCCTGGCTGTCAATATGGTCTCTTGAATAATTATATTAAACATATTACTAAGAAATGTACCAAAAAGTAGAGAATAATACAATTTTTATGAACTGCAAATAACAAAGTAAGAGGTCCAAGAAGGCTAAAGTTCAAGCTGTAATTTATCCAGCTTGTAATTGCCCCAGGGCCATAAGCTCCATTCATATAAGAATTCAGACCTTTGCAATTCTGGTCTTGCAGAATACATACTTGGGTAAGAGCCAATAGTTAGAATTGTAGCTAGGATATGGTGGCAGCTCCTGGTGGCTTCCTCCAGCTCGACCAGGCTCAGTGCAGGTGGCTCCGGAGGCACAGTAGTCACCACCTCCTCCATCTTCTCCCAGCCAGGTGGACTCAGCCCCACGCACCTGCCAAGAAACGGGAGGCCTGGGAGGTTCAGGGCGAGGAGGAAATATGGTGGGAGGTGGGTGCATGGGCACATCTCCATCCCCAAGCCATAGCACAGCCAGTCACTGGGGCCGTGGCCCGAGCACCTGAGGGCTGACATGGGCTCCGCTGCCCAGAAGCACCTTCCTGCTAATACTCTTTAATGACAACACTATTGCTACAGGAACTGCCACTGTGGTAACAGTTAATGTTTACTGAGCTCTAACTCACAGTAGACATTGTGCTAAGCCCTACACATTGAATCTCACTGAATCCCCAAAATAGCCCGATGGAGGTGTAATTTTACAGGTGAGGAAACTGAAGCCAGAGGGGTTAGACACCTTACCCAAAGTTAGAGGACTCAAGTACACAGTCTGATATCAAGGTCACTGCTTTTAACGATTATGCCAGTAGTTCTCAAAGTGTGGTCCCTGGACCAGCAGCAGCACCTGGGAACTTGTTAGAAATGCAAATTCCCTTACACTCGGGCACCTACTGAATCAGAAACTCCAGGGGTGCGGTCCGGCCATCTGCACTGTAACCAGCCCGTCCAGGTGATTCCAGTGCCCACTGAAGGCCAAGAGCCACTGTACTGCGCTAGATGCATTTTTTAAAAGAAATACCAAACATTGAATAAGAATTAATTATTCAGTTAATTAAATGAGATAACAGGAGAGAAATACCTGGCATCAGGCTCACAGTAGGCATTCGTTTATAATAGTTTATTTCTATTATATTAATAATAGTCATGTCTGCATATGGTGCCTGAACTTAGAAATTGTTTCCTAAGTAGGAAGAAAAAACTCAGCACAGGCCATTTAGAAAGGAAATAAAAAACAAGTATGAATAAATGCTACTTACTAGCCATTCAAAACCTTGAGTGATTGTTTTTCAGCTAAAAACTAAATTACTCTGTATTTATCAAAATGTCCATTGCTGTATCTGGATTCAAAGTAGCCAGGAATTCAAATATTCAAGAATATTCCTTGGAGTGAAACTAAGAAGTAGTACTGGTGGTTTTAGTCTGAGCAATAAATGAGATGGCAACAGAAGAGTAATTGGTGACTAAGAGATTTAACAACTTAAAAAAAGAATAAGATAATGGATCCTTTCAATGATATTTTTAATGGAATAAATATTTTTAATGGATGTTATCGGTGATATAATTTAGTGGGATATTTTAATTTTATCTTAGTGGTATATTTTTAATGATATTTTTATTCATTTATGTTTTCATAAGTTGTAAAATGTTTCTTCCACTTCAGCCTCTGGCATCTTCTTTACCTTTCAGTTTTTACAAAAGCCACATGTGTGACTCAGAATGCCAAGTGTAAAGGGAACTGCCACACAAGGGAAAAAAAAAGGAAAACTCACTACTGCTTAATACTGATTAACATGAAAAACATGTTAACACTATATTTTTGGTAAGGTGTTCTCTGAGTCAGCTCATACTGTTTCTTTCGAAGAATCAAACAAGGTGAGACCTTAAATTTATCTGAGAGAATGTATTAAATGCTGAGAGCCCCCACAAAGAAAAAAGGGATACCAGTACCTTTCACCAATACAGCTCTGGAGCACAGGCTAGTTCCTGAAAATACCTAATGCCTTCATCTGGCAGCCCAGCACACTGGCAATGCCCCCAGCCACTCAGGATCAGCTGGTCTTGGGATTTACAAGAACCACAGAGATGCTTGGGTAGAATAAGGCCCTCAGACCTGGGCAAGGAGCACCTCTACCTGGGCCCTTCTGCAGGAGCACCATATCATCTTCAAAATTTTCTCTGGTGTCTGGGACCCATCAGGACTGGCAGTGCCATGTGGAAGGGGCACTCCAAACCTGGTTTGGAACCCCTTTGGGCCCTGGTCCCCATTTCTCTCCCTTGGGACACTCTTTGATTTTTGACCCTACATGTGGGGTCACCACATACCCCAAGAAGCACTGGGGGTCTTGACAATGGGGTGACAGAAGGTGGCATCCTTATTTGCTGATCAGTTCTGCTGGCCAATGCATAAGACTGTGTGAGAATGGGCTCCCCAAAAGGTGCTGACTTGCTAATTTGAGGTGACACCCTCACATTAGACACAGGAGATGTTCAAGGCTCTGGGATAGCTGGATGGAACCTTCATCAACCCTTGGACTTGAGCTCGTGCATCGGCTCTCATTTGTCCCTGTTCCAGCTGCATCCTCCCAAGTCTGCAGCACCCAAGGGCAGCTGGGTGGCAGCAGACCACCTGGGTATCCTCCACTTCTGGCACCTGGGGGATCAACTGACCCCTCCGTAGGATTCATGTGTCAGGCTGTCCTCCTCCAAGGAGGTCACTGCTTTGGAAGCTGATGGGCCCTTTTCATCAGTGTCCTCCTTTACCTCTGATGGATATGGTGATGTCATGCTCTGCTGGAGTAAAGGATGGACATTTCTTGCAGATGTGGCTGCTTTGCTCACTCTGCCCCCGGGCCTCTTGCCTATCCTCCCAGCAAGTGGTGGTGTGTGGAAGGCAGAAGCACGGTCAGCGTTAAAGAGATCACATCTAGGAAAACAGTGATTTCAGCTTAATGTGTTCTGAGGAATACAGCTGGATGATGTGTTATTCTACATTTATGGTATAAAATTCCAAGCTGTGAATTTTATATGACCTGAAAAACAATTATTATTCACACTTTCCTGTCTGCTAGGGATGAGACTTACATTTGTGGTCATGGTCAATGAAACACAGTTAAAATCTTTGAAAGAGTCATTGGAAACCAGTATTCAAAAGCAAGACAATGGATTATCCAGTGTCATGCATAATGGTATAACCAAACTTAAATAAATGGTATCAAGAACTGCAGGGACAATAAGATCTGTGTAGTTTCAATATAAATAGGTATAGGTTCTAAAGAGACATGACATTGTAAGTGATAACAGTATTGCTACCTTCATTTCATGGTGGAAAATATGAAATTAGCCAGGAATGGCACTGTTGACAACAAAGAACTTGAAAAAGATGATTCTTGGACCTAAACAGGAAGAGATGGTGTGGGAAAACATTTGCCCTAATTGGACAGTAAATAAATATGTCAGTACCTCTTCCCCTTCCTACCCATTATTCTAAATCTTCGTCGATAAATCACTATCTCTCCCAGGGGCCCTAAGATTTTGTAAAACTTTTTTTTTAATCAAAGTGTTTAGTTTGGCAGGACCTTGCAAGAAAATATTTGCCTGGGATGCCACATACCCCACATAGTGGTGGCTCTGCTCGGCCTTGACCCTTTCTTTCAGAGTTAACAAGTATTAATTAACTCACTACACGATCCCATGTTCCCATGCCACATGCTGTGAGGCCCTACCACAAAATCTGCCTTACTGGTAGCACACGCCTTGGGCATATGAAATAAATTAGGAACAAATATAAAACCTGATATTATATTATGCTTAATAGGGGATTAGATTCATCTCAAAACATGCAGGAGGAATGGTTAGTGCTAAGGGTTTTGGAAAGGGCGAGGCTTGGTGGCCCTCGGTCCAGGACCTCAGCACAAGCTGGACTTGGGCTGGCTCAGAAGAGCACAGAAAGCAGAATGGGCGGCACCAGCAGTGGGATAACCTGAAGAGGGCACTCCCCATTGAGACTCTGACTTGAGGACTTCCCGAGCTGAAAAAGGCACATCCTCTTCTTTCGTGGAACTAGACTCTCTCTGATGAGCATTTAGCAGAAAACCTGCCCTGAGGTGCGATTGGAGGCCCATTAGGGAAATCCTTTGCTGCACTGTGAACAGGAGAGGTTGATGCAATGCCTTTTTGGCAGAAGTCTCTCATGAAAAATGATCTTGGTGGCTTCTCCAACACCAATTTCTTGTTATAGATTTAGCCTGACAGCCACACTGGTACACATCCCTCTCTCCATATTATTCAAGTCCTCTGCCCTGTGGCCCCGATGTGGTTCCTGTACTTTCCTGCCTGCCATCTAGGCCCCCACCTTGTACTCTAAGCCCGAATGCTTGCTTTTACCCTGCGCCACGGGCCAACCCTCAGTTCAGGTCTTACGTGGTGCTGCAAACACAGGACCTGAAGTCAGAGGACTTGTGACTGAGGTCTGGCTCTGCCACTTCCTGGCTCTATGACCTTGGGAGGGTCATTTCAAGCCTGAGAACTTCAGTTTCTTTATTTGTAAATGGAGATAACAATACTCTGCCACTTACTTCATGGAATGTTCTGAGGCAAAAATGAAGTACTTTAGCTTAAAATAATATCTAATACTTAAATAGAGTTTACTTTGTGCCAGTCACTCTTATAAGAGCTTTATATATTACCTATTCTATTTTTCACAATAACCCTCTGAAGAAGAAACCATTATTATTGCCATATACACATGGGAAAGTCTAGGCACAGAGAGATTAAGTAATTTCCCCGAGATTAACAGAATTATTAACTGTCAGGGCTGGGATTTGAATCCAGCCAGTCTGGTTCCAGAAACTGTTCCCTTAAAATCATATTACGGCATCAAAGGACTTCATCATGAAAGTAAAAAGACGACTTGCAGAATGGGAGAAAATATTTGGAAACCACATATCTGATAAGGGTTTAATATCCAGAATATATAAAGAAATCCTACAACTCAACAACAAAAAGACAAACAACCCAATTTAAAAATGAGCAAAAAACTTGAATAGATATTTCTCCAAAGAAGATATACAAATGGCCAATAAGCACATGAAAAGATGCTTAACACTATAAGCCATTAGGAAAATGCAAATTAAAACCACAATGATATATGGTTTCACATCCAATCGAATGGCAACTATATAAAAAAAAAACACACACACAGAAAACTGCAATTGTTGGAAAGGATATGGGAAAGTAGGAACACTTATTCATTGTTGGGAACATAAAATGGGGCAGCCATTCTGGAAAACATTTTGGCAGTTCCTAAGAAAATTAAGTACAGAATTACCATATGACCGGGCAATCCTACTTCGGATACAACAGCCAAAAGAATTGAAAGCAGGGATTCAAACAATTATTTATAAACCAATGTGCATAGCAGCATTATATACAATTGCCAAAAGATGGAAGCAACCCAAATGTCTATCAACAGATGAATGGCTAAACAAAATGTGATCCCAAAGTAATTTGAGAAGAGAATAAAAATGTATTTGCAAAGCCCTCCCTGAGGGACTGGAGAAAAATGCAGAAATACTAAACTTCCCCACCTGGGGAATTACTGATAATGTCACAAGCACTGGGGACTACCAATTTAGAAGGCCAAGCCCTCGATCTTGGGGCTTGCCCTTATGAAACTTGTTACTGCAAAGGACAGTCTAAGCCTACTTATAATTGTGCTTAAGAGTCTCCCCCAAAGAACCTCTTTTGTTGCTCAGATATGGCCTCTCTCTCTCTCTAAGCCAACTCAGCAGGTAAACTCACTGCCCTCCCCACTACATGGGACATGACTCCCAGGGGTATAAATCTCCCTGGCAATGTGGAATGTGACTCCTGGGGATGAGCCTGGACCCTGCATCATGTGATTGAGAAAGACTTCTGGACCAAAAGGGGGAAGAGAATTGAAACAAAAGAAAGTTTCAGTGGCTGAGAGATTTCAAATGGAGTCAAAAGGTCATTCTGGAGGTTATTTCTATGTGTTATATATAAAAAACAGTTTTTAGTGTGTTGGAACAGCTAGAAGGAAATATCTGAAACTGTTGAACTGCAACCGAGTAGCCTTGATTCTCTAAGACAATTGTATAACTATGTAACTTATATGGTGTGACTGTGTGACTGTGAAAACCTTGTGGCCCACACTCCTTTTATCCAGTGTATGGACAGATAAGTAGAAAAATGAGAACAAAAATTAAATGAATATTAGGGGGAATGGGGCTGATGGAATGTTTTGGGTGTTCTTCTTTACTTTTATTATTATTATTATTATTATTATTATCTTTACTTTTATTATTATTATTATTATTATTATTATTATTTGGAGTAATGAAAATGCTCAAAAATTGATTTTGGTGATGAATGCACAACTATATGATGACACCATGAACAACTGATTGTACACTGTGGATGATTGTAGGATATGTGAAATATAGCTCAGTAAAACTGAATTGAAAAAAAAATTTAAAGCAAAATATAAAATTTAAACAAACATACAAAAGTGTGATATATACATACAATGGAAGATCATTCAGCTGTAAAAAGGACTGAAGTTCTGGTACATGCAACAATATAGGTGAACCTTGAAGACATCTGGTTGAATAAAATAAACCAGTCACAAAAGGTCAAATATTGCATGATCACACTGACATGAAATAATTCAAGTAAGCAAACTCATAGAGCAAATATCTAGAATATAGTTTAAGAGTGGCTGGGGTAGGGATAGGGGATGGGTAGTTAGTGCTTAAATTGTACAGTGTTTCTATTTGGGTTGATTGTAAAGTTCTCGTAATGGACAGTTGTGATAGTAACACAATGTGAATGTAACTAACAGCACTGAATTATATATGTGAATGTAGTAAAAAGGGGAAATTTTAGGTTGTATATTTGTTACTAGAATAAAAATTTAAAAAGAAAAACATGGGGCTGTACAATACAAATGGTGAACCCTATTGTAAATGATGGACTATAGTTACAAAATACAATTACAGAAATTTTCTTTCATGAATTGTAACAAATGTGCCATACTAATGCAAAGTGTTAATCAGAGGAGCTGAAGAAGCAAGCAAACTGAAAATACCAATGTGTACAGAACAAAAAAGCCTCAACAAAAGTCTGCTCTCTCTAGCCAAAGGACCAGGAAAGGGTCATCTAGCAAGGCAGAAAACTTGTAGACTGTAAGTGCTCTCTTCCTGCAAGGCACCAAAGAAAAAAACACTGTGGCCACATCCTCAACTGTGCCAGCAAAAGCTGAGTGGGAGCCTAGACTTCCACACTCACAAGGCTTTAACAAGGAGCACTAGCTCACCCTGGCAGGGTGGTGTTAGAGAAGAACAAGTAGGAAGCCAGGACTTTCCTCCCTTGGAGGTAATGAGAAATTACAGGGTCAGTGGAGATCAACTGGGAAGCTTGGCCTTCCATCTGCACCTGGCTGTAATGTGGCATTCCTCATCCTTCCCATTCGGATGGTGTCAGAGGAAGCATAATGAAGAGCCAGGACTTTCATCACTGCCCAGCAGTAACAGTTCCACCCGCAGTGGAGGCCATGTGGTGAGCAGTAATGAGGCAGTCCTATGCCACCTACCAGGGAAGTCTTAGTGGAGGCCTGGTGGGGAGCCAGACCTCCCAGTCACACCCAGAAGTGACAAGGAGCACTTTGGGTGTCAATGGAGACCAAGTGGGGAACCTGGATTTTTACCCATGACTGGCAGCAATGAAGTAATGCTCCCTCCTTCAGATTTAAGATGCTCAGTGGACTCCAAACAGGATAAACCCAAAGGAATCCACACCAAGTGTATAGGTTTTCTAGGTTTCTATAACAAATTGCCACAATGTTGGTGATTTAAAACAACAGAAACTCATTCTCTCTCAGTTCTAGAGGGTCTCAGTCTGAAATCCAGGATTCAAAGTGTTGGCAGGGCTGTGCTCCCTCTGAAGACCCTAGGAAAGAATGCTTCCTGCCCCTTCCAAGCTACTGGTTGTTGCCAGCAATCCTAGCCATTCCTTGGCTTGTAGATGCATTACTCCAATCTCTACCTCCTATTTCCAAATGAGACCACATCCACAGGTACTGGAAGTTAGGACTTCAAGTATCTTTTCCGAGGGAACATGATCCAACCCACAAAACCAAGGCATATCATAGTAAAACTTCTGTAAAACTAAAGACAAAGGAAGAAATCTTGAAATCAGCAAGAGAGAAATGACACCCTACTTCTTGGGAGAGAAGGGGTTCGAATGATAGGGGATGTCTCATCTGAAACCATGGAGGCCAAAATGGAAGTGACACAGTTTCAAGCACTGAAAGAAAATAACTGTCAACCCAGAATCCTATATACAATAAGAATATCCTGAAGGAACGAAGGAGAAATCAATATATTCTCAGATGCAGGAAAACTAAGAGAATTTGTTGCCAGCAGTTGTACCTAAAAGAATGACAGCTAAAGGAAGTTCTCTAAACAGAAAGAAAACAATAAAGGAAGGAATTTTGGAACATCAGGAAGGAAGGAAGAACATGATATACACAAGTGTGGGAAAGTAGAATAGATTTCCCTTCTCCTCTTGAGTTTTCTAACGTAAGTTAGATGGTAGAAGCAAAAATTATGACACTGTCTGATGTAGTTCTAAGTGTATGCAGAGTAAATATTTAAGACTGTTATATACAGAAGAGAATAAAGGGATATATTTCATTTGAACATATAAAGTGACAATTCAGTATTGTGTGATAAGTAATGTATATATAAGGTCACACCTGGAAAAGCCAATAAGCCAATAAAAAAAGCTATACAAAGAGATACAATTAAAAACAAAACAAAACACTGTAGTTAAATCAAAACCAAATGCTAAAAAAATGTTCAAGTAACCCACTGAAAGTCAGAATAAAAAAGAGAGAAATGGAAAACAGAGAGGACATAGAATAAATAAAAAAATGAAATAAGAGACTTAAGCCCTAACATATCAATTATTACACTAAATGTAAGTGGTATAATATACCAATTAAAGGAAAGATATTGACACAGTGTATTAAAATACACAACCCAACTATATGCTGTCTACCAAAAACTCACTTCAAATACAATGGTATAGCAGAGTGAGTGTGAAAGGGTGAGAAATGATACCATGAAAACATTAATCAAAAGAAAGCAGTAGCAAAAAAAAAAATTAAAAAAGAAAGAAAGAAAGAAAGCAGTAATGGAGAGAGGTGGGGCAAGATGGTGGTGCACGGAGGTATGGAATTTAGTTAGTCCTCTAGAGAAACTAGTAAATACCAGGAATAACTAGTAAATAGTCTGGAACAACTGTTGGGGGAAATCTGTGACCGGAAACACAACATATACCAGTCTGGGTTGGGTGGTACAGCTGAGATCGCAGCATAGATCTGTAAGTAAAGCCCCCAAACTGCAGAGATGGCAGCCTTTCCCCACTGGCATGGCAGGCTGAGTTGGAATACTTTCCTGTGTAAAAAAGCAAACTGCTAGAGGCAAGGAAAAATAACCAAGCTCCAATTGTGGTTTTAATTAACAAATTTGGATTACGAATATAAGCTACAAGCACAGGTAAACCCACAACAAGCAGGAAAGGAAGCCTGAGATCTCTCCTGGTAGAGAGGAGGCGGGACTGACAGACAAAAATAATAAGTAAATAAATACAAAAACTTTTGGAGACAGCTGAGCTCAGAATACTGGAAATCAGCTGTGTCCCAAGAAAGGGTGCACACAGAACTGGGTATCACCTCTGGTCAACTGGCAAAACTGGTGGGCTGGGACTGGTTCGGAAAAGAGGATTTCTTTTTCTTTATTTTTTTCTCCCAGTCTAAGTAGCTCATTAGAGAAAGCCTCAGGCATTTTCAATTGTCAACACTGACCCAGGCAAGGGTGGAGTTAAGAGAGTCAGAGAGACACAGTCAAGTGTAGGAGATAATTCCCTAAAGGGTGTTTCTTGCCTAAGGAAAGAGGGGGGCAGGGTACAGCTCAAGTGGCAGCCCTCCCTCAGAGAACTCAGACCCCAGGGCCTGGGTTAAAAAAAAGAAACAACTGAAGCTTGGCTTCTGATGGCCTCTGCCTCTGGATGGGACAGGGTCTGTTGAGAATTAAAGGCATCACACCTCTTTACACAAGTGGGGAGCTGTGGGATGACAAGCACCACCTAATGGGCAGGACAGGAAAAGCACAGAGTCTAGGAACCTCACAGGAAAGTCTGACAACCTCTGGGTCTCATCCTCAGGCAAACTTGATACTGATTACGTCTTCCTCCTGGGCCTGCCTGGTCAAGGAAAATCTGATTGGGGTAATCAAGAAAACCAAATGCCCAGGCAACAAATAATTACAAGTCACATTAGGAAAAATGAAAATATGGCCCAGTCAAAAGAACAAACTTGCATGTCAGATGAGATACAGGAGTTGAAACAACTAATTAAAGATGTTCAAACAAATATTCTAAATCAAAGCAACAAGCTGAAGGAAAATGTGGCAAAAGAGATAAAGGATATAAAGAAGACACTGGGTGACCATAAAGAAGAATTCATAAGCTTGAAAAAACAAATGACAGAACTTATGGAAATGAAAGGCACAATAGAAGAGATGAAAAGTGTGATGAAGACATACAACAGCAGATTTGAAGAGGCAGAAGAAAGGATTCATGAACTGGAGGACAGGATATCTGAAATCCTACACACAAACGAATGGACAGGGAAAAGAGTGGGAAAATATGAGCAGCATCTCTGGGAACTGAATGACAACATGAAGTGCATGAATATTCATGTCTTGGGTGTCCCAGGAGGAGGAGAGAAGGAAAAGGGAGCAGACACAATAATGGAGGAAATAATTACTGAAAATTTCCCATCTGTTATGAAAAACATAAAATTACAGATCCAATTCCAAAAGGAGCCGAGAGGTCACTCTGGTGGGCACTCTTACGCACACTTTAGACAACCCTTTTTAGGTTCTAAAGAATTGGGGTAGCTGGTGGTGGATACCTGAAACTATCAAACTACAACCCAGAACCTATGAATCTCGAAGACAGTTGTATAAAAATGTAGCTTATGAGGGGTGACAATGGGATTGGGAAAGCCATAAGGACCACACTCCACTTTGTCTAGTTTATGGATGGATGAGTAGAAAAATAGGGGAAGGAAACAAACAGACAAAGGTACCCAGTGTTCTTTTTTACTTCAATTGCTCTTTTTCACTCTAATCATTATTCTTGTTATTTTTGTGTGTGTGCTAATGAAGGTGTCAGGGATTGATTTAGGTGATGAATGTACAACTATGTAATGGTACTGTGAACAATCGAAAGTACGATTTGTTTTGTATGACTGCGTGGTATGTGAATATATCTCAATAAAATGAAGATTAAAAAAAAAAAATTACAGATCCAAGAAGTGCAGCATACCCCAAACAGAAGAGACAAATAGACCAACTCCAAGTCACTTAATAATCAGATTATCAAATGTTAAAGACAAAAAGAGAATTCTGAAAGCAGCAAGGGAAAAGTGATCCATCACATAGAAGGGAAGCTTGTTAAGACTATATGTGAATTTCTCAGTAGAAACCATGAAGGCAAGAAGGCAGTGGTATGATATATTTAAGATACTGAAAGAGAAAAACAGCCAACCAAGAATTGTATATCTGGCAAAACTGTCCTTCAAAAATGAGGTAGAATTTAAAATGTTTTCAGACAGCACTAAGAGAGTTTTTGAACAAGATACCTGCTCTACAAAAATACTAAAGGGAGCACTAAAGGCATATAGGAAAAGTCAAGAGAGAGAGAGAGGTTCAGAGAAGAGTGTAGAAATGAAGACTATCAGTAAGGGTAAAAGAGAGAAGGGAAAAATAAAAATAGAATGAGATATGACATATAAAATCCAAAGGACAAAATGGTAGATGGTAGTCATTATGTTGAGTGAAATTAGCCAGAAACAAAAGGACAAATAGCCTCACTAATATGAACTAACATTAAAGAGTGAATCTTGAAAATCAAAGTGGAACAAAGGTTATCAGGAAATAGAGAGGGTAGAGATGATGCATCTGATGCTGAAGGAGTACAGAATGTTCAACAGTATTGATTGTATAGATCCAGAAATAGCATAATACTGTGTGACAGTAGCACAATATTTTAAGTATGCTGAACAAAGATGAGTATGAATACAGTTGAAAGAGGAAGGTTAAGGGCATGTATGAAACCAGAAGGAAAGATAGAGGATAAAGACTGGGACTGTATAACTTAGTGAAACCTAGAGTGGTCAATGATGGTGATTAAAAATGTTTTTACATGAGGGAGAACAAATGATTGTCAATATTGAGAGGTGTTGAAAATGGATGGCATAGGGGGAAAAATACAATCAATGCAAACTAGAGTCTATAGTAAAGAGTACCCTTATAATATGCATCCACTAATTTTAACAAAGGCAATATACCAAAGCTAAATGTCTGTAAGAGGGGGATATAAGGGAGTGATATGGGATTCTTGGTGGTGTTGTTGCATGAACTTTTCATTGTACTTTATTTTATTTTTTTCTTCTATGCTTTTTTCTTCATTTTTTTTCTCCTCTTCCTCCTTCTTTGTGTAAGAAATGGAAATGTCCTCAGATAGACTGTGGTGGTAAATGAATAACTATGTGATTATACCAGGAATCATTGATTGTTTACTTAGGATAAATTGTATGGTGTGTTTTAAAACTGTTTAAAAAATAAACAGAGGGATACAATTGCTGGAGAAAAGGAGGAGAGCGGCATGTACCTATTCACTGTTGGTAGGGAAGTAGAATGGTGTGGCCCATCTGGAGGGCAGTGTGGTGATGCCACAGGAAGCTAAGTATGGGGTTGCCATATGGTCCTGAAACCCTGTTATTGGGTATATTCTTGGAAGAATGGACATTTGCCCACTGGTGTTTGTGGTGGCAGTATTCATGATATGCAATGGATGGAGGTGGTCTAAGGTACATCAACTGACAAACTGAATGGTGAACTGTGATGTATACATACAATAGAATATTGAGCAGCGGCAAGAAGAAATGAAGTTGCAAGGTATGCAACTAGGTGAATGGACCTTGAGGACAGTAGGTTGAGTGAAATAAGCCAGAAATGAAATGACAAACATTATAACACCTCACTAATATGGACTAACAATAATGTGCAAAGTCTGAGAATTGAATCTGGGAGCATGAGTTATCAGAGGAAGGCTTATATAAAGGTTTCTAGAGTATAAGCTGTTACAGCAGCCACATTTATTCATGAGCTTTAACAGTTATTTCTAAATTCTGAGATGCTGAGCTGTTTGTGTGTGACGTGCTCAGTCCCTGGAATTTTGGGTGTCTGTGTGGGACCTGGGACACTGAGCCAGAGTTTAGCAGCTGTGAGTGTTGGCCTTGCCCCATGCAGCAACTGTTAAAAAAACTGAAAAGGAGATCAGACTTTGATTGGAGATATGAACAAAATGGACTTGGTTGAGATCAGACTAAAGGGTAGAGGATGATATTAACTGTGTATTAAAACTTTGGCTTTTGTGTGGGACCAAAGGAAGAGATGTTTATTTGGTGCAAAATCTAAATTTTCTGTAGCATACTATATAATTACTCAAAGACCATAATTACATGGGAACCTTCAATAAGGAGTGAGATCTGGTTGGTTTTTTACAGGTTAGTGTAAAGCCCCGATACATCCTAGAGTAATTTGGGCAAAGAATAAAAAGTATTTGCAAAGCCCCCTTGAGGGACTGGGGGAAAATTTGGAAATATTAAATTTCCCCACATGGGGAATTCTTGATATTCTTGCAAGCATTGTGGACTACCAGTTTAGTAGGCCAAGCCCTCAATCTTGGGGCTTGCCCTTATGAAGCTTGTTACTGCAAAGGAGAGGCTAAAGTCTGCTTATAATTGTGCCTGAGAGTTACCCGCAGAGAACCTCTTTTGTTGCTCAGATGTGGCCTCTCTCTCTAAGCCAACTTGGTGGGTAAACTCACTGCCTTCCCCCCCATGTGGGAAATGACTCTCAGGGGTATAACTCTCCCTGGCAACGTGGGGCATGACTCCAGAGGATGAGCCTGGACCCAACATCATAGGATTGAGAAAGCCTTCTGGACCAAGAGGGGGAATAAATATGAAACAAAATAGTTTCAGTGGCTGAGAGATTTCAAATGGAGTCAAGAGGTCATTCTGGAAGAAATTCTTATGCATTATATAGATATCCCTTTTTAGTTTTTAGTTTATTAGAATATCTAAAAGGAAATATCTGAAACTGTTGAACTGCAATCCAGTATCCTTGATTCTTGAAGACAATTGTACAACCATACAGCTTATATGGTGTGACTTTGTGATTGTGAAAACCTTATTGCTAACACTCCCTTTACCCAGTGTATGAACAAATGAGTAGAAATGGGGACAAAAAGTAAATGAATAATAATGGGGAAAGAGGACTAGGGGATGTTTTGGCTGTTCTTTTTTACTTTTATTTTTATTTTTATTTTTTGGAATAATAAAAATATTCAAAAATTAATTGTAGTGATGAATGCACAACTATATGATGATACTGTGAACAACTGATTGTACACTTTGGATGATTGTATGGTATGTGAATATAGTTCAACAAAATTGCATTTAAAAAAAGTTAAAAATCAATCTTGTCAAATTATATACTTTAAATATGCATACTTTATTTTATGTCAATTATACTTTAATAAAACTGTTGAGAAATTTAATAAAAAGAAAGCACTAATGGCTATATTAATATCAGATAAAGTAGACATCTGAACAAAGAAAATTACCAGAGAAAGAGATAATGATATAAGGCTCAGTCACCCAGAAGGCATAGCAACCCTAAATGTGTATGCACCAAGCAACAGAGCTAATTAAATATCTAAAGAAAAAGCTTATAGATCTTAAAGAAGAAATAAATAAATCCACAATTGTAGTTAGAGACGTCAGCACCCTTCTGTCATCAATTGATAAAACAACTAGATAGAAAATCAGCAAGGATATAAAAGAACTCAACACCACCATCAACCAACAGGATCAAATCAACATTTAGAGCAAACATAACAACAGCAAAATACACATTATTTTTTTCAATGACCACAGAATATATACCAGAAAGACTATAAAACAAACCTCAACAAACTATTAAAATTTCAACTATAAAGAGTTTGTTATCTGGCAATGATGGAATTAAACTAGAAATCAGTAGCAGAAAGACAATAGGAAAATCTGCAAACGCTTAGAAACTAAACAACACTTCAAAAAAGAGGAAGTAAGATTAGAAATTAAAAAAAATATATTTTGACCTGAATGAAAATGAAAATAAACATATCAAAATTTGTAAGACACAACTAAAGTAGTTCTGAGAGGGAAATTTATAGCATGAAATGCATATATTATAAAAGAGGAAAAATCTATGCTGCCAACTCAAGAACCTACAAAAAGAAGAGCAAAATTAATGCAAAGTGTGCTGGTTTGTATATATCATGTCTCCCAGAAAAAGCCATATTCTTTAATTCAATCTTGTGGGCTATTGGGATTAGGTTGTTTCCGTGGAGATGTGACCCATTCAACTGTGACACCTTTGGTTAGGGTGTGACCTCTGATAGATAATTTCCATGAAGGTGTGGCCCTGCCCCCCCCAGCGTGGGCCTTGATTAGTTTACTGGAGCCCTGTAAAAGCTCAGACAGAAGGAGCGAGCTTTCTACAGCCAAGAGGGACACTTTGAAGAATGCACAGGAGCTGAGAGAGTAGCTGCAGCTGAGAGACACATTTTGAAGACAGACAGCCATTGGAAGCTGATACTGACATTTTGGAGAACTCCATTTTGAAACACCACCTGGGAGCAAGCAGACACCAGCCATGCGCCTTTGGAGCTAACAGAGGTTTTCCGGACACCAATGGCCATCCTTCAGTGAAGGTACCTGATTGTTGAGGTCTTACTTGGACACTTTATGGCCTTAAGACTGTAACTTTGTAACCACATAAACCTCCTTTATAAAAGCCAATCCATCTCTGGTATTTTGCATTCCAGCAGTATTAGCAAACCAGAACACAAAGCAAGCAGAAAGAAGAAAATAATAAATATAAGAGAAGAAATCAATGAAATTTGAAAACAGAAAAACAATAGAGAAAATCAAGAAAACAAAAAGCTGGTTCTTTGAAAAGATCAATAAAAAATTGACAAAATTCTGGCAAGATGACAAAGTAAATGAGAGAAGACCCAAATAAGAATATCAGGAATGAAACAGAGGATATTACTACAGGCATTGAAGTATTACTACAGACATTGCAGATATCAAAAAGATTATAAAGGAATACTATGAACAAATCTATACACATAAATTGACCATTATGTCCATTGTTGAAATGGACCAATTTCTCAAAAAACACAAACTACCACAACTCACCTTATATGAATTAGATAATTTGAATAGCCCTATAACTACTAAGGAAATTGAAATAGTAACATAAAAATCCCTAAAAGAAATCTCTAGGTCTAGATGGTTTCACTTGAGACTTCTACCAAATATTTAAAGAATTTAACAATTCTACACAATCTCTTGTAGAAAAATAGAAGAGGAGGCAACACTTCCACATTCATTTTATTAAGTTAGTATTCTCTTGATACCAAAGCCAGACAAAGACATAGCAAAAAAAGAAAAAAAAAAAAAAGAAAAAAGAAAACTTAAGACATATGTCCATCATGAATATACACATAAAACTCCTTAACAAAATATTAGCAAATAGAATTCAATCATATATGAAAAGAATTATACAACATGTTCAAGTGGGGTTTATTCCAGGGATGCAAGGTAGTTCAGCACTTCAAAATTAATCAATGTAATCCACAATATTAACAGGCTAAAGAAGAACAATCACTTGCTGACATCAATAGATGCAGAAAACACCCAATCATAGTAAAAACTCTCAGAAAACTAGGAAGAGAGGGAACTCCCTCAACTTAGTAAAGAACACCTACAAAAAAAACCTACCACTAACATCCTACTTAATGGTGAAAGAATAAAAGAATGAGTGCTTCCACCAAAGATCAAGAACAAGGCAAGGATGTCCACTTTCACTACTGCTATTCAACATCATATTGGGAGTTCTAGCCAGTGCATTAAGGCAAGAAAAGGAAATAAAGTGCATACAGATTGGCAAAGAAGAAATTAAACTGTCCCTATTTGCAAATGAGAGGATGGATTACACAGAAAATCCCAAGGAATTTACAAAAACACTCCTAAAACTAATAAGTTCAGCAAGCTCACAGGATACAAGATCAACACACAATAGCCAACTGCATTTCTATAAACTAGTATCAAAAATCTGCATATAAACTAAACCCCAGAAAAACATATTCTTTCCAAATACAAAATACATTCATCCCACAATACCACAGAAACCTAAATCATTTCAGTAACAATAGTTAAGTACAAGATCCCATCAAATCAAATATAGGCGTGGTCAGTCCTAAGGCATACTTTTCCTTTTGCTTTGGATCTGTGGACTTAGAACAAGTTATATGCTCCCAATATACAAAGGAAGGACATTCATAGGATATCTTAAACACCTGGAAACTGAAAATTTAAAAACAATACCATTTACAATTGTGTGTGTGAGAGAGAGAGAGAGAGAGAGAGAAAGAGAGAGAGAGACTTGGATATAAATCTAACAATACCAGTACAAGACTTGTATGCTGAAAAATACACAATACTGATAAAGGAAATCAAAGAAGATCTAAAGGAATGGAGAGATATTCCATGTTTGTCAATTAGAAGACTCAATATCATAAAGATGCTCATTTTCTCTAGATGATATACAGTTTAACACATTCTCTATCAAAAATCCCAGAAAAGGTTATTTATATATATATAGATAATAATATTTTGAAATTTATATGGTAAGGCAAAGGAACTAATATAGCTAAAACAATTTTGAAAAAGAATAAAATGAAAGGAATCAGTCTACCAAATTCCAAGACTTACTATGTAGCTCTAGTAATTAACACTATGTGGTACCGGCGGAGGAAAAACCACACAGCACAACAGAAAAGAACAGGGGACTCAGAAATAGTCCCATACTAATAGCCCAACTGATTTTTTGACAAAAGTGATTTCTGACAAAAATTCAATGGAGGAAAGATAGCCTTTTCAACAAAAGGTGCTGGAACAATTGGGCATCTATAGATAACAAAAATGAACCTGGATTTAAACTTTCATATCTTATTTAAAAATTAACTAAAATGGATCACTGTTCTTAAATGTAGAATGTATTATAAAGCCTTCTGAAAAAACATGAAGAAAATATCTCTGGGATTTAGGGCTAGGCAAAGAGTCCTTAGACTTGACACTGAAAGCATGGTCAATAAAAAGAAAACTGATAAATTAGACTTCATCAAAACTTAAAACTTTTCTTAAACAAAAGATCTGTCAAAAGGATGAAATGACCAGCTACAGTCTGTGAGAAAATATTTGCAAACAACATAGTCTTAGATACTAGGACTAATATCTAGTATCTATAAAGAACTCTCAAAACTCAACATTGAAAAATCCAATTTAAAAATGGGCAAAGCTGGCAACGTGGAATATGACTCCCGGGGAGGAATGTAGACCCAGCATCGTGGGATGGAGAACATCTTCTTGACCAAAAGGGGGATGTGAAAGGAAATGAAATAAGCTTCAGTGGCAGAGAGATTCCAAAAGGAGCCGAGAGGTCACTCTGGTGGGCACTCCTACGCACAATTCAGACAACCCTTTTTAGGTTCTAAAGAATTGGGGTAGCTGGTGGTGGATACCTGAAACTATCAAACTACAACCCAGAACCCATGAATCTTGAAGACAATTGTATAAAAATGTGGCTTATGAGGGGGGACAGTGGGATTGGGGGGGCCATAGGGATCACACTCCCGTTTGTCTAGTTTGTGGATGGATGAGTGGAAAGGTGGGGGAAGGAAACAAACAAACATACAAGGGCGCCCAGTGTTCTTTTTTACTTTAGTTGCTCCTTTTCACTTTAATTATTATTTTGATTATTTTTGTGTGTGTGGTAATGAGGGTGTCGGGGATTGATTTTGGTAATGAATGTACAACTACGTAATGGTACTGTGAACAATCAAATGTATGATTTGTTTTGTATGACTGCATGGTATGTGAATAAATCTCAATAAAATGAATAATTAAAAAAATGATAAAAAAAATCCAGTTTAGAAAGAGAATGAGTTATGTTGGATTTAATTCAGGGGTTCACAAATACCTGTATGAAATATTTCAATCAAATGCACAACTATATGATGGTACTGTGAACAACTGAATGTACACTGTGAATGATTGTATGGTATGTGAATATATGTCAATAAAACTTAATTTAAAAAAAAACGGGCAAAGACATGAAGAGACATTTCATCAAAGAGGACATACACTGGCAAATGAGCACATGAAATGATGATCAACATCATTAGATCATTAGCTATCAGAGAAATGTACATTAAAACCACAACAATATATCACTACCCATCTACCAGAATGGCTAAAGTAAAAAATAATGACAATACCAATTGCTGGTGAAGATGAAGAGAAAATGGCTGACACACATTGTTGGTGGGAATATAAAAGAATACAGCCACTCTGCAAAGCACATCAGCAGTTTCCTAAAAAACTAAACATGCAACTACCACACAACCCAGAAATTGCACCCCTGGGCATTTATCCCAGAGAAATGAAAACCTATGTTCAAAAGACTGTACATGAATGTTTATAGCAGTTTTATTCACAATAGCCAAAAACTGAAAACTACCCAGCTGTCCTTGTCCAACAGGTAAATGTTTAAACAAACTATGGTATATCTACACCACGAAATACTACTCAGCAATTAAAGGGAATGAACTATTGATCTAGGCAACAACCTGGATGAATCTCCAGAGAATTGTGCTGAGTGGTTTGTCAGTCCTAAAAAATTATACTTTATAATTCCATTTATGTAACATTCTTAAAATGACAAAATCGTAGAAATGGAAAACAGATTATCAGTTTTTCCAGGGGTAAAGGAAGGGGTAAGGGTGGGAGGAAAGTGGGTGCAGCTATTAAAGGGCAACATAAGGGTTTCTTGTGAAGGAAACATTCTGTGACTTGACTGTATCAATGTCAACATCCTGGTTGTGATATAATACAGGTTTACAGGATGGTTCCATTGGGGCAAACTGCACAAAGGATATGCAGGATCTCTCTATTATTTCTTACAACTGCACAGGAATCTCCAATTATCTCAAAATATAAAGGTTAATTAAAAATGCACAATACTATATAAACAACTCACCATAAAATGTGGGTTATTTATATATTATTGTGACAACTCCCCCTTTCCAGGCTGTACTTCTGGGCTCAACCCTTACCATCTTTACAGCCATCACTATCAGTGAGGAATTCAACCTGGACGGTGTTTATTTACAGTGAAAAGGAGCAAGTTCTGAGCAATCCTGGTGAGTCAGTCACCCAGGACTTGGGGAGTAATTGAAGATGGGGTAGAAAGCGGGAAGTAATGACTCCCCAGTTTCAGTCCTGCCTATTAAAGATAATAGAGCTATCTCCAACAGCGGTGTAGAAGCAGGGGTGGCGGAGCGGGGGTGGGTGGGCGGGGGGAGGCTTTCTTAGGAAAAGGAGTGAGAAGAAGAAAATTCGGTCCACATATCCTCATTTTTTTCTTATTTTTTCCTCTAATATCTTGAAGTACTGTATTTACTTTGACAACCTTCTAAAATACTGCATCCAAAATGTTCCCTAAATGTAATGATCAGAGGTTCTGTAAATTCATTAACTAATTCCCTTGATCACTTAGGATGTATGTTATAGAGGCAATGGTTTATAGATATCTCAATGTTTCCCACATTCTTGCTTTTTTTTAAATCCATAATTTATTTCACAGAATTTCCTTTGCTTATTTTCCAAAATGTCTTCACTTGATTTTTTTAAGCCAAAGGCAGACTTTAACTACGATATTATACCTTGGAGATTTCCATCATCATAGCTTCATGCTGTTCCCCCTTTCCTTTTTTTTTTTTTCTTTTGTCTTATCTCTTCTCATATAAATGAATTAGGAAGAACTCTCTATTTCTTAAGAACCTTGGCTATCATTAGCAATCTCCTTTCTGGTTTTTCATCTTCATTCCACATCTTTCTCAAACTATAATCTGGCTTGTTCTCTTTCCTTCTTTATTTCCACTGTGGGATTATGCTGATACCCTCTTCTGTCACCATGCTGAAAACATGTTTCTATTTATTATTATTTTTGTCTCTTGCCCTGGAGAAAACAAAGATATATAGATTTAAATACTACAGTGCACATTTTTCTCTCCTTTCCTAAATCTTAATATGAGATGTTTCACATCAAGTGCCTTGGAAAACAGAAATCTTAAAATCCTTTCTTTTTTTTTTTTTTCACTGAAATGAAGGATGCTAGAGTGATTATATGGAACCTTCATTCCCATTCTCAAGTGCTCAGAGAGTCCTTCTGAACAGTAATTGATCGCAGAAATATTTGTGATTAAGAGAAATATTTGTGATTCATTTGAAGAGTCTCAACTCCATTGAGAAGTTGTGTGGCTGATCCCTCAGATTCTTCTGCCCTGAGACTCTCGTATTAGATGATTCTCAGCTGTCCAACCCACATTAGTACCACACGTTAACCCTTATGCCTGCTGGAGCAGTGCTGATTGCATTTTAAGTGCTCAAGTTGTTCACTTTCCTAATGAGGCAGCCTTGGCATCTAAACAGTCTTGGGCGGCCACCATCCCTCAGGCTGGGAGAGCTCCAGGCTATCTTGTAAAAGCTCTGAATTTGTTCCCACAGAACTGGCCACTGATTCAGAGGGCAAACCCCACTCCAATCAGCTTCAGTATAAAGGGCTTATTTTAGGATGCAGAAAGCTTCTGGGATCCTAGGAAAGTTGGGCCTCCTGTGACAGGAAGTAGGAGCTGGAAAGGTTGGATCTAACATGTTTTCCAGGTCTTCCCGCTCCTCCTTTCTCCATCTCACTTTCTCTCTAGCCACATGCTCCCTCATCTTCATTTTCCCGTGTGCAGTCCTTCCTCTTTCTTCCCTCTCCGTATCTCATTCTCATTCTCTCTTCATGGGCTTGAGGTTCAAAATTCCACCAGTCCCAACAGATCATTTCTTTCCTGCACATGCCTCCTCCACAAGATGATTTAGTCTCTCAGAGTTCCAATCCCATAACCCCTGAGGAAGGAATTTGGTCCTGATGATCTCTTTTAGAGCAAAACCACAGATTTCTGGAAAGCCTATTGCCTGGATCTAACAAGTGGGCTCCTGGGAATTAGGGCCTCTCCTTCATCTGTGGCAGGGGCTGTGGGCAAGATAAGATTATCTGAAAAAACATGGGGCAATTCTTTTAAAATACTAGTGCCTTCTCTGAGGATGTTTTGTTTGTTTGTTTGTTTGTTTGTTTGTTTCATTCTGCAGTACTTTTCAATAAAGCTTAGCATTTGCTGTGGAAGGAGACTTGCTTCTCTCATAATTTAGCCCAAGCCAGGCAGGGACTTGGCTCTCCCTTGCAGCACAGTTTGTGGGAGCTGCAATGCCATTTCCAGGATTATGGTAAGTTGGTGGGTGGAGTACTGGAAAGAGCAATGGATTGATGAGTGGGATCCAAAGACCAGGCCTCAGTCCCATCTTGTTCCTAACTCACTGCTCGACCTTGGGCAAATCAAATCATTTTCTGAGCTTCTTGTTTTCATTTTTTAAATGAGGGAGCTGGTATAAATCAGTGGTTCCCAGGTTTTTAGAGTATGAAAATTTTGTCAATTTTGTCACTCACTGAAAGAAATAAAAAACCTATAAGTATAAATGGATTCCAAGACTCTTGCAATATCTCCAGGGTCTCTGCAAGTTGAAATGGGCCAGAACTACTGGTCCAGCTGACTTTGGGGTCCCTTCCAGCTCTGACATTCTGAGATTCAAGGAAAGGGAATTTGGACTCCTTAGAAAACATTTATTTACTCAAGAGGAAAGCTGACATTAAACATTACAAGATACAAGTGCAGCACTAGAATTTTTTGAGACAAATAAATAAAGGAGGATTTCAGGGTTTAAGAATCTGAGCAGAGAGAAGGGATGGGAGGAAGGATCAATACCAAATGCAGAGGGAGACTGTGGGGGAACATACTGGGGAATAGGGACAGATTATTAACCTTATACCAGATTATTAACCAGATTAATAACCAGATTATTAACCTTATACCAGAAAGGTCAGAGGCCATGGTCACTAAGAGCAGGAAAGCAGAGGAGAAGGCAACTTTGTTTCCCCAGCAAGGTGGACCAACTCTTCTGGCCTTAAATCATACCACACATAAAAGCACCAAGATGGTGCATGCTACAGAATAGATGAGTTTCCCCTTCTCTCCTTAATCACAGTAACAGTGGAAGCATTACTTAAAGCTTTCTGGTTTAACTTCTCTAGAGATTAGTACCATCTGAGTTGACATTAAGAAAGTACTGGCAATGTCTTAGGGTAATTTCTCTGATGAATGTGCAAGAGATATGCTCAGAGAAAAATACATTCTTGTAGCTTATCCCAACATTTGTTCC
Organism: Choloepus didactylus; assembly: GCF_015220235.1. Lineage (NCBI taxonomy): Eukaryota > Metazoa > Chordata > Mammalia > Pilosa > Megalonychidae > Choloepus > Choloepus didactylus. The sequence goes on from NC_051314.1 coordinate 89,400,144, forward strand.
TTTTATGTTTGCAATATTTTGTATGTTTAATATCAACAAAGAGATTAACTCTCAAAGACATGCTGCCTTACAGCATTCTTCCTGAAATTCTAAGGAAGTCTGAACTTGACAGTTTATTTTTCCCAGAGTCAAACATACATCTGAGTTAGGTTGAAAATAAGGTCAAATTTCTACCCAAATAGTCATCTAACTGCAATGAGAAGCAAGATGGGCAAACAGGGGAAGTTCTTGAAAATTTGTTAAGGTTATTTATATTTTAATTCCCGTATTCTAGCAAACATTCCCTTTGAAGAAAAGTAACTTCCTCAACTCCTCCAATAAATTAAACTGGAAAAGTGCCAAGAAAAACAAAAAGCTTAGAAGAAAGAATTGGTTCGAATATGAATCAAACTGAAATGTTCCAGTGTTTTGAGCAGCTGATGGAATGTAAGAAAAACAGGCCCTTCATGTTTTCCTTGAAGTTGCAGAAGTGTACTGAAGGGGAAATTATATTTCCTTTTCCTATGAGTCAAATCACAGTACTTGATTCTTCACTGAATAATGTTCATATATTCATAATATTATGAATGATCTGCTTTTTTTTAGACTCAAGCTATAGACAAAGTATGAATAAAGAGAAGAATGTAAACATTTTCATCTAAACCTTTAAAATTTTAAAATAATGGTACAGCTGATAGAAATTGGGATTGGGACAGGAGGAAGAACAAGAAGGGAGAAATGTAGAGACACTAATTCCTCCCCTTATGTAGTTGAGGGTCAAGACACAGACATTGTAAGTGGATCAATACATTGAGGTTAAGGACTTCTAATTTTATGATGGCAAAGGAAAAATATTTCTATACCTTTTTCCTTGAAATAATCACCCCAAAAGCAACAAATAGAATAAGAAACAGACTCCAACTTTGATGACACTAGATAGGGAGATATCTGTAACAATGAACCATAGTATATAAAGATGGAGAGCAGAAGAAAGAATGATCAGTGATTTAAGAATGTTTGCAGAGGCGGGGCAAGATGGCAGACTGGTGAGCTGTAAGTTTTAGTTACTCCTCCAGGAAAGTAGGTAAAAAGCCAGGAACTGCGTGGACTGGACACCACAGAGCAATCTGTCTTTGGGCATACTTCATACAACACTCATGAAAACGTGGAACTGCTGAGATCAGCGAAATCTGTAAGTTTTTGCGGCCAGGGGACCCGCGCCCCTCCCTGCCAGGCTCAGTCCCGGGGGAGGAGGGGCTGTCAGCTCCAGGAAGGAGAAGGGAGAACTGCAGTGGCTGCTCTTATCGGAAACTCATTCTACTGATTCAAACTCCAACCATAGATAGACTGAGACCAGACACCAGAGACTCTGAGAGCAGCCAGCCCAGCAGAGAGGAGACAGGCATAGAAAAAAAACAACACGAAAAACTCCAAAATAAAAGCAGAGGATTTTTGGAGTTCTGGTGAACACAGAAAGGGGAAGGGCGGAGCTCAGGCCTTGAGGCGCATATGCAAATCCCGAAGCAAAGCTGATCTCTCTGCCCTGTGGACCTTTCCTTAATGGCCCTGGTTGCTTTGTCTATTAGCATTTCAATAACCCATTAGATCTCTGAGGAGGGCCGTTTTTTTTATTTTTTTTTAAATCCTTTTTTCTTTTTCTAAAACAATTACTCTAAGAAGCCCAATACAAAAAGCTTCAAAGAATTGCAATTTGGGCACGTCAAGTCAAGAGCAGAACTAAGAGAGCTAGAGCTCTGAGACAAAAGGCAATAATCCAGTGGCTGAGAAAATTCACTAAACACCACAACTTCCCAAAAAAAGGGGGGTGTCCGCTCACAGCCACCATCCTGGTGGACAGGAAACACTCCTGCCCATCGCCAGCCCCATAGCCCAGAGCTGCCCCAGACAACCCAGTGTGACGGAAGTGCTTCAAATAACAGGCACACACCACAAAACTGGGCGTGGACATTAGCCTTCCCTGCAACCTCAGCTGAATGTCCCAGAACTGGGAAGGTGGAGCAGTGTGAATTAACAAAGCCCCATTCAGCCATCATTTGAGCAGACTGGGAGCCTCCCTACACAGCCCAGCAGCCCAGAACTGCCCTGGGGGGACGGCACTCACCTGTGACATAGCACAGTCATCCCTCAACAGAGGACCCGGGGTGCACGGCCTGGAAGAGGGGCCCACTTGCAAGTCTCAGGAGCCATACGCCAATACCAAAGACTTGTGGGTCAGTGGCAGAGACAAACTGTGGCAGGACTGAACTGAAGGATTAGACTATTGCAGCAGCTTTAAAACTCCAGGATCATCAGGGAGATTTGATTGTTAGGGCCACCCCCCCTCCCCGACTGCCCAGAAACACGCCCCACATACAGGGCAGGCAACACCAACTACACACGCAAGCTTGGTACACCAATTGGGCCCCACAAGACTCACTCCCCCACTCACCAAAAAGGCTATGCAGGGGAGAACTGGCTTGTGGAGAACAGGTGGCTCGTGGACGCCACCTGCTGGTTAGTTAGAGAAAGTGTACTCCACGAAGCTGTAGATCTGATAAATTAGAGATAAGGACTTCAATAGGTCTACAAACCCTAAAAGAACCCTATCAAGTTCAGCAAATGCCATGAGGCCAAAAACAACAGAAAATTATAAAGCATATGAAAAAACCAGACGATATGGATAACCCAAGCCCAAGCACCCAAATCAAAAGACCAGAAGAGACACAGCACCTAGAGCAGCTACTCAAAGAACTAAAGATGAACAATGAGACCATAGTACGGGATATGAAAGAAATCAAGAAGACCCTAGAAGAGCATAAAGAAGACATTGCAAGACTAAATAAAAAAATGGATGATCTTATGGAAATTAAAGAAACTGTTGACCAAATTAAAAAGATTCTGGACACTCATAGTACAAGACAAGAGGAAGTTGAACAACGAATCAGTGACCTCGAAGATGACAGAATGGAAAATGAAAGCATAAAAGAAAGAATGGGGAAAAAAATTGAAAAAAATCGAAATGGACCTCAGGGATATGATAGATAATATGAAACGTCCGAATATAAGACTCATTGGTGTCCCAGAAGGGGAAGAAAAGGGTAAAGGTCTAGGAAGAGTATTCAAAGAAATTGTTGGGGAAAACTTCCCAAATCTTCTAAACAACATAAATACACAAATCATAAATGCTCAGCGAACTCCAAATAGAATAAATCCAAAAAAACCCACTCCGAGACATATACTGATCACACCGTCAAACATAGAAGAGAAGGAGCAAGTTCTGAAAGCAGCAAGAGAAAAGCAATTCACCACTTACAAAGGAAACAGCATAAGACTAAGTAGTGACTACTCAGCAGCCACCATGGAGGCGAGAAGGCAGTGGCACGATATATTTAAAATTCTGAGTGAGAGGAATTTCCAGCCAAGAATACTTTATCCAGCAAAGCTCTCCTTCAAATTTGAGGGAGAGCTTAAATTTTTCACAGACAAAGAAATGCTGAGAGAATTTGCTAACAAGAGACCTGCCCTACTGGAGATACTAAAGGGAGCCCTACAGACAGAGAAACAAAGACAGGACAGAGAGACTTGGAGAAAGGTTCAGTACTAAAGAGATTCGGTATGGGTACAATAAAGGATATTAATAGAGAGAGGGAAAAATATGGCAAACATAAACCAAAGGATAAGATGGCCGATTCAAGAAATGCCTTCACGGTTATAACGTTGAATGTAAATGGATTAAACTCCCCAATTAAAAGATATAGATTCGCAGAATGGATCAAAAAAAATGAACCATCAATATGTTGCATACAAGAGACTCATCTTAGACACAGGGACACAAAGAAACTGAAAGTGAAAGGATGGAAAAAAATATTTCATGCAAGCTACAGCCAAAAGAAAGCAGGTGTAGCAATATTAATCTCAGATAAAATAGACTTCAAATGCAGGGATGTTTTGAGAGACAAAGAAGGCCACTACATACTAATAAAAGGGGCAATTCAGCAAGAAGAAATAACAATCGTAAATGTCTATGCACCCAATCAAGGTGCCACAAAATACATGAGAGAAACACTGGCAAAACTAAAGGAAGCAATTGATGTTTCTACAATAATTGTGGGAGACTTCAACACATCACTCTCTCCTATAGATAGATCAACCAGACAGAAGACCAATAAGGAAATTGAAAACCTAAACAATCTGATAAATGAATTAGATTTAACAGACATCTACAGGACATTACATCCCAAATCACTAGGATACACATACTTTTCTAGTGCTCACGGAACTTTCTCCAGAATAGATCATATGCTGGGACATAAAACAAGCCTCAATAAATTTAAAAAGATTGAAATTATTCAAAGCACATTCTCTGACCACAATGGAATACAATTAGAAGTCAATAACCATCAGAGACATAGAAAATTCACAAATACCTGGAGGTTAAACAACACACTCCTAAACAATCAGTGGGTTAAAGAAGAAATAGCAAGAGAAATTGCTAAATATATAGAGACGAATGAAAATGAGAACACAACATACCAAAACCTATGGGATGCAGCAAAAGCAGTGCTAAGGGGGAAATTTATAGCACTAAACGCATATATTAAAAAGGAAGAAAGAGCCAAAATCAAAGAACTAATGGATCAACTGAAGAAGCTAGAAAATGAACAGCAAACCAATCCTAAACCAAGTACAAGAAAAGAAATAACAAGGATTAAAGCAGAAATAAATGACATAGAGAACAAAAAAACAATAGAGAGGATAAATATCACCAAAAGTTGGTTCTTTGAGAAGATCAACAAGATTGACAAGCCCCTAGCTAGACTGACAAAATCAAAAAGAGAGAAGACCCATATAAACAAAATAATGAATGAAAAAGGTGACATAACTGCAGATCCTGAAGAAATTAAAAAAATTATAAGAGGATATTATGAACAACTGTATGGCAACAAACTGGATAATGTAGAAGAAATGGACAATTTCCTGGAAACATATGAACAACCTAGACTGACCAGAGAGGAAATAGAAGACCTCAACCAACCCATCACAAGCAAAGAGATCCAATCAGTCATCAAAAATCTTCCCACAAATAAATGCCCAGGGCCAGATGGCTTCACAGGGGAATTCTACCAAACTTTCCAGAAAGAACTGACACCAATCTTACTCAAACTCTTTCAAAACATTGAAAAAAATGGAACACTACCTAACTCATTTTATGAAGCTAACATCAATCTAATACCAAAACCAGGCAAAGATGCTACAAAAAAGGAAAACTACCGGCCAATCTCCCTAATGAATATAGATGCAAAAATCCTCAACAAAATACTTGCAAATCGAATCCAAAGACACATTAAAAAAATCATACACCATGACCAAGTGGGGTTCATTCCAGGCATGCAAGGATGGTTCAACATAAGAAAAACAATCAATGTATTACAACACATTAAAAACTCGAAAGGGAAAAATCAATTGATCATCTCAATAGATGCTGAAAAAGCATTTGACAAAATCCAACATCCCTTTTTGATAAAAACACTTCAAAAGGTAGGAATTGAAGGAAACTTCCTCAACATGATAAAGAGCATATATGAAAAACCCACAGCCAGCATAGTACTCAATGGTGAGAGACTGAAAGCCTTCCCTCTAAGATTAGGAACAAGACAAGGATGCCCGCTGTCACCACTGTTATTCAACATTGTGCTGGAAGTGCTAGCCAGGGCAATCCGGCAAGACAAAGAAATAAAAGGCATCCAAATTGGAAAAGAAGAAGTAAAACTGTCATTGTTTGCAGATGATATGATCTTATATCTAGAAAACCCTGAGAAATCAACGATACACCTACTAGAGCTAATAAACAAATTTAGCAAAGTAGCGGGATACAAGATTAATGCCCATAAGTCAGTAATGTTTCTATATGCTAGAAATGAACAAACTGAAGAGACACTCAAGAAAAAGATACCATTTTCAATAGCAACTAAAAAAATCAAGTACCTAGGAATAAACTTAACCAAAGATGTAAAAGACCTATACAAAGAAAACTACATAACTCTACTAAAAGAAATAGAAGGGGACCTTAAAAGATGGAAAAATATTCCATGTTCATGGATGGGAAGGCTAAATGTCATTAAGATGTCAATTCTACCCAAACTCATCTACAGATTCAATGCAATCCCAATCAAAATTCCAACAACCTACTTTGCAGACTTGGAAAAGCTAGTTATCAAATTTATTTGGAAAGGGAAGATGCCTCGGATTCCTAAAGACACTCTAAAAAAGAAAAACGAAGTGGGAGGACTTACACTCCCTGACTTTGAAGCTTATTATAAAGCCACAGTTGCCAAAACAGCATGGTACTGGCACAAAGATAGACATATAGATCAATGGAATCGAATAGAGAATTCAGAGATAGACCCTCAGATCTATGGCCGACTGATCTTTGATAAGGCCCCCAAAGTCACCGAACTGAGCCATAACGGTCTTTTCAACAAATGGGGCTGGGAGAGTTGGATATCCATATCCAAAAGAATGAAAGAGGACCCCTACCTCACCCCCTACACAAAAATTAACTCAAAATGGACCAAAGATCTCAATATAAAAGAAAGTACCATAAAACTCCTAGAAGATAATGTAGGAAAACATCTTCAAGACCTTGTATTAGGAGGCCACTTCCTAGACTTTACACCGAAAGCACAAGCAACAAAAGAGAAAATAGATAAATGGGAACTCCTCAAGCTTAGAAGTTTCTGCACCTCAAAGGAATTTCTCATAAAGGTAAAGAGGCAGCCAACTCAATGGGAAAAAATTTTTGGAAACCATGTATCTGACAAAAGACTGATATCTTGCATATACAAAGAAATCCTACAACTCAATGACAATAGTACAGACAGCCCAATTATAAAATGGGCAAAAGATATGAAAAGACAGTTCTCTGAAGAGGAAATACAAATGGCCAAGAAACACATGAAAAAATGTTCAGCTTCACTAGCTATTAGAGAGATGCAAATTAAGACCACAATGAGATACCATCTAACACCGGTTAGAATGGCTGCCATTAAACAAACAGGAAACTACAAATGCTGGAGGGGATGTGGAGAAATTGGAACTCTTATTCATTGTTGGTGGGACTGTATAATGGTTCAGCCACTCTGGAAGTCAGTCTGGCAGTTCCTTAGAAAACTAGATATAGAGCTACCATTCGATCCAGCGATTGCACTTCTCGGTATATACCCGGAAGATCGGAAAGCAGTGACACGAACAGATATCTGCACGCCAATGTTCATAGCAGCATTATTCACAATTGCCAAGAGATGGAAACAACCCAAATGTCCTTCAACAGATGAGTGGATAAATAAAATGTGGTATATACACACGATGGAATACTACGCGGCAGTAAGAAGGAACGATCTGGTGAAACATATGACAACATGGATGAACCTTGAAGACATAATGCTGAGCGAAATAAGCCAGGCACAAAAAGAGAAATATTATATGCTACCACTAATGTGAACTTTGAAAAATGTAAAACAAATGGTTTATAATGTAGAATGTAGGGGAACTAGCAGTAGAGAGCAATTAAGGAAGGGGGAACAATAATCCAAGAAGAACAGATAAGCTATTTAACGTTCTGGGGATGCCCAGAAATGACTATGGTCTGTTAATTTCTGATGGATGTAGTAGGAACAAGTTCACTGAAATGTTGCTATATTATGTAACTTTCTTGGGGTAAAGTAGGAACATGTTGGAAGTTAAGCAGTTATCTTAGGTTAGTTGTCTTTTTCTTACTCCCTTGTTATGGTCTCTTTGAAATGTTCTTTTATTGTATGTTTGTTTTCTTTTTAACTTTTTTTTTCATGCAGTTGATTTAAAAAAGAAGGGAAAGTTAAAAAAGAAAAAAAAGAAAAAGAAAAAAGACAAACAAGGAAAAAAAAAAAAAAGATGTAGTGCCCCCTTGAGGAGCCTGTGGAGAATGCAGGGGTATTCGCCTACCCCACCTCCATGGTTGCTAACATGACCACAGACATAGGGGACTGGTGGTTTGATGGGTTGAGCCCTCTACCATAAGTTTTACCCTTGGGAAGACGGTTGCTGCAAAGGAGAGGCTAGGCCTCCCTGTATTTGTGCCTAAGAGTCTCCTCCTGAATGCCTCTTTGTTGCTCAGATGTGGCCCTCTCTCTCTGGCTAAGCCAACTTGAAAGGTGAAATCACTGCCCTCCCCCCTACGTGGGATCAGACACCCAGGGGAGTGAATCTCCCTGGCAACGTGGAATATGACTCCCGGGGAGGAATGTAGACCCGGCATCGTGGGATGGAGAACATCTTCTTGACCAAAAGGGGGATGTGAAAGGAAATGAAATAAGCTTCAGTGGCAGAGAGATTCCAAAACGAGCCAAGAGATCACTCTGGTGGGCACTCTTACGCACACTTTAGACAACCCTTTTTAGGTTCTAAAGAATTGGGGTAGCTGGTGGTGGATACCTGAAACTATTAAACTACAACCCAGAACCCATGAATCTCGAAGACAGTTGTATAAAAATGTAGCTTATGAGGGGTGACAATGGGATTGGGAATGCCATAAGGACCAAACTCCACTTTGTCTAGTTTATGGATGGATGTGTAGAAAAGTAGGGGAAGGAAACAAACAGACAAAGGTACCCAGTGTTCTTTTTTACTTCAATTGCTCTTTTTCACTCTAATTATTATTCTTGTTATTTTTTTGTGTGTGCTAATGAAGGTGTCAGGGATTGATTTAGGTGATGAATGTACAACTATGTAATGGTACTGTAAACAATCGAAAGTACAATTTGTTTTGTATGACTGCGTGGTATGTGAATATATCTCAATAAAATGATGATTAAAAAAAAAAAAAAAAGAAAAAAAAAAAAAAGAATGTTTGCAGAGAAAGACCTCATTGGGAAGCAAGCTGATTCTCTCCCCAGCCACCACCACCACCCCCCTCCCCTCACTCGGGAATTGGAGGATCCTGATACTGTGGAAGGCAAGAGTGAAATAGGGTCTGAAAGGAAGATTATTTGAAAGTCTGTAAAAGAGGCAGTCAGACTCCAAATCTCTATCCATGTCCTTAAAATCTGTAGTAAGAGAAAACTGTACTAGGGGGATTCTAGACTCAGGAACACCAGGCCCAGAGAGGGAAATCTGGCAGCAATTGGAAGGAAAACAAGATTGCAAAAATTCTGACATGAAAACAGGATTTGTCAGAATTTCAAAACATGGGAATTACTGAAATTTGGCATATTGAAATGGAAGAGCCACCTTCCCACCAGTTATAGACTAAATTGCTTCCCCCTCAAATTCATGCCCTAAGCTCTGGCTCTGTGAACGTGAACTTATTTGTAAATGGGATCTTTGAAGACGTTACTAGTTTAGATGAGGTCAAACTGGTTAGGGTGGGCCCTTAATCCAGTATGACTGGGGTCCTTATAAACAGAGGAAGTTTGGACACAGTTAACAGACAAAGACAGAAAGAGAAAGATGTCGTGTGATGGAAGCAGAAGCCCAGGAGTGTCATGCAGTGCTGCCTCCCACCAGAGCCAGGGGAGCAGCATGGGGTGCATTCTCCCCTTGTTCTAATTTGCCAATGCTGCCAGAATGCAAAACACCAGAAATGGATCAGCTTTTATAGAAGGGATTTATTTGGCTAGACAGTTACAGTCTTAAGGCCATAAAGTTTCCAAGGTAAGGCATCAACAATCAGGTACCTTCACTGGAGGATGGCCAATGGTGTCCGGAAAACCTCTGTTAGCTGGGAAGGCACCTGGTTGGCATCTGCTCTGGAGTTCTGGTTTCAATATGGTTTTCTCTCAGGATGTTTCTCTCTAGGCATCACCTTCTCTCCAAAACGTCACTCTCAGTTGCTCCTGGGTGTTTGTCTTCTCTTAGCTTCTCCAGAGCAAAAGTCTGCTTTCAAAGGCCATCTCCAAAATGTCTCTGTAAACTGCAGTTCCTCTCTCAGCTCTTGTGCATTCTTCAAAGTGTCCCTCTTGGCTGTAGCAAGCTCGCTCCTTCTGTCTGAGCTTATATAGTGCTCTAGTAAACTAATCAAGGCCCATGCTGAATGGGCAGGGCCACACTTCCATGGAAATTATCCAATCAGAGTTATCACCTACAGTTGGGTGGGACGCATCTCCCGGGAAATGCTCAATCAAAGAATTACAATCTAATCAACACTAATATGTCTGCCCACACAAGATTGCATCAAAGATAATGCCGTTTTGGGGGACATAATACATCCAAACTGGCACACCCCTTAAGAGGAAGCATGGCCTTGCTGACATCTCGATTTCAGACTTCTAGCCTCCAGAACTGTGAGACAATAAATTTCTGTTGTTTAAGCCAGCAGTTGTGGTAACTGGTTACCATGGCCCTGGAAAACTAAGACACACACACCCACATGCCTCACTACCACCCTCTCTACCCCCTGCTATAGACCACTGGAAACAACCTGGCTTAAACCCCTCAGGCAGGATATTGAAGCATCTTTTTCTAGAGAAATAGAATCATCCCAGAACAAAGACCTACAGATACTGACATTTGGGAATCCCCACTGAAAACGCTGGCGGCTGCCTTCAGTGGAACCACTGGTTTTTGAACCCTGTCCAGGCATGCAGAGTGTCCAGTCAGCCAAGGGTCATCCAACATTCAAGGAAATCCTCCAGCATAAAAGAGGATAAAAAACACCCTAAAAGGAAAAAAGGAAGTCGGGAGAACTCAGAAAAAAATTAGGGAAGTCTCCTAGAAAGTAGAACAAAAAGACAGAGCTGTACCATAGAAGAGGTTCAACATCTAAATAACGGGAATTCCAGAAAAGAACAAGAAAATTCTCAAAATAAAGAACCTGTCTTCAGATTAAAATATTGAACTGATTGCCCAGTCCAATGAATGAAAAAACATGTTTACCATAAAGCCATGTCATTGTGAAATTTCAAAAACCCAGGGGAAGACCAAAGATCCCCAAAGCTTCCAGAAATAAAGAGAAAATCAATTTATATACAAAGGACTGATCACAAGAATGGCATAGCTTGTAACCGCTACAACTCTCAGCCACTCACAGAGATTTTTTTTCTTCCACTTGAGCCACTAGTGTGGTCAATCTCTTTCTCCTAAAGTTCCAGCTTCTGAGTTTTACCCCTGAACTCTCCCTTCACCGCCCCTTTCTCCTCCCCTTAAGATAGTCTAGAAGGTTGCATCAAATACTCAAAACTGTCTCTTCTCCCCTTAAAACATTTCCAAATCTGACACTGACAGACTGAGTATATACTGGCTAGGACTTCCTTATTTTTGCTGAAAGAACCATCTCTTCAGTTGTCATCTTTGTTGGGCATTGGCCAAGTCAAGTGTGGATTTCCTTAGAACCAGCCAACTGAACTCTGCAGAGACTGGCTGCCACGTGCTTCTGCTACACCAAGTTGTGACAAGCTCTCTCTTCCTCCTGCTTGGAGCAATCTCAACCTTCCTAGGTAGTAGAAAGGGATGGGAAGTACACCTTCACAAGAATTATGTCTGCCAAGTCCCAGACCATAGACCATCAATGCAGCAACACTACCAGGAGGAGATAAGGCAACAAGGATCTGCTTACATTGACTTATTTTACACTGACAGCAAATACATTGGTGACAGCAATCACATCAGTGAGATGTTCTTACACACGCAGGCTTGAATATTTATATTGTACAAAATAAAAATCTCCTTCCTACTTTGCTTCCTTTCTCTTTCCTTTTGCCTCTCTCTATCTTATTTGGTGTCCCTTCTATTTCTCTATTGATGATCTTACAGTACTACTTCCCCCAGGATCAGATGAGGCTGACACTTCTGGTTCCTTCCACGATCGTTTCATTATTCCATGGGTTGTTAGATGTTCCTGTGTCCTTATAGCCTACAGATTCCAGAAACTGTTCAAATGGACACTTCTAGTATCATTTAGCTTTTGTTGCATAACAAATTACAACAAAACTTAAAACAACAACCACCATTTTTTAGCTCATGACTCTGCAGGTTGGCAATTTATCTGGGTTTATCCAGGTGGTTCTATTCTGTGGTCAGCTGCCACGGTGGCTGGGTGCTGGGGCTGGGGGAGGGGCTCAGTTGAGATGGCTCATCTCTACTTTACATGGTTCCCCACGTCCCAGCAGTTTATCCCAGGCTGGGTCACTTGGTGACGGCACAGTTGCAAGAGTGTAATAAGGGAAGCTGCAAGGCCTCTTAAAATCTAGGCTTGCCCCTTGAGGAGCTGGTGGAAAATGCAGGGGTATTGGTCTGCCCCACTTCGATGCTTGCTAATGTACTCACAGACATAGCGGACTGGTGGTTTGATGGGCTGAGCCCTCTACCACAGGACTTGCCCTTGGGAAGACTGTTGCTGCAAAGGAGAGGCTAGGCCTCCCTATAATTGTGCCTAAGAGCCTCCTCCCGAATGCCTCTTTGTTGCTCAGATGTGGCCCTCTCTCTCTGGCTAAGCCAACTTGAAAGGTGAAATCACTGCCCTCCCCCCGACGTGGGATCAGACACCCAGGGGAGTGAATCTCCCTGGCAACGTGGAATATGACTCCCGGGGAGGAATGTAGACCTGGCATCGTGGGATGGAAAACATCTTCTTGACCAAAAGGCGGATGTGAAAGGAAATGAAATAAGCTTCAGTAGCAGAGAGATTCCAAAAGGAGCCAAGAGGTCACTCTGGTGGGCACTCTTACGCACACTTTAGACAACCCTTTTTAGGTTCTAAAGAATTGGGGTAGCTGGCAGTAGATACCTGAAACTATCAAACTACAACCTAGAACCCATGAAACTTGAAGACGATTATATAAAAATGTAGCTTATGGTGGTGACAATGGGATTGGGAAAGCCATAAGGACCACACTCCCCTTTGTCTAGTTTATGGATGGATGAGTAGAAAAATGGGGGAAGGAAACAAACAAACACACAGACAAAGGCACCCAGTGTTCTTTTTTACTTTAATTGGTCTTTTTCACTTTAATTATTATTCTTGTTATTTTTGTGTGTGTGGTAATGAGGGTGTTGGGGATTGATTTAGGTGATGAATGTACAACTATGTAATGGTACTGTGAACAATCGAATGTATGATTTGTTTTGTATGACTGCATGGTATGTGAATGTATCTCAATAAAATGAATATAAAAAAGTCACCCAGCATGGAATTTGGCACATAATAAATGCTTAATAAATGTTGGTTAATCTGAATCTGAATGAGAAGATGGGGGGAAAATGACATATGAATCACAGGAAAATAACCTGTAAAATTATCCTACTAAATTCAGTGTTTATAATCAATTTTTTCATGGCAACTTGGAATTTAACAGAGAAGAAGAGAGATTTGATTTAGCTTCCATTTACTTGCAGATTGGACTGCTGGATGAAATAGCAGTGAGTCTGTTGCTGTAAGTAACAGCAGCTGGGAATTATAACCTAGGGCAAAATTAAGAGTATCCTAAAACTCTAATCCTGCAAGTCACCAATCTAATTAAGAAATCATCTATTTTTACAAATAGCCAGACAGTGCCTTAGCTATTTCATGTGAGGCCTTGAAGAAGCACCCAATGGAGCTGTTTTATTAAAACAAAAAGACAAAAAAATACTTACTTTCTTAAGCAGCTGCAACACACATTGGCTAGAAGCAGTAAGTTTGAACCTCAATTTTGTTCAATGGATCCTGTACTCAGTTTAGTCCAGTGTTCTCCAGTCCTGCCGGTTTCTCCAAATTAAAAAAAAAGGGATGAATAGAAACAATAAGAACACGTCAGGGACATCTTGCAGATTCTTTCCTAGCTGATTTGCAATCTAGAATATATTTCCCTAAATCCTACTCATTAAGCAATTGCAAGGATAGGCTGTCTATTTAATGACCATTAGAAGCCATCCTGACCCTTCCAAGGAAGGTCAAAGAATAGCCTGCTATTTGGATGCCCAGTTTAAATGGACAAAGGAAATTGCTTTCATCATTTTATTTTGTCCTTCCTAATTGGACTGAATGCCAACTTTCCACGCTATGTTCCCTGACAAATGCTCAGGTTCCTAATGCAACCAGATTAGATCAATCTGCATCTGTCTCCATTGTACCCTGGGACTGCATAAACTTTTGATACATATTTATTTTGTGGATTTAATTTCCATGTTAATTAGAATGCAGGTTCCTGGAATTTCCATTCTGAGTATGATAATCTTCTTAACAGTCAGCATGATGGAAACAGCTGTGTGCTGTTTACTTTATGAAAGAAGGTTTGCTTTGCTCAGCTCATCATTGGTTATGTATTTTCTAGTGTGCCTCCATTCCTTATTATAGACTTATCAGAATATGTTAATTTGGGGGAGGGACTTTCAAACTGTTTTATTAGGTGACTGTCTTCTGAAAGGCATAACACAAGAAAAACTATTGGAAAGTCATACTTATCAATATGCATTTCATTCCTTTTTCTTTTACTATAACCTTGGCTTTTTGTCCAAGGAGATATTTTTAAAGATCAAATAATTTTTTTCTAATATCCAGTGCAGAAAATGTGGAAAATAGAGAAAAGTATAGAGATGAATACAAAAGCCATCAATAACAGCACTACTACTGATATTTTGAAGACTTTCTTTCCATATATATATATATATATACACACACATATATATAAATAAGAGATTTTTGTAGGATGTTATTTCTCTAGGTAAATAAATACAGTATCAGTCCCAAAACTTTTTCATCAGCTATCCTTCTAACCAAGCCAAGAGGTTATTAGATATTGAAATAAAACAGATTATTCAAACCAACATCAAACATACTACAGATTTACTATGTGCCACACACTGTCCTTTTTCTGGGATGGATGAGAAAGGCACAAAAATGAGTAAGACATGATCCTTGTTTTGCAAAAGTTTAGAAACTCAGAAAAAAAGACATTGTCAAATAAAATAAGGTAGACTGTATATGGAGAGATGAGTGGAAAATGGGGACAAAAATTAGATAAAGACGGTGGGATGGAAGGGATGGAAAGATTTAGGTGTTCTTTTTTGCTTTCATTTTTAATTTGGACTAAGGAAAAGGTTCAAAAGCGTTTCTGGTGATGAACACACAACTGTTTGATGGTGCTGTGAATTGCTGACTGTACACTGCGGATGACTGCAGGGTGTGTGAATATATCTCAATTAAACTGTATTTTAAAAAAGTAAATGAACAATGGGGGGGTGGAGGGGAATGGGATGTTTTGGATATTCTTTTTTATTTTAATTTTCATCTTATTTTTGGAAGTAATGAAAATGTTCCAAGTTTGAATTGGTGATGAAAGCACAACTATATGACGATACTGTGAACAACTGATTGTACAGTTTGAATGATTGTATATTATGTGATTATATCTCAATAAAATTGCATTAAAAAAATAAGGTAGACTGTGATACCAGTACTAACCACTTACTGAGCACTAACTATGTGCCAGCTACCTTTTATTTCTCAAAACAGCCCTAAGAGATGGGAACTATTCCTATCCCTATTTTGCAGATAAGGAAACTAAGGTTAAGAGATGTTAAGTATCGTATCCCAAATCACACAGCTAATCAGTGGTGGAACAGGGATTTGAACCTGGCAATATGGTTTCAGTCAACTTCTCAATCATTTTACTATACCATAGGAGAGCACTTCAATTACAACATGCCTTCCATTTATATAAATACATAAAGTTTTCTTGATGAGAATTATAGATCCAACTAATCCACAGAATCTGCCTGAGATACTACACTCTAATTTTCTTAAGGGAAGGGACAAGCACTAGAATATTTATTTATTATTCATTTTGGGGCTTGTAGGTCTAGGAAAGAGGTGATGGTGATAATAGCAGGAATAAGAAAGTAAAAAAGTCTGGTATTTCACCATGCCCATGGTTTGAGATAATTTGCTCTGAGATTATAGAGAATGAGTGGTATTCCAGGGGATAAATCCTTTGGTATCTGAAAATTTGACAAAATCCAAAAGGTAGCAGATATCTTTTAACCTGTATCAGTTAGCTGTTAAGTTTGGCTACATATAACATAAGGCCCGATAATAGTGGCTTTTAAAATATGAAGGTTTGTTTTTTGTTGCATAACAAGAAGACTAAGGTATGCAGCCAAGGGCTGATCTGATGGCTTCATGATATCATCAGGGTCCGAGGCTTCGTCTATCCTTCCACTCAAAGTCATCCTTAGCATGTGCCTTGTGGTCTCATGTAAGCTGCTGGAGGTCCAGCCATTGCATTCATATACCAGGCATGGGAAAGGGGACAGACAAAGGAGAATAAATGGCCTATGACAAGTGATTCAGTTCCCATTAAAGAGCTTTCCCAGAAGTGACTTCCACTTACAACTCATTTGACAAAACTGTTCATGTGACCATTCCTAGATGCAAGAGAGCCTGAGAAATATTTTCTATAAAAAGCTGAGTATACTGCCTTTCCCAAATAAAATCAGAGTTAGAAAAGAAAAATGGAGGAATAGATTTTGGGTAAGCAACTCACAGCTCTCTGCCCCATCACTCTGCTTGTCTCTTCAGGGCAATCATTGTAGGCTCTTGGCATCTGTCCCTAGAGATCTTTCTTCCCCCTTCTCCAGGGACAGGCACATCTTTCTGGTCATCAAAGACAAGAATCAGATAAGAGAAGAACAGGCTTTTTTTGGCAATTCTCATTCTCATTGCTGCTTGCTATTTTATCAGCAAAATGAAAGAGTTTAAGGAAAATTGTTTTCATCCATGAACTTTAATTCTCTCTATCCCTTTTTGTCATGAAAATAAATCATTTTTCCTATCTGCTCTTTTCTGTTTCCTCTTAATCTTTGTTTTATGCACAAAAATTGCAGTATGATTCACTTTGCTTTTGGGGTCCCAGCCCAGGCTGAGGTCCTGACCCCTGCAACATGCTATAAATTCTCTGAAGCGAGGGCACTCAACTGCTGACCAGCTGTCAGTTGCTCCGAGGAGCCAGACAGCTCTGGGGGAACCCCCCGCTAGGCCAGCTGTCCCTCCCAGATGATGAAAATACTGTAATTCTTGTTTGGGATAGGGAAAATGGGAGAGAAATGGAGACGATTTTTTAGACCACATAACACATAGGCCTAGAGAACATTTGAGAGGAAAAGTGGCACCAACTAGAACTCTGATGGTCAAAAACCCTCATTTGCCCTCAGAAGCCACTCAGTAATTTCTTTCCCAGAAAATTATCCAGAATGCTACGTGGCCTCTGGCTGAAACTCTCTCTGACCCAATGGCCCACGTTCTCCATCTCGGTTCCTATCAACTCTCTCTGCTTGCTCAAGACCTTTCCTTCTGCCATAAGGAGTCCTGTGTCTACCTGCCTCAGCAATGCGAGGCATGAGTTCAGCAAACCTTGGGTGGTCACGTACCTGGGCTCCATCCCAACCTGAAAAGACTGCATTCTCAGTGCCAAGGGCCAGAAGCCTGGATTCTCCACTACGTTCCTTGAATTTCTGGGACAGCACAATTATTTATCAAGTAACTCTGCACTGGCCTCAAGAGACCCATATATAGTCACATAACGATAAAGCAATAGAGGCAGACTCTTTCCTTGTTAAATGAATGTGTCTAGAAATAAGAACTTTAGATACCTTGGCAAAGAATGGTACTATGATAAGTAGTCAGAGCTCTGTTTATAAGGAACATAGTTCCAAATGTTCTATGAAGCCTAGACAGGTATTTACTTTTAAAGGGAAACCAAAGTTGTAGCAGGAGATGATTTTTGCCTGGGTGGTTTTAATTATAATGTACTGTGCCCCATGAATAAAAAGACATTGCTAACGGCGGCCATGGGGTGTGTAAGCATGAATGATACAAACGTTAGTACTGAATGCTTTGATTTCAAAAACAAGGTTATTATTTGGTTATTAGATGGTACAATCCATATACTATGAAGGTATTAAAATGCCTTGGAGATGTCTGTCAATGTAGGAGCTTTCGGATCCCTGTAAATAATCACTCTATAATTTCTGGGTTGATATTCAATCTGAATATCCAGTACTATTTGGAAGAACCACCATGCTGTTTTGGAGGTATCATGTCCCCCAAAACACCATGTTCTTTGATTCAATCTTGTGGGGGCAGAGGTATTAGTGCTGATTAGGTTGGAATCCTTTGAGTGTTCCATGGAGCTGTGACTCAATCAACTGATTGGATAATTTCCACGGAAGTGCTACCCTACCCATTCAGGGTGGGTCTTACTTGAATCACTGGAGTCCTATAAAAGAGTTCACAGACAGAAGGAGCTGCTGCAGCTGAGAGAGCCTTTTTGGAGATGTCCATTGAAAGTAGACTTTTCCGGAGAAACTAAGAGAACACCCCAGACGCCTAGAGAGAAACATCCTGGGAGAAAGACATTTTGAAACCAGAACCCAGGATCAGCAGATGCCAGCCACGTGCCTTCCCAGCTAACAGAGGTTTTCTGGATGCCAATGGCCTTTCTCCAGTGAAGGTACCCTGTTGCTGATGCCTTACCTTGGACACTTAATGACCTTAAGATTGTAATTTTGTAACCAAATAAACCACCTTTAAAAGCCAATCCATTTGTGGTGTTTTGCAAAATGGCAGCATTAGCAAACTGGAACAACTACCAAGTACTTACTGTAACTTCGTCCTCCCCATCCCTCCCCCAATATACACAAACAAAATAGATAAGACTCAGGCAAGTTCTGTGTTATCACCAATATACACCCGTGGGGTTTTTTTGCTTGACCTATCACAGAGCATCTCTCATTCAGGTTATTTAAAATTCAAGTCCCTCTCACCAAAACTGCTGCCAACCAGAGTTTTGTGTATATTATTGTTGTTGTTATTATTTTTATATAATCTAGGATTATGGTTTAAGTAACATCATTCTCCAAGAACAGCTGTCCTTTCCTAGATTTAAACCCTGTCTTCCTGCAGAGTTTTCTTTATATGTGAAGGATCCCACACACTTAAATTAACACACCAGGTCAGCCTCCAGGTTGTTCTTTAACCCAGGTTCTTATCTAAAAAGACAGCTGCAAAAAGTCAAGTTCTCCTCCTTTCCCTGAAGAAATGTATGATTCCTGCCCCACCCCTAATACAGGTACTGTTGCTAGGGACAAACAAAATAAACACCAATAAGTATGAATTTCAGAAAGCAGAACTTCCAAAAGATAGGTCTGCTATAATGATTTGGGATTTGGTATTACTGAAACAAAAAATCTTGGATCAATGACCAAAATCTTACTTTTCATTCAGCTATTTTAGCAGCACACTGACACAGGCTTCAAAGTGTGGGATTAGAATATATGCAAATTATTTAGAAATGAGGAGATAAAATCCAGGATCAATAACTAAAAGACTTGAGGGTGGTTTGCTACATAGAAAGGACTGTTATTCTCCATGAAAGCCTTTTAGTAAATTTTTAAATCTTAAACCGTAGACATATAAATCATTCATAGCAATAAAAATTAATTGAAAAATGCATGAGATTGAAAAACACCTGGGGAGATTATCTATTTTCCTATCAATATATTAACTCTTCTGAACATTACATATATTTATCAACACATTTTTAATGAGCACTTACTATGTGCCAGCTAGCACTCTAGGTTCTGAATACAAAGAGTACAACAGAAAAAGTCTTCCCTTCAAGCATATATACTACTGAGGGAAGATAACAAAAGCAAACAAATATGCAATATATAAAATAATAAAATATATAGCACATATATAATAATATAAAATAATTTGAAAATAATTAATAAAATATATTGTATTTTGTTATTATTTTGTATATTGATAAAATATGATAATAATGCAAAATATTAAAATGTATAATATATAATAGATCAGGTAAGTACTATGAAGAAAATCAAGCAGGGTAAAGAGCAGTGATGGACCAAGTATATGTAACACCCAGAGCAGATCATTTTTAATATCCTCCTTTATCTGACAAAATTATCATATGAAAAATTATATTCAATCATCATGAAATGAAACATGTGGCAGATAGACGCTAAGTGTCCTCTGTCATCCTACCTTCTGGTATTCATGTCTCCTGAGATCCCCTCCCCCTGAGTATGGATAATGACTGCCACTTGCTTCTAACCAATAGACTATGGCAAAGGTGATGGGATTTCACCCACACGATAACCTTACATAAGCTTACGGCACATCTTCTTCAAACGTTCTTCTCTGCTGGCTTGGAGGAAGCAAGCGGCCATGTTGGGAAGGCCCACTTGGCAAGGAGCTGCGGGCAGCCTTTGGTCAACAGTCGGCAAGAAACAGGCCCTCAGTCCAACAGCCCATGGGGAGCTGAATGTTGCCAACAACCACGTGAGCTTGAAAGTCAATCTCTAACGACACCCTGATGGCTGCCTCGTGAGGCCTAGAGCAGAGGACTTGCTAAGCCACACCCTGATTCCTGACCCACAGACACTGTGAGATAATAAATGTGTATTGTTGAAAGCTACTAAGTTTGTGGTAAAATTATTATGCAGCAATAGATAACTAATACAAAACAAATAATAATGTCCAGAAAATAAATGCAGTGAAAATCGTTTTATTAAACTTTTTATTTATAATCATGCTAGTAAAACAGTATAAAAAAGGAAAAAGGAAACAAATTTAAACCTTTTCTATCTATTTCTGTAATTTTTTGACAAAAGGGGAAAAACATATCTACGTATTGATCTGTCACAGGAATGAATAACAGCATTATAGTTTCTGTTCTCAAGCCTTCTATAGATTTGTCAATGACTCCACCAAAATTGATCTTTTTTGCAGATCTGTGGTCAATAGAAAGTATAGCTAGATTTGTCAATTTATCTTTGCTCATGGTTGATCCTTACACAGGAATATGTCATACCACAGGGCCTGGAACCACCCAACTGCACCCAAATCAAACTCACAGGACTCTGAGCCATTATGAATTTACTCTCAAAATAAACATGTATAGCCATGTCCTTGTGCCAGGAACAACTGTAGAGCTAAGAGTTCCCTGAAATAACTCCCAAGTGTAATACCATGGTTGTTAAAGGATATGTAATTTAAATGAGCTCATTTGAAGTTGTGTTCTGGTTTGTTAATGCTGCTGGAATGCAAAATACCAGAAATGGATCAGCTTTTATAAAGGGGGTTTATCTAGTTACAAAGTTACAGTCTTAAGGCCATATAGTGTCCAAGGTAAGGGGGTACCTTCACTGAAGTGTGGTCTGGAAAACCTCTGTTAGCTCGGAAGGCTCGTAGCTGGGGTCTGCTTGCTCCCAGGTTACCTTTCCAAACATCGTTCTCCAAAATGTTGCTCTTGGGGTGTTTTGTCCTCTCTTAGCTGCAGCTCCTCTTCAAAATGTCACTCTCAGTTGCTCTCAGCACTCTGTTCTTCCAAGTATCCCTTGTGGCTGTAGCAAGCTCGCTCCTTCTGTCTGAGCTTATATAGTCTGAGCTGAACTAATCAAGGACCGCGCTGAATGGGTGGGGCCACACCTCCATGGAAACTATCCAGAGTTATCACCCACAATTGGGTGGGTCGCAAATCCATGGAAACACTCAAAGAATTACAATCTAATCAACACTAATACATCTGCCCACATAAGATTGCATCAAAGATAATGGCGTTGTGGGGGACATAAGACATTCAAACCAGCACAAGTTGCACATACATTTTTAAAACTCAACAGCAATCATATATATATATTGTTTAGAACTTAGACCAAAAAAAAAGGGGGAAGCGTATTTCATCCATGTTTAGAATTACTGGTGCATGGTGATAATAAAAAGCAGACTGGATTTTAGTCAGTTTTATTATTATTCTGCACATGTGGGAGACTGGTCCCTCTGCCCCATCCCTGGTGCACCACTGTAAGGGAGACAGCAAGTAATGAGGGGCCGCTTTTATATATAAGGTGATCAGGGGAGGGCTCTCCAACAGGTAACATTTGAGCAGAGGCCTGGAGGAAGTGAGGGAGTGGACTGCACCACTCCCTGAGTGAGGAGGATTCCAGCAAGTGCCAAGGTTCTGAAGCCAGACTGGTTGGCGTGTTCAAGACATAGCCAGAAATCACATGACCGCAATAGGAGTGAGGGACTATCAGTCCAATGAAGCCAGAGAGATGGCAAGTCGGGAGGTGGGGGGAAGGAATAGCACATGTTTCTGTCCCATTCCTTCACACTGGGTGACATGGTGAAATTACAATGGGTTTCAGGGTGAATCAATTATTTCCCACTTAATACTCAGTTTCTCACCACATAAAATGAGGCTAATGAAATCTGTCTCACAGGGAGTGTGCTTTTTAAGTTAAATAAGATGTTTGTGAAAGTGCTTTGTAATCTGAAAAGCACCACGTTAAGGATTCTTCACGTGTTGTGGATGCTATTACGGAAGGTTGACATTCGCTAGCCAGAGAACAAGGAAGGGGAGACATTCTAGGCTGACTGCTCTGACCTCATCCCTAAAAGCCCCATGGATTTCCAGTTCCCTTTCCCACACAGCCTCTCCTCCAGCAGGAGGCCTTCGTGAAGCAGGCGGGCTTTCCATCAGCATGGCAGGAGGTGCACAACCACCCACGGTGATCGTGTGTAACCAAGCTAAACGGGATAAGATAACCTTCATTTGCAGATCTGATGAGCAAAATTACAGGGTTCAACTCTAATACGGAGGGGATGGGGAATGAAACTCAAGATCATTATTTCCATGTCTAAGTCTAGCAGCTGGAAAGCACAGTACATCTGTAAAATGACAGCGTCAAAGATGCCACAGCTTTGCATGGCACCAGCACATACACAAAACAGGAATCACTTCAGAGAGTAGAAACAGAGACATCATTCTCCACGAGGTCATGTCAGATGGGACACATCTGATGCTTGCCACACACCGAACCAGGCCACCATGACATCATTTGTTGAAACTACTGATAAAGGTCTTTGGAAAAAATCAGCTAACCCAAGAGGAAAAACATGAGCTGATTTTCCATTCTGTTTTTTTTCCTTCCATAGGTCAGAAGAATGTGTTCTTTGCCTGAAGAAATACTCCCTCTTATAAATCAAGTAGCGAAGATGGCGAAGGAAGAAAGAAATGTGGGAGTGAGAGATGTTGTCACAGGAGAAAGTGAACAACATCTCCTTTACGTTTCCAGGGGATGTTATTTCTGCATATCATACTCAGTCACTTACAGGGGTTTTGGCTTCCAATAGACCTGGGTTTGGGTCCTTGGATGCTATTGACTTGGGAGACCTGGGGCAAGTTACTTCACATTTCTAAGTTTCTGTTTTCTTATTCAGTAAGGGAAGATAACAAGAGAGGCTAATTCAGAGGGCTCTGGTGAGGATTAAATGAGAAAATGTATGTAAACACTTTGCACAGTAGTAGGCATGTGGAAGTGTTCAATAAATACCAGTCATTTGTATTTTTATTGAGGGAAATTATATAAATCAGGTTTGTCAGAAGGAAAAAGCAAACAAAAGAGGCAAAATAGTCCATCTTAAGACTTATTCTTATTTTCCTGAGATTTATCTAATGTAAATATGCTGCAATGCTTAGTCTATGAAAATTACTAAAAAAAAAAAAAAGAGGATCTTATTCAATGTACAGCATTTCAAAACATATTTGAGTTTAAATTTCTTAACATATTAGGGTACAGGATAAGTGAATTACTATTTAAGAGAAACACACATCATTAAATTTAAATGATAGCATTAATAATTTTAAAGCAAACATTTCTTTTTAATATTACCACTAGAAATCATTATTCTCAATACAGTAGAATCTCATTGATCTGGAACCATCAGTGAATGAAGAGTTCATGCCATATAAGTAAAATGTCCAAATTACTAAATCCAAAACCTTCAAAATCAAATCTTTAAAAATATTCTAAATTTTGTTATTATATATATTATTTATTATAATATATGCACACACACATATATATATAACATTTTAGATGACAGATTGGATGATTTTGAGAGTATATTTTCTTACTGACTTTGGTTTATTCTTCTGAGCATCAAATACTGCACAACACTGAAATAAGGACTTGCTCTCAGGAGCTAGCAGAGCTCATGAGATAGATGGCCCTCAATCCAAATGGCCAAATGCTGAAGAATTTTTCAAAAACTAAAATTAAAAATTTTTGTAATATCCCATTCTCTCACCAAAAGGGGAGAAAAATAGACTTGGAGAAGACAAATGGAAAAACCAAGCATAAAAGTGTGCCCTCTAGTTTCCTGGAGGACAGTCGCACCTCCATACCAGCTTCTATAATCTAGAGCTAGAGGATGACACGTGATTTCCAGAGCATCCCCAAATCTCGTTTCTGAGCTGCTTCTAACCGAACTATTTAGAATAGTCTTTTCCTACACATAAAATTCATTTACAGGGAATGAAGCCGGGGGTGGGAGAGGATTTTGACTTTTTTGTCAAGCCTTTGCTTATTAGACTCTTGCTGAGGTGGGAATCTGAACTCACACTCATAGACCAGGAAAACGGTGTTTCCGTGACCACAAACTACTGCCATTAGCAAAGTGGCTCTGGCTTTTTAATGACAGCAACATAGCAAATACTCACTGTGTCTTGGTTGAATTCAATTAAAGGGAAATCATTTTTAATAAAAATAGAACACACATGATAGCATGTACACTTATTCTGTTAGGCAATGTTCTGAGTGCTTTACAGCTATTAACAACCTTTACAACCTGTAAGGTAAGCATTTACAACCTGTAAGGTAAGCATTATTACCTTTACCTGTAAGGTAAGCATTATTAACCTGTAAGGTAAGCATTATTGCTGTTCCCATTTTACAGATGAGTAAAATGAGAGGTTTAGAAGTTTGCTCAAGATCACACGAGTTGTAAATGGTAGAGATGGAATTCAAACTAGATAGGATTCACGCTTTAGTCACTAATCTGTACCAATTCCATCTTCATGTGTCAAAATTAGTATATTTTAACTTCTACAGTCAGTTTGTTCACATACCACAATTACATGGAACTTTGAATAGGAAGTGAGATATGGTAGGTTTGTATAGGTCAGAGTGAAATAGTGACACATCCCAAAGTAATTGGGTGGAGAATAAAAATATATATGCAGGGCCCCCCTGAGGAGATGGGGGAAAATGCGGAAGTGTTGGACTTCCTCACCTGGATTGTTGCTGATGTTCTCACAAACATTGAGGACCGATGGCTTGGTGTGCTGAGCCCTCTATCTTGGGACTTGCCCTTATGAAGCTCGTTACTGCAAAGAAGAGGCTAAACCTGCTTATAATTGTGCCTAACAGTCTCCCCCTGAGTGTCTCTCTGTTGCTCAGATGTGGGCCAACTCGGTGGGTGAACTCACTGCCCTCCCACCTAAGTGGGATCTGACCTCCAGCAGTGTAAATCCCCCTGGCAACACAAGATATGACTCATGGAGATGAATCTGGACCTGGCATCATGGGATCGAGAACATCTTCTTGACCAAAAGGGGGAGACAAAATGAAATGAAATAGTTTCAGTGGTTGAGAGATTGCAAATGGAGTTGAGAGGTCACTCTGGTGGACATTCTTATGCACTATCTAGATAACACTTTTTAGGTTTTAATGCATTGGAATAGCTAGAAGTAAATGCCTAAAACTATCAAATTCCAACCCAGTGGCCCTGACTCTTGAAGATGATTGTATAACAATGTAGCTTACGAGGGGTGACAATGTGACTGTGAAAACCTCATGGATCATACTCCCTTTATCCAGTGTACAGATGGATGAGTAGAAAAATGGGGACAAAAACTAAATAAAAAAATAGGGTGGGGGGATGATTTGGGTGATCTTTTTACTTTTATTTTTCATTCTTATTCTGATTCTTTCTAGTGTAAGGAAAATGTTCAAAAATAGATTGGGTTGATGAATGCATAACTATATGATGGTACTATCAACAGTTGATTGTACACCATGGATGACTGTATGGTATGTGAATATATCTCAATAAAACTAAATTTAATTTAAGAAAAAAACAGGAAAAAACAAAAAAACAAACAAACAAAAGACCTTTAGCAAAGATTTCTTCCTGTAGTTAGTAGTTGGGCTAATTTTTTAAAATGTTGTTTAATTTGGAAACTCCTCTTGAAGTTAATGCAAAGGTGAGAGAAAGTACAACTGATCTGCTGTAATAAAATAAAATGATATGAAAGTTAAAAAAATGTATATTTGCATAGAAAATATGTAAATATGGAAAGTTGTATATGTCACGTGTGCACAGAGGTTCTATCAGAGTGATTTTAAAATTACCAAAATACAAATTTCTCTCTCTCTCTTTTCTTAAGTTAATTTTCTTATTTTTGCACTTTTCAAATTAAAATGTTGGATTCTGGTTCTGGGTGAGATGGAATAATTATACTCCATCCTATGTCTCTACTGGATGCAACTATAAACCTGACAGAATTCAGGGTGCAGCTAGTTACTCTGAAAAGTACATAGTGGCAAGATTAGGAAAGACCAGGATTCAAGATACCACCAAACAGATAATAAGTATCCTTTTTCCCTCTGGTATACCCATTTTTCTTGTGTTTTCTCCATTCCCTTGTTCCCAGCCCCCAGGCTATCCTGCAGCATCAACTACAAAAGACTAAAACACTAAAAGGGAAACTTCCTCTCCATTTGAAAAAGCTGAGGACAAACCCCTGTTTGTTTTTTCCCCCTCTCTTCCCTCTCACTGCTTGGCCCCAAATGTTGGTGCAGTGTCAAAGCAGGGTTTCTGACCTAAGATGAAAACGAAGTCAAGGGAACTGAAAAGTAACTGCAAATATGTTTGAAATGAATGGAATGCTAGAAAGCCTTACCAAAGAAAACAGAAGATATAAAGAAGAACCAAATGGAAATTTTAGAATTGAAAAATATAATAATTGAAAGAAAAAAAAGCCTCACTGAATGGAGATGACAGAGGAAAGAGACAATGAACTCAAAGATAGAAAAATAGAAATTATTCTACCTGAACAAGGGGAAAAAAAAAAAAAAAAAGAACAGAGTCTCAGGGACCTCATTGTCCTCATAGATAATACCAAAAGGAACACTTATGTCACCAGAGTTCCAGAAAGAAAGGAGAAAGAGTACAGTCAGGAAAAATATTTAAAGTAATAATGGCTGAAAACTTCCCAAATTTCACAAAAGACATAAACCTACAGATCTAAGAAGCTCAGTGAACCCCAGAATATATCCAAAAACCCTACAATAAATCCAAAGAAATCTGTGTTCAGATACATAATGAGCAAACTGCTGAAAACTAAAGACAATGAAAAAATTTTGGAAGCAGAAAGACAAAAATGATGCATTACGTAGAAAGAAATAGCAGTTTGAATGACTGGGGATTTCTCATCAGAAACTATGGATGCCAGACGGAAGTGGCACAACATTTTTTAAATGTTGAAAGAAAGGAACCTAGACTTCTATATATATAGAAAATACCCTCCAGGAATGAGGACAAAATAAAGACATTTTTAGAAGAAGGAAAACTAAGAGAATTTATTGCCAGCAGCCCTACTCTGGAATCCAGAAGGGAAATGGTACCTGAAAGAGGCTTGGAACATCAAGACTGAAGAAAAAACAACAGAAATGGTACATATCTGGATTAACATAATAGATTTGAGTTCCTTAAAAAATGTTTCATTGTTGAAAGCAAAAATTATAAAATTATCTGAGGAGGTTTTCAATTTATGTAGATGTAATAAGACAACTACAGCATAAAGGGGGGAATGAAAAAAGATCTATAAGTGATAAGAGTTCTACATTCCACATAAAGTTGCAAAATATTGATTCTAAATAGACTGTCAAAAATTAAATGTCTATGGTAAGCTCTAGAGTAACCACTTAAAAATTATACAAAGAAATGTACTAAAAAAAAAAACAGTATATAAATTAAAATGAAATACTATAAAAGGTTCAAATATTCCAAAACCCATAAGGAATACATATAAATGAAATATTATAATGGTAGACTTAAATCCAAATATATCAATAATTACATTGAATGCCCAAACCAAGGATTGGTAAATCTTTTCTGTAAAAGACCAGATAGTATTTTAGCCTTTGTGGTCCAGACAGTTGGAATTATCCACCTCTGCCATCATAGCACCAAAACAGCCATAGATAATACATAAATGAATTGGTGCAACTGTTTTCCAGTAAAACTTTATTTACCAAAAAAGGAAGTGAGTTGGATTTAGCCCATGGCTGTAGCTTGGTAATCTCTGGTATAAACACATCAATTAAAAGACAAAGATTGCCAGAATGGATGAAAAAACATGACCCCGCTGTATGCTATCTATAAGCAATTGAATTCAACTGTAATAGGTAGGTAGGCCAAAAGTAAAAGGATAGGAAAAAGATATACCATGGAAACACTGATAAAAAGAGGGTTAAAGGGCTATAGTAATACCAGACAAAGTAAACCTCAGAACAAAAAAGAGATTACCAAGGATAAATAGGGCATTCCATAATGACAAACAACAACAACAAAACAAAACAAAACAAATTCACCAAGAAAAGGTAGCAGTTTTAAATGTGTATGTACCTAACAACAGAGCTCCAAAATACATGAAGCAAAAACTGACAGAACTCAAAAAACAAACATATAAATATACAGTTATAGGTGGAGGCAGAGACTACAACATTTCTTTTTCAGTAATTGATGTAACTAGTAGGAGAAAATTAAGAAGGATAAGAGGAACTGAACAACACTATCAACCAAAATGTCATATTTAGTGACATATATAGAAATCTCCCCAAAAACAACTGTTAGCAATATTAGCAAATTGAATTCAATTATATAAAAAGAATAATATGGCATGACCAACTTTGGTTTATCCAGGAATACAAAACTGGTGCAATATTCAAAAATCAGTCAGTGTAATCCACCATATTAACACTCTTTTCAAGTGCATACGGAACATTATAGATAGACCATATTCTGGGTGATAAAACAAACTTTAACAAATTTTAAAGAATTGAAGTCATTAAAAGTATTTTCTCTGACTATAATGGTATTAAACCAGAAGTAAATAACAGAAAGATAACAGGAAAATCTCCAAACACCTGGATATTAAACAGCCCACTTCTAAATAAACCATGGATCAAAGAGGAAGTCTCAAGGAAAATTAGAACAGATTTTAAACCAAATAAAAATTAAAATAAAACATATCCAAAAAAGTGGAATACAGGTAAAGCAGTGCTTAAAGGGAACTTATAGCATTAAATGCTTTTACTAGAAAAAAAAGAAAAGTCTCAAATCAATAATCTAAGTTTCCATCTTAAGAAACTTTAAAAAAGAAGAGCAAAATAAACCCAAAGCAAGCAAAAGGAAGAAAATAATGAAGATAGAAGCATAAATCAATAAAATTGAAACAGAAAAGCAATAGAGAAAATCAATGAAACAAAGGGTCAGCTCTTTGGAAAGATCAATAAAGTTAGTAAGTATCTAGCAAGAATGACAAAGAAAAAAAGTGAGAAAACACAAATTACCATTTTCAGGAATGAAAGAAAAGATATCACTACAGGCTCCAAAGACATTGAAGGGTAATAAGGGACTATTAAAAACCCCTTATATACATAAATTCAACAATGCAAATGAAATGGACCAATTTCTTGAAGACCACAAATTAGCAAAACTCACTCAAGATGAAATACATAATTGCTCTATAATTATTAATGAAATTGAATTTATAGTTAAAATTTTCTGAAAAAGAAGTCTCTAGGCCTAGATAGCTTCACTGAAGAATTCTAACAAACATTTAAAGAAGGAACACCACCATTCTACAGTCTCCTCCAGCAAATACAAAAAGATGAAACACTTCTCATTTTAGGAGGCCAGCATTACACTGATACCAAAACCAGACAAAGATAGTACAACAAAAGAAACTACAGTTCAATATCCCTTATGAACATAGATGCCAAGAGCCTCAACCAAATAATAGCAAATATTAACAAATCAAATCTAGTAATATATAAAAAGAGTAATACATCATGACCAAGTGGGGTTTATCCTGAGTATGCAAAGCTGAATCAACATTCAAAAAAATCAATCCATGTAATCAACATGATCACACGATCATATCAATTTACACAGAAAAATTTACAATTTACACAGAAAAAGCATTTAACAAAATTCAACATCCATTCAGGATAAAAATTTTCTGCAAACTAGGAATAAAAGGTAACTTTCTTGTGGCAGGTTGAAATAAGAACAACCGTATGTTCTTAATTTTAATCCATGTCCCTGTGGTGTGAACCTGTTATAAACAGGATCTTTTGCGGTGTTATTTCTAGTGAAGGTGTGGCAAACTGAACCAGGGTGGGCCTTAATCCGGATTACCAGAAACCTTATGAAGAGAACTCAGAAGTCGCAGAAGCCAGAAAAGAGAGGATATCGCCATGAGAAGAAAGGGAGAAAAACAAACCAAAGGAACCCCAAGGCCTGCAGGCAGCCATCACCAAAATACTGCAGATTTTCAGGAGTAAGTCAGACTTGCCAATATCTTGATTTTGGACTTCTAGACTCAAAACCATAAGCCAATAAATTCCTGTCTTTGAGCCAAAGTCAGTTTGTGGTATTTGTGATAGCAGCATGGCAAACTAAGACACTTCTTCATACTGATTAAGGGCATCTACAGAAACCTACATCACACTAATGTCTTTCTCCTAAGATCAGGAACAAGGCAAGTATAATATTTAGGTGGTAAAACTCTAAAACAAAGCAAGGAATTTATTATTTAAGACAGGATTGTGGTTACCTCCAGGAACTGAGAAGGAGGACATAGTGTGGAACTCCTGAGACTTGGTTTTTACATCTGCAAAGACAGGGGCAGGCTAGAAATTTCCTTTCTGGCCCTGGGTGGGGTCTGTAGCACAAAGGTACAAATACAGCAGCCAGCAAACTCCTTAGTTTGTTCTTGACTTTTATTAAAACACTTTCTGCTTGAAAAACATGTCAAAAATTCATTCCAATTACCTAAAAGCTTTTAATATGAGTTCCTTAGAAGATTATTTATAGCAAAACCACTTAATACCATTAAAATACTTCCACGTTTATTTAAGAAAGACTTATTTTCAATTCTCAAGATGACTCAAAATGTCATTCCTAATTTTTTTGGTTTTGTCTGCTTAAAATAGTGCTTAAAATAAAAACTTGGATCAAGGTGCTAACAGGAATTTTGAAAAACAAACATGGATAGAAAAGGCCCACAACTAAGTCCTAATTTATAGCAGTTCTCTGGAGAAAACGTAAAGCTGTGTAGGCAGCCTTCAGTAAAAGTGCATATAATACCATCTCAATTCTTTTTTTCCAGATTTGGAAAAAAACGACTTCAAGCTTTAATTTTGATTATGGGCATTCACTCACTCTGAAATGTTTAAAGGTATTATTGGGGAAATAATTGGGGGTTTTCTAAAATATATAGTGTATAGCCTATCTGCTTTATTAGACATGCTAAAGTTTTTAATTTGTATCAAGTAAAATATAGAATTTCCTCCTTTTTGATGCCTTTCTATCTTTTCTATGCCTAGAAAGTAATTCCTTTTTCATCTCTCATTCATCTAATTAAGCTCATTCATTTACTTATTAAATATTGAGCATCAACTATGTGCAGACACCATTCAAGCTACTTATCAGAAAATAAAGACAAAATTTCCTGCACTCATGGAGCTTATTTCCAGAGGAAAGAGGCAAAAAACATAACTGATAAGTATATTACATGATATATTAGAAGGCAATATGGAGCTATGGGAAAAAATAGAGCAGTTGTGGAGAGCAATAGTGCCAGGACAAGGACTGGGAGCTGGGGACTCGTTGTCAATTACAAGCAAGGTGGCCAGTGTAGACTTCATTTGAAGATACCTTAAAGGGGCTGACAGAGAAAGCCACAGAGATATTTGGGAAGAGCATTCTAGGCAAAGGGAATGGCATGTGGGAAGGCTCTGAGGCCAGAGGCTCAATGTAGAGCCCACTGTGACTGGAGCAGAGTGAGTGAGGGGGAGATGGTCAGAATTGTGGTCAGAGAGATAAGAGGGGCCATGTGGGACATTTCACTCAGAGTGAAATGGCAACATTAGAGGGTTCATGATCTAACTGGGGTTTTAACGGATCCTTCTGGCTGCTCAGTTGAAAACAGACTGCAGAGAAGCAAGACTTGAAGCAGAGTGACCTGTTGGGAGGCTATTACCATAATCCAGGAGAGAGATGACAGAGGCTTGGACCACAATTTAGTGCTGGAAGTGGTGAGAGCAGTCAGATTCCAACTATTTTCTGAAGGTGGAACCAACAGGATTTCCTGATGGGAAAATAGAGTTATCATCAACTGAAATGAATAATAGGGGCAGGAGATGGATGGACAAGATTAGTTTGGTCTTTGACATGTTAAGTTGAGATGCCTCTTGGACATTTAAATGAAAATGTTGAGTAGGCAGTTGAAAATAGGAGAGTGAAGTTTAGGGAAAAGGGCTGGACTGGAGATATAAAGTAGGGAGTTCCAACCACACAGATGGTATTTAAAGCCATAAGATTAAAGGATGAGATCACCTTTCACTTCTTTAAAGCAAGAGGACATAAATAGGGATGAGAAGAGGACAAAGAACTGAGCCCTGGGGACCTCGATCTTAAGAACTTGGGAAGATGAGAATCAACCGGGTAGGAAGAGTGGCCAGTGAGATAAAACAGAAACCAAGAGAACGTTATCCTGGAAGTCACATGAAGAGAGTCTTTTTACACAGAGAGAGGTCAACTAAATCAACCCTACTGTGGTGTCAAGCAAGATGCAGACTGAGCATTTAGAATACAATTTATTAATATAATGGTCACTGGTGAACCTGAGAGAGAGCATTTTGTTGGAGTGCTGGGACAAAATCATTGGATTTGGGGGAGAACATGAGGAAAGCAATTGGAAACAGTGACTATAGACAAATTAAGCAGCAAAACAATGTCATTTCACTTAAAAAAATATCAAAAATAGAGCATTATCTGGAGAAACAAGTGGGGTCAGGAGATTTATTTTAAAATGGGAAAAATAAGAACATATTTATATAAAATAGGGAGTGATCCAGTAGAGAGGTGAAAATTGATCTTCATTGGAGACTCAGGGAAGAATGGATGGAGTGATGTCCTTGACACTTAGGGCTGTGCTGATGGATGGGAGCCACAGTTCCACGTGTTACTACTGAGCACTTGAAAGGTGGCTGGTCCAAGTTGAGATGTGCACACCAGATTTCAAAGGCTTCGTATGAGAAAAAGAATGCAAAATATATTAATAATTTTTATGTTGATTACTATTGAAATGATAATGTTTTGGATCTATTGTGCTAAATAGAAGATATTATTAAAATTATTTTCACCTGTTTCTTTTAAGTTTTTAAAATGTGGCTACTAGAAAATTTAAAGTTCCTCATGTGGCTCACATTATATGTATTCATTGGACAGAGCTGCTCTAGGGCCCAAATAGAACCTGAGATGGGAGCAAGGACAATTTGTCTAAAATAATGAGAGGAAAAGCACAGTATCAGAGTAGAAGTGCTGGTTGGTGTGTGGAAGAGGTTGTGGGTGTCTGTGAAAATTGCTTCAAGTTTTTCAGTGAACCAGGAGCAAGCTTATACATAAGCGGAGTTTGATTAATAGCAAACTCTTTAGTTTGTCTAGAATTTGTTTTGGTGTAGTTTAAGGTAAGGCTCAAAATAGACTTTTCTTCCAAATAACAAACCATTTGTCCCAGCACCATTTATTGAGTTAGGTATCCTTTCCCATTGACGTATGATGCCTCTTTTTCCAAAAAGTAAATTCTACGATCTGTTTCTGAGTTGCTTGTCCCCTCCATCTGATGAGCCTTTTCACCTGCCCCATGCTGATTTAATTATTGTACATAATATTGCCTATATGTTAGAACCTTCCTACCCTCCCTTTCTCTTTCACAAATGTCCTTCAGTATACTTGCTTATTAAGAGTCCAGATGAAAATTTAAAATATCTTTCCTGTTCCCAAAAACTTTAAGGTAGGGATTTTGCATGGAACTACTCTAAGCATATAAATTAATTTGGGGGGGAAAGTGATATATCTACAATATTGTTTTACCATTCAGAATATCTTCACCATCTTCAGAGATCTTCAATATCTTTCTATTTATTCAATCATTTTTCTCTTACCATAATGTTGTAGCTTTCCTCATAAAAGTATCACACATTTCTTCTTCTTTCTTGGTATTTTGATTTGAGACTTCTTGCCATTCTGAATGTAATCCCTTTTTTCTCCCATTATAGTTTCTAATTGGTAATTTCTGGTGTATTGGAAAAATGCTCTCTACAATTTGTCATGGAACTACTATGTGACAGGCAATGTGCGGGTGCTAATCTTCACCATATACCTGAGGAAACAGTTAATTTATTAACTTAATAGTTTTTTAGTTTTCTCTGTATGCAATTTTAGTCTGTTTAAAAAAAAAAAAAAAAGACAACCACATCTCTGTCTTTTCAATAATTGCACCTCATTTCTTTTCTGTTGCTTTCTTGCAGGGCAAACTGAACATCATTTAAACCTCCTGTAATGACCCTGCCACATCACTGGGGAGACTACCGAGTGCCCTTGGCTGCAATGCTTATAAATTCTCTTGGGTTGTTTTGCCCCTAATTCAAGCGGCTGCCTCTGCTGCTATTGCCCTAGATATTGCTTCTGTTTGCTGGCCTCTAGTCATACCTCACCTATTCTGGAGCTTCTAACCTGATAAATAATAAGCTGTTAAATGAGTAGAATTAATTTTACACTAATTTCCAGTCTAAAACTTCCAGAAGGGTTCATGACCACAATTTTGTGTTCAGACTTTCCTGCTCACTCTGAGCAGCTGAAGTTGTCAAAAGCCTGCCCTCTGGACAAGGGGATGCTCCTGTATGACCAAGTTTTATTAAAAACTCACCAGTGTGGGAGTCAGGAGACATGGATTCCCAGTTCTACTGTTAATTTGCAGTATTTGGCACTTCCACGCTCTGGGTATCATCTATGAAATGACTGCAAGTAGGAGGACAATATTAATATCTTCTGTTCCTAATAATACCACATCACAGTTTTCTAATTTCATTTGTTCCATCAAATAACCCTTTGAAGTGACCACACCAGGGCCTGGCAGTCTGTTCTGACTACTTCGTATTCACCATGTTGGTGGAGGAATTCCCCACCCTAAATACGGATGGCCAGACACCTGACGCCCAAAACTGGACAGACGAGACTGATGGCAGTTTAATAGTCACTCAGCCAGGGGAGGAGGACCCGGCCTGCCTTGTGGGGACTGCCTTGCACTTGGGGGCAGAGTGAACCAGCAGGTGCTTGTGGGCTTTGTAGTCATCAGAGCCCTGCTTCACTCAGGAGCATGGGGTTGGTTGGTTTGACCAATTTCAAGAAGCAGCAGGGAAGTGAAACTGATGGGGTTGAGGACTAGGTGGGGTGTATCTAGTCTGGCTGACAGGGGAACTAGCCGGGTGGGGAGCCTTTCTTGCTGAGTGGGGGCCTTTCCTGGTGAGAGCAGAGGAGCTGTTGGGGAGGCCCTATGAGGCTCAAAGATGTCAAGGCAGCACATGAAATTTTGGAATTTACAGACAAGGAAAATTGAAGCCCAGGAGACTACTTGTCCAGATTCACAGGGGTTTCTAGAGGTGAAGCAAAAGCTAGAACTTTGGTCCCGTGCTCCCCAGTCACTGTGTTCTCTCTATGCATGCACAGGTGCTTTAAACCCATCCAAGCAACTCCCCGTAAATATTTCTAGTTGATTGGTAAACCTACCATTGGTAGATTTTGTCAGGCTGGCAGTGTGCTATAGAGAACCTTCTCCCTTCTAGCCTCCCACCACCAACTCTCCAAAATGAGGTACCTTCCGGCTGCAGGATTCCCCTCCCCTAAGGGCAGACTAGTAGTCCCTTGTTCCCAGGGCCTGGGGTCTGGTTTTCCTGGGAGGGTGCACCTGATGTCTCTTTACTTCCTGTGTAGTCAGGAAGAGAGCTCAAGGGCTCCAGCTCAGAGGATCAGACTTTTTGAAAAAAGAACTCACTTTGTGCCTGAAAGGCCCTGCTCCTCCGCTCTCTGAGGGAAAATGAACTCACCTGGTAGCTGGGAAACAGCCCTTAACCAATCAGTAACACAAACAGAATACTCCAGGAGGCCTCGATTCTCTAATCAGCAACCTGAATCACACTGAGGAAATTGTCCTTAATGTATCATCCAAATTTTATGTAGATGCAAAGGTTTCATTTAAATGTAAAACAAAGATAACAGAGTGTATGCTAGTGAAATGTGCCTGTCTTCCAATCATGCTGCTCTTTCCATAGCACTCAAAATTGAAACCCTGCTGTGAAGTTACCCAGCCTCATCTTCCCAGCTAGCAGAACTCCCATTGAGAAAGTCAACTATTTTTTAAATATTTCTTCAGTGCATTTCAGACACCTCGTCAGTCAGTCAATGACCAAGAACCCACTTGATGGCAGGCACTGGCCCAACACCATGGAGGATACACAGGTGAATTAGCAATGGCTCCTGCCCTCAAGGAGCCGATCGTCTAGAAGGGCAACGGAAATGTACACGAGAACAACTCAAGGGTGGTGATTAAAGATGGCACCACACAGAGACTTTACAGGTAACAGAAATGAGAAGTTCCTCCTTTAGAGCCTGAGACACAGGTCCCAGGTCCTGTCATTCCCAAGGCTGAGAAGCCTTTGTGTGTGTGTGACACAGTCCTAGCACATTTATTTTTCTTTGAAATCAGGCCTTTTTTATGGGAGTATGGAGCGGGGAGGGAGAATTCCAACTGTAAAGTCCACTATGGACCAAATCTACTCATTGGGAATGCATTTCCAGCAGGGTGTGGGTTTTCTACGCCACCCCTTTCCTCTGGGCCTCTCAGCTCCCTTGTCTCTTATCTCTGGATGTTGGATGGTTACATGCAGAAATGCAACAGGACTAGGGTTTGAATTAAATCTGGGAGCTTTCTCAGCGGAGGTGCCTCACAGCTGTGAGCTTTGAGGGGTTGTGAGATACAGAGGAGTTCATATTCCTGGAAAAACAAGACTGAGCCCTGAGGAGTTAGCAAAAACACTCCCTTCTCTGCTGCTTAATGGCTGATAAAATTAAGTTCAAGGATAGAGAGTGAATAATTTTATTAACTTCCTAATTTGCATTTGCATATTAAATGACTTTTCTACACTTATAAATGGTTTTATTTTTATAGTATTATAACGTGTGGTTAAGGGTGAGAACTGCTGCATTAAAAACAAGAAACAGTAGCTCTGCCTTAATCAATATGCAAATCATGGGCAGTCACATAGCTGCTACCTCAGTATTCTCATCTGTGAAAAGCTATCAATAGCCCAGGCCACCCACCCTACTCCACATTAATTGTGCACACTGATAGATCAGTTTTCCTACACCATAATTTCCATTTGGTTCATTCATTGCTTTTGAATGGTCAACACTACAATTCTGATGGCTTTAGTCTAGCTTTCAAGACAGACCTCTTCTACATAC
This sequence comes from Choloepus didactylus, assembly GCF_015220235.1. Lineage (NCBI taxonomy): Eukaryota > Metazoa > Chordata > Mammalia > Pilosa > Megalonychidae > Choloepus > Choloepus didactylus. The sequence goes on from NC_051314.1 coordinate 89,437,597, forward strand.
TCAACCACATAAAATGACCTGGACTCTGTAATCCAATCTCATTTCTCTCTACCTCTCAAAAGAACACACATTCTCTCCCGTGTCAGTACGCTCCTACCAAATCCCACCAGGAACACACCTGTACCTATTGAGTTTATTATTCACAGCAAGGGACAACTCACATGGCAAGAGATCATGCAGCATCTCATTAAAAGAGTGTTGGAAGACACTATAGGATTTACACTTGTGTGTGATGATTTGGGGGAGGCTTCAGGATGCTAGGTAATACTTTGACTGAGTATGTTAATAAATCCTATCTATAGCCAGGCTAAAGCTATCATTGGTGAAGAAGTAGCAGTCACTCATATTAGTTGGGAGAAGGGATGTTTGGTAGTTGTGGCTTGGACAAAGTTTGTGTTTTGTCTGCATTCAGACATGTCTATGGAGTGGTCTTGCTTTTTTCTTCATCTATGGTGATCACAGAGTGGCTGTTCTAGTTTGCTAATGCTGCTGGAATGCAAAACACCATAGATGGACTGGCTTTTGTAAAAGGGGGTCTATTCGGTTACACAGCTACAGTCTGAAGGCCATAAAGTGTTCAAGGTAACACATCAACAATCAGGTACCTTAACTGGAGGATGGCCAATGGTGTCCGGAAAACCTCTGTTAGCTGGGAAGGCACATGGCTGGCGTCTGCTCCAAAGTTCTGGTTTCAAAATGGCTTTCTCCCAGGATGTTCCTCTCTAGGCTGCAGTTCCTCAGAAATGTCACTCTTAGTTACTCTTGGGGTGTTTGTCCTCTCTTAGCTTCTCCAGAGCAAGAGTCTACTTTCAACGGCTGTCTTCAAACTGTCTCTGTAAGCTGCAGCTTCTCTCTCACCTTCTGTGCATTCTTCAAAGTGTCCCTCTTGGCTGTAGCAAGTTCACTCCTGTCTGAGCTTATAAAGGGCTCTAGTGAACTAATCAAGGCCCATGATGAATGGGTGGGGCCACACCTCCATGGAATTATCCAATCAGAGTTATCACCCACAGTTGGGTGGGGCACATTTCCATGGGAACAACCTAATCCAAACGTTCCAACTTAATCCCCACTAATATGTCTGCCCCCACAAGACTGAATCAAAGAACATGGCTTTTTCTGGGGGACATAATATATACAAACCAGTACAGTGGCCTTATATGAGATTGATGTTCTGTGAAATTGTTTACCTTCAACAGAAAATCGAAACCTACCTGTCCATACTAGGCTAATTCAGGGCAACACCAAGGTCTAGTTGATAGCTCCACACCAGCTCCTGAATGTCAGGAGCTGAGTTTTTTCCTTAGGAGTGGAGGTTTTCCTTGCTGTCTTCTGTTGGCTTCATGCCAGTCCTCAGAGCTGGAACTAGGGTGAAGCAAGCAAGGCAAGTAGGACAAGAAATTTAAGGAAGCACTTACTCTCAGGTGCCAACACTGCACCTGCGTAACCCTAAGAGTGAGTGCCTCCTTAAGTTTTGTACCCTGTTTCCTTCACTTGACTTACCCCTAACACAAAATCCTTTCGTGTTGTCTCTTCTTCTTTCTCATACCCTAAATTCTACTGCCCCCAAGACCAGATACAGCCTTTTGCTCTCTATTAGTGCTTTCATGTTCAACAGCACAGAGTTTAGCCCCTAATTATTTGCTAATTGCTTCATGTGGATTTGTTTGGTTTCTTCAGTTTCACTATAGATCTTAGCCTGGTTGGTTCTTTTTCGCCATTTATGGCTCATCTTAAATGTGCCCCTAAGAAAGGACTTCCCAGCCAAGCCTAACTAAAAGACACCCATCTCCGGGCATTCTGTCCCTTTGCCTTGTTTTATTTTCTTTATCCATTAATCATTATGTGAAACTGTTCTATTTATTAGTTTACATGTTTATTTTCTGTCTCCACCAGCCATCCCAATGTTAGTTGTATAAAGGAAAGTGTTTTATCTTGTTCATCTCTATATCCCCAGGGCCTCGTCATGTTTAGTTTTTGAATAATCAGACAATATATGTTTCTTGCAAGCACATGTATGAAATATATGTCTTCTGTGTGTGTATTGGGGGTGGCAGTGATGGGGAGATGTTGGAATAGAACAGCAGAATCCTTACCTTCATATAGTTTACAATCAAAATTTAATCAGAGCTCGGATGATTTGAGATTAGGCAAATAGATTTTAGCAGATTAAATACTGCCAGTTGGATGTCCTGATTGCAAATCATTAAAGAGGTCTAATGAGCCTAATTAACATAATTTGAGTTGGTATATACAGTTAGTAATTAAACTGCACTTTAGAAAATTCCAAGTTGCAAAATTCTCTTTAGACTTTCATTTTCTGAGTATTACAAATGCATGAAGTTTTAAGTTGTACGCTGCTGAAGATTCTCTGTAGTGACATTCCTGATAGATCTTCAGGCCTGAATCTGTGCCTGGAGAGTTTTAGGTGATGAGGCTGGAATGGAAATAATTTTGGGAGGAGGGAAGGCTGTCAAGTTTTCATCTGTTTGTTTATGTTTTCCTTTTCCTATTATCATTTTATGTGACTTTTTATAGTTGTTTGTTGTGAGGAAACTTCCATTTTCATCAGCATGCATACTGATTCAATTCAGCTAATATTTAAGCAAATGTTTACCGAGTTCACAGCACCAAACCTGTAGGAGCCAAGCCACTGATTGTCTCTTTTCCTGCAATAAGGGGCATATGAGCCTAGTGCCTCTTTGTACCTTGTTCAAATGATTCCTTTGGCCTTTGACTTACCTGGGATCTCTGCTGACATTGTTTAGCCTCTATTGGCATTCAAGATCTGTGAGTGGACATTGGTTGGAGGTGTTTCTGAGATCTGAAAAACCTCAGCTATCTACCTTGGTTTAAATGGTTCTAGATTACAAAGTAGTGGATATAACTGTTATTTTACACAAAATAATAAATTGTAACTATATATGCATAGAAACAGGTCTGAAAGGCTACCCAGAATGCCCTCTGGGGAAGGAAATAGGATTTGGGAAACAGGGTTGAGGCAGATTTTTACTTTACCTGTACCATATGATTTTTCATAATGAGAATATATTTGTATGTTATTTATATACTTAAAATACTTTTTTAAAATAAGTTTAATTTAAAAAGAAAATACATAATAAATGTCATATCCTCAGATTCTACATCAAAGCATAAAGTAAGAGAAAATCTCAATTCTTGTTGTGTTTGTACACATCTTCATGAAACTCACAACCAGTGGAGAGAAAAGAAGTGCTTTTGGAGGTTACTAAAACCTTCTTCCTTTGGAAGAAGCTCTTTTCCCAGCAGGCATCTTATTGATGATTTATGGTCTGCAGCTCATTCCCAAACACTCACCAATGAGTCTTTGCCTCTCGTCCGAGTGCTGCCTTCCCACCCTCTATCTAGCTGTCATCTTGCTCTCAGTGCCACTGGATCCCCTCTTTCTGATGCTGACTTGATACTGATGGGGAGATAAATTTTCATTTTTGTACCCAACATGTCAGCCACCCCCTCTGCCAAGTCCTTCGCTACTCATAAAAGAACGAAGTGCATGCACAGCCCTCCTGGGGTGACTAGCCCAGGCTGGACACCCAACTCAAGGGCAGCCAAAACCTACAGGCTGATTGGCAGCCTATGAAATATTCTGATATAAATGCCCTTTCCAAACAAGAATAAGCTGGCTTCAGCAGTCTAATTCTAGGAAATTAAAATTTAGAAACACCAAGAGAATGGGGAAGTTAGTGATGAGCATTGTTGCTGAGAATATACAACAGCAAGCATCCTTGAAGTAGAGCAGGGATAAGGAATAGCTGAGCCAGCTGAAGTTGAAAGGAAGCAGACAGACGCTATAAGAAAAAATTGTGAGTAAAAGGTGGGAAAACCAGTTGGTAGTGAGAAGAAAATCAGACTCCCAGAGAAGCAGACCTGCAGAGTTTTAACTGTATCGTGTTAAGGTGGGTTTCCTTCCAGAAGAGCTCCCAGAATTGTCTTGGCATCTGTGATGGTTTGGAACTGTATGTAACCAAGAAAAACATGTTGTAAATGTAATCCATTCTTGTAGCTGTAAACCCAGTGGAAGTAGGACCTTTTGATGAGGTTACTTCCATTAGGATGTGTCCCATCTCATTCAGGATGGGTCTTAGTCCTATTACAGGAGTCTTCTATAAATGGAATGAATACAGAAAGAGGGGAAGAAAGCCAGGGAAGCAAGAAGCTGAAATCAATGAAACCCAGAAGAGAAGGCAGAGGCCAGCAGATGCTACCACGTGCTTGCCATGTGGCAGAAGTGGAAGGATCACTGACAGCCAATGCCTTGATTTGGACATTTTCATGGCTTTAAAACTATAAGCTTGTAAGCTAATAAATTCCCATTGTTTAAGTCAAGACAATTTCATGGCATCTGCTTTGGGCAGGCTAGGAAACTAAAACAGATGGGTCATGGATTCTATGACAAACTTTATATGTTTCTATTACCCAAGCATGTCTCTCCTGCTCCCTTCTTTCACCTTCCATCCCACCCATCTGATGATTACAATTCTAAAGCAAACCCACAAGATATGTATTCAAGTTTTACATGAGACTTTGGGCAAGTTACTTAATGACTTCTGAGATTCGTTCTTTCTATCTTTAAATTCCTATGGCTCAGGATTGCTGTGAGATTCAATAATAGTTTATATAAACAGCTGGCATGGTGCCTGACACAGAGTTAGCACTTAATACAAGTTCATACCCTTTCTTTTTCTCTCTGGATGCTTCCTGTCTTGCACAATAAAGCCCAACCCAACCCACCCCCTCCAGTGGCAGCTATGGTTAACAATGTCTGCTTCCTGTCTCACTGGGTTCTGCTGTTTAAGGGTTTTGTGTTCCCACACTTAATAAAGGAAAGTCAATCTGGTCAAAGCTATAAACATGGAATTTGAGTAAGATTCTGGGCCCATTTCATTTGTTACCTGCTGAATTAGAAGAAAATGGTAAGAAGCCCCATAGTAAAATCAATTGTGCAGGGGGGAAATTACTTGCTTTATATCTAACCCAGTCAGCCTGCAATCAGCAAATATTTATTGAGTCTCTATTATGAGCAAAGGTACTGTAAAGATAGGAGGACCATAACATTGCAAAGATGAAATTAAGGTTCACTATGATTGAATCACAGTAAGTTTATTTATATTTCAATTTATTTAGAATTTGTGAATGCATGCTAGATAGTTGAATAATGTAATAAATACTGTAAGGGTAGTACCTAGCTCTCTTAACTAGATCTTAACTATGACCAACTAGGACCTAATAAAAAAATGTTTTCTGCAGGGTGCCATAGTGTCTTGCTCCTAGATAGTGCTCATTTAATATTTATTATACGAGTGACTCATTAACTACTGTAAATGTTGGAGGAAGTAGCAAACTTCTGTAAATCTTTGAGCTCAACTGGTGTAGTGTTATGTAGAAAAATATATGGAGGTATTATAATTATGACAGTGCTGAATTACCCTAAAATCATAAATTTAAGAAGCACCCAAATATACATTTGTCCTAATAAACTAATTCTGCCTTTTTTCCCTGCAAGCCCACAGACGATAATTTTTGAAAGAGGATCTGTATAAATCTTTCTGGAGCTGTTCATTATAAATTTTCTATATTTTAAGAATCTCAGAGAGGTGATTTTCTGTGCCCTGATGATCTCCTTCTCTCCAAAAAAAAACATACCAAAACAAACAAAAAGAATAGAAAACTGAGCATCCTCTATTAATTTAATAAGGCAATATGGAAGACTGACATTCTACAAGCACTGTCAATCCATTTTTAGGCAAAAAAGACTAGTGCAAATATAATTATTTTATCAACTTAAAGACCTGCCTTAGAAAAATATAAACCACAGCATCAATAATTCTTTAAGGACAATGAACCGAGAAAAATCTTCTATGAAAAATTGAGAAAATTTGATGGATAATTTGCTCTTCTTACCACACACAAATTTTTCCCCAATATATACAGGTTAGGAAAATGAGAAATCTCAGCTTGAATAAAACATGATATACCTCCTTTGGGAAGATCACTTTGACTCCGAGGTTAAGTAATGGAAAGTAAAAGTTAGAGATCTAAAACCTAAAATAATGTTTGTATTATTTTATCACAGTATGATAAGCCCAAGTCAACAGTCATCCCCAAAACCCTAAAGAATACCCAGTCCCTATCTAAGACTCTATAAAAGTTTCATTCTTCAGAAACTTAAATCCTCCAGAGAGCTCCTATGCCAGCTAAGTCCCAAAACTCAGAGGCAACAGCCTCTTCAGGAACATCAAGTAGATGTGTCCCCTTTGCTCATAAAGTTGACACCCCTTTTCAACATGAACAGGTTAAGGTGGTCACTGCCTAGACATCCCTGAGGATCGCGAAAGTAATTAAACTAGAGGAAGGGGTAGCAACAGACAAGACAGAATTTAACAAAGAATTATGAATACTGAATCTCTATATAATTTTCTTTTTCTTGGGTGCTAGGATATTGGAATAGCTAGAAGGAAAGAACTAAAATGGTGGAACTGTAACCCATAACATTCTTTGAAATTTGCTATATAGCTACTTGTTAAATTGTAATTTGAAAATTATCACTTTTGTATATATATTTCACAATAAGGAAATAACTGAAACTGTGGAACTGTAACCCACATTTCATTCTTTGAAATTTGTTCTCTAACTACTTGTTAAATTGTATTTGGAAAGTTATTCCTGCTATGTAAATATGTTATATTCCACAATTTAAAAAAAAAAAAAAAATGAAGCGACAGACTTTCTACATTGAAATCCTTTGTATGAGAAGTTCCACAGCAAGGAGCAATCCAAAATAGCTTGCTTATGAGGCAGGCTTATAATAGGGCACTCTGAGCAGGCCAGGGGCGGCAGTCAGTCCGAATGAAGGGTGGGTCAGCATCAGGCTATAGCCGAGATAGCCAGATGCAAGGAAAAAGGAGAGGTTAAGAATAGAGAGTTCCACCCCTACCTTAGTCTAAAGCATAGCAACAGGCCAACAGACAAAGCCTGAACATAGCTCAATCAAGCACGTCTCCTCTCTTGGGCACGCCCATGCTGACCTCTTAAGTGTGGACTCCTTCTTAAGGCCTTTACTGTTTTCCTTCTGCATGTACCGGCCTTTCAAATAAATTCCACTGCTTGCTACTATTTGTTCTCTTGTCCTTGAATTCCTTCTTGAGACAAGAAAATCGAGCCTGGAGCAGAGCTCATCTCTGGTGCCAGCCGGAGCTCCGCCAACACCTATTGTTGGCAAAATGGCTCAAAATGCCATTGCTCAAGGGGGATAAGTACTTCATCAAGAAAAAGGTCAAGTTAAACAAGGAGAATAAGACCTGGCATATAATTATCATCTCCCAACTTGACACTTAGTTGTTAGATAACTACCATAAGATAAGATAATGGACAGAAAGGAACAGATAATGGATAGAAAGGAACATCTTAAAGGAGAAAACCAAAAATACAAAAATTGTTCAAGAAAGTGAATGACTAGAATAATGTCTTTAGGAGCCATCACATGGATCAGTCTTCATTATAATATTGCATTATAATGAAATGCTTTTATTTCTCATGATTAAATGACTTGTGATAGGGAACAAGACTCTGTTTTCTCCAACTTCACCTCACATACATTTTCCCTCTATCAACATCATCATCATCATGAAATGCTTAAGAAATTACCATGTGCTTTGTAAGAGGAGGGGCCAGAATATCTATCTGCTCCTGGTACTTTGGCTCCAATTCCGCTCCCTTTGGCAATCTATCCCATACTATCTTAGGGTGGGCATGCTTCCTGTGACTCTCTTGCCCACAGTAATTCCGGAGCGCAGAAACTGTCTTACAGGCTCCTCTAACTTGTCTCAAGTTCTCTAAGATAGCCCTGAGCAAGTCGTAAGCTTTCAGCAGATACTGACTGAATGAAGTAAAATCGATCTAATGGAAGTTTTCCCTCTCAAGTCCTCACTCTTCCTTTGCTGTGTCTCAGGCAGAGGTGATGCTGTCTTTTCCATTGAGAATCCATACAATGACTCTTACAGACTTTTTTCAGACATCCTGAGTTTTTCTGTGAAGTCCTTTGTTTTCTTAGAATTCTTTTTTTTTTAAATGTTCCTTCGAGTTAAATAACTGTGCAGTGTGTGCCTCCATGGTGCCCACCTCTGTTTGCCTGGAGCTATAACAGAGTCTCTATATGGAAAGAATCATTGTGCATGGACAGATAACATTGCCTGGCCCAATGAAGTCCTCTGGGAAAAGGCAGTCTTTATTTTTATTCAATCAGATTAATCTAATTAATTATAACTCTTAAAAAGAAAAACAACAGCACATCGAGGAGATAAGCAGAATGAAATAAGTAACGTTTTATGGAGTCTTAGAGTTGCAAAGCATATTCACAATACTCCTGATTATTATCTCCAGAAAACTGAAGCTCAGAAAGCAGAACCCTCAGCCACCAAATTGGTGGATTTTCCTACTTAAACATCAGACTATTTTGAATGTGTCCTTTCCTCCCCAGAGAGTTCTCAATGAACCTTCTGTTTAGGTGTGATTACTAATTAACTAATTAGTTCAATGATTTGCTAATCCATTCATTCAATATTCGGTCCCAAACCCATCCCTTCATTCCTAAAGGATTAAGATAGATTGTCATCATTCAAGCTGAAAAACAAAAGGGACAATCTGTTCCTCAACATTTCCTTCACAAAACCCTTTGTCCCCCAGCTGGGCTTCTGCTTCTTATCTAAACCAAGAAGTAAAGCCTGTTTGGCGATAGCCCCTGCTCTTCTCTTCTAGGCAGCTTTGAAGCCTCTGGCTAGGGCCGAGCAGTGCCTGAAGACGACCTTCCACCCTCTTCTAGTGCTTCAGCTGAAGACAAATGCTTTATAAGTATCCCCTTTGAGCTTAAAACCCACACATGCAAAACATCTGATAAAGGAAAAGAACCGTCAAGCAGTTTCCCAGCGGCCTCCTCGAGAAACAGATTAAGTGTCCATGCATTTAAAATGAGCCTAAATCATGCCAAAAGGTGACATAGGCTGGACCGTCAGAGTTTGTTCATGGAAAACCCACACATGCAAAACATCTGATAAAGGAAAATATGTCCATATAGTGGAAATGGACATTTGTCCATGTATTTCCCACTGCGCATATGCTTGCTCATTTTATATATGATAACTCTAAAATAACTGCTTTTACAGAAATATGTGGTGTTTTCCACTTGGCCCCTTTCAATAGCCATAGTGAGTTCTAAATTTCTCCTACCAGAGGTCTAACTCTACCACGCAATTTTTTCATTTTCCCCTGTCCGCTTCAGGAAAATGCCCATGGTTTTTCTGGTGATGTTTTTCCAGTATGAAAAATTCAAGCACAGAAAATGGTCCAGCTGATAAACGTGCTCATCTTCCATTTGTGCTTTCTTCACTTTAAAATGGACGTACTCTGCCATATGTCGGGAATTATGGAGAGATTCTTTATCATCCGATTATACTCAGCTGTTGTTTACTTTTAGTGAATTGAATGTTGACAATTATGGTTTGAGACTTTTTTTTAACAGCATATGCTGAACAAGATAAAATATTTAGATCAACTTACTTTGGACTCAGTAATTACGCTACATTCTTTCAGCCCATTTATGACTAAATTAGAACATTTAGTAATGTTTGGTGACAACTCCCACACTTTGTAAGCACAAAGGAAAAAAATATAATTTATTTAATTGGCTTTCATTTGGAAGGAAAACAACCCCATTTCAAGCATCTCACTGTTAGAAAAGCCACTTATATCCCCCCACGAAAATACCCAGATGCTCATACATTTGGAAAATTAACATATCTTCCACTAGGAAATTTAAGAAGGCTATTTCCCAGTTTAAGTCCTAGACATTACAACCATTCTTTGCACAGCAATATTCTGGCAGGATCACCAATGGTCACCCCCTCTTCCTCTCACATTTTCTTTACAGAAGCCCCAAACTTCAGAGTTGAGGCTATTGATTTATGATTCGTTTCCGGTGCCCCCAGAGACAGGCTAAATGGCCTCCCACGTTGGTCCTTCCTTCATTCAATAACCACTAGTGAGCACCTACTACATACTAGGCCAGTGCTGGGTCCTGGGATTCTGAGATGAACTAAATGGGGTCCCTTCTTCAAGGAGCTCACGACGTAAAGGCAGAGACAAGGAAATGCACAATTACAACCAGGTGCTGGAGCAGAGGGAAACCTAACAAGGACTCAGCCAGGGTGAGTGGCAGCAGGGTGGCTAGGAAATACCACCAAGAGCAGGTGACATTTGGATGAGTAAAGGAGAATGAGGTGCTTCATGCAATGATGCCCATCCCTCAGGGACAGGGACCCAGGAGTGCGTCCCTGAGTCAGGGATGGCCTTTAGTTCAGGAGGGTGGGGGAAAGGGGACGGCAGTGGCTCGCTGAGTGGAGTGGGGTTCAGAATGAAGAGTTGGGTACAGAGCAGATGGTGCTGGGCTCTGCCCTTGAACTTGACCCTAAAGGCTGTGGGGAGCCCATGAAGGATTCTGCATTTTCTTTAGCATTTTTACCAGTATTAATATGGCCAACTCGGTACTCACCACTTGGTTAAGCCTGAGACTATCAAGTTACCCGAATAAAGGTAAAGTATTCCCTTGCTCAGAATAACATCCTGGGCAGGAGGTCGGCTGCTGCTGCTTCTTTCAAATTAGAGCAATGGACCACCTAGTTACATTGGTTACTGCCTAAGTCAAAATGCAGCACCCCACCCCGCTCCCCCACCCCCACCTCCTCCCACTTGGCCTGCAGATGTGTTTGCTTTACATTTAACAGAACTGAGAGGATTTTTTTCTGTTTCATTTTCTTGGAAATACGGAATTTAAATATCTGTGGTTTAGCGCTGGGCTCACTGCTGAAGGGTGGTAATTGCTGCTATTTCAAGGAAGAGAAAAAAAGTGAAAAAAAAAAATTACAATCTTCCAATTAGAATAGTGCCTGGCACACAGCAGGAACTTAAAACCAGTGCTGGTTGATTGATGGAGAAAAGTTATTAAGTTACATGATTTACTCAAGGTCCTACCACATCTCGTGCAGTGGCCTTATTCACTGAAATACAAAGAACAGTACAAATACCTGTGGTTAATTTTATTGTTGATAGTGGCAGGGCCAGGGTTAGAACATGGAATTCCTCGCACCCCAGTCCATGTCTGCCAGCTCTGTTTGACGGCCTTTCCAACATGTTCAGATTATACCAGAGGATCAGATGTCCAGGCTGTGTGGTCATACGGGCATGGGGCCAAATCCTAGCCCTATTCACTATTCACTATTTGACCTTGGACCAGCTCTTAGCATCTCTAAGCTTAGTTTCTGCATCTGTAAAATATCGTAATAGTAGTATCTTTCTCACCAGGAGTGGTGAGTGTTCAGCGAGATGATGCATGTAAAATGCCTCACCACCAGGTCTGGTCACAGGCAGTGCTGGATAAATATCACTTATTATTAGAGAAGATTATGTCCCCTGGTATATAACTGGAGCTCGACCACAGCAGGGTGCCACAGAGAGAGAACAAAGCATTTTTCATCTTTCCTTCAGTTTTTCTGCCTGGCCTTTCCAACAAGATTTTCCACACTTGGAACATATGTGATCTACCCTGAATAACTCACTCAGGCTCATCTGGTGTGGACTCCTGCTCTATGTTCAGCCCCCTTCCAACCTCCTGATCATACAGCTGCCCTGCTGATGACTAGAGAAAATGCAGAATCCTTTGTGGGCTCCCCACAGCCTTTAGGGTCAAGTTCAAGGGCAGAGCCCAGCACCATCTGCTCTGTACCCAACTCTTCATTCTGAACCCCACTCCACTCAGTGAGCCACTGCCGTCCCCTTTCCCCCACCCTCCTGAACTAAAGGCCATTCCTGACTCAGGGACGCACTCCTGGGTCCCTGTCCCTGAGGGATGGGCATCACTGCAAGAAGCACCTCATTCCCCTTTATTCGCCCAAATGTCACCTGCTCTTGGTGGTATTTCCTAGCTACCCTGCTGCCACCCACACTGGCTGAGTCCTTGTTAGGCTCCCCTCTGCTCCAGCACCCTGTTGTAATTGTGCATTTCCTTGTCTCTGCCTTTATGTTGTGAGCTCCTTGAAGAAGGGACCTCATTTAGTTCATCTCAGAATCCCAGGACCCAGCACTGGCCTGGAGTGTAGTAGGTGCTCACTAGTGGTTATTGAATGAAGGAAGGACCAACGTGGGAGGCCATTTAGCCTGTCTATGGTGGCACTGGAAACCAACTATAAATCAATAGCCTCGACTCTGAAGTTTGGGGCTTCTGTAAAGAACATGTGAGAGGAAGAGGGGGTGACCATTGGTGATCCTGCCAGAATATTGCTGTGCAAAGAATGGTTGTAATGTCTAGGACTTAAACTGGGAAATAGCCTTCTTAAATTTCCTAGTGGAAGATATGTTAATTTTCCAAACGTATGAGCATCTGTGTATACCTATTCTCACAGCTCTGAGCAGTCACTTAGGAAGGCCCCAAAGAAAGTTGTCTTTTATAGAGGGGGTGGGAAGAGATGCCCTGAGGTCCTAAGCCTTTGGCTGGGAGAATTCAGAGAAGAGTGGGGAGGGGGCAGAAGAGTGAGATCAAGACTGAGAGCTGAGGAGGGCAAAAGATGGATGGAGACATGACTGCATTGTGAAGACATGGTGACTGGCCATTTGGAAAGGTTTTGGTGTGTAACATGTGATACAAGTTCCTCTTTATCTACACAATTGTTAGTAAAACTCTTCCTTGTTAAGGGCTGTGCTAGTCATTTGCCTCTTGGCTCTCATATCCACTCCCTGTCTGTCTCTGCTCTGCTTTGACTGTTGCAAACTGTGATTCCCAGGCTCTCTTGACCACCAGCTGTAGGCTAGGTTCACCGGTGAGATTTGAAGTTGGGAGGAAAGGAGAAGCCAGGGTATTTCTTGCCTTTTTTGTCTGCTTTAAGAGGCATCTCTGGCAGCAGTTACAACTCCATTATGGTGCCAGTTCTTGTCCAAACAGGCCTTTTATGAGTTAGTTTCCACCAGTTTCCAGGCTCAGGTAGCGCCACCTCCTTCCTTTGCCCTCCAGCCCTAAGTGTGGGGGTGGCTTCCCAGTTGCTAATCTTTGCGATAACTCATTTGCCCCCAGTTACTCTTTGAGCCTCGCTAACACCTTTGTAAGTAATTCCCTTTAGTTAACACTTTCAATTTAATAGCCTGGAGTGGATTCTGTTTTCCTGGCAGAACCCCAATGGATACCAAGCAAGAGCACCTTCTCTCCTCTCCTGACTTCTATAATGAAGGATTTTCCTAAACACAGCTCTTGTTTCCCTCCGTCCCTTTACTCATTCCATCCCTGGGGCTGTGGAGTGAGTAAGCTGATCATAATTTTGGAAGATTTGCTGGGCCTGGTGGCTCAGCTCTTCTTCTTCCTTTTTGGGGCGAGCCTCCCAAGGGAGAACACAATGTCTCCTCTGCTTCTCTGTATTGTCAGTCTCGCCTGGGCAGGCCTCCCTGGCCTAGTGAGCACCTGACCATGGGCAAGTCTGTCTAATTTTAGCTCACTTGGCCTCCAGACTTAAAGCCTAGTCTTCCCCTGCTTGACCTCTTGCAGTAACAAATGTGATAGGTCCCCATTTGTTCTACCTTTGATTTATTTCTCAATCTGTTCAGAACTTAGGTGGGGAAGAGGTCGCCTTCAGAGACCTTAACACTAATCACCAGTTCTTTTGGAATTGCATTTATAGGGTTTTTAGATGCTATCAAGGCAGAGAATGGCCTAAAGGCAGGGGTGTCTGGGCTTGGCTGATTAGACAATGTTCCCCTCCTTGGCGATTTCTGAGGCCTTCCAGTGGGGCTCACAAGTGTCCATGGATCAGCCCTGCTTATTGCTCCCTTCCCAACTCTGCAGCCCCTCACCCTGGCAGGTCTTCAGAGCTAGAGCACTGTTCCCAAAACCCGAGCTGTTGTGGCCAAAAGTAATGTTTGGCCATGAGGTTGGAATCCCACCCAGACTCCCGCATCATTGCGGTTAGAAATTGAGCTCTGCTGAGCTCGGGTGGCAGCGAGGCTGACTTCCACCACCACCCCCTTGCTTCCCAGACTGGAGACCTCCCTCCCTCAGGGAGAATCCCTCCTCAGTTGTCCCCATCATTCTCCCTGTAATCTGACTACTTAGGACCACCCTGTTTCAAGCACATGGATGTGCATACATGTTTAATGCCCTAGGGTGTACATGGTTCAATTTTTTTTTTTTCCTAGGAGGCTCCTCAGTTCTTATGTTAAGTCAAGGATTCAAATATACAAATTCCAAGGGAAAGTTATCCCAACTTCACTCTGGAGCATCTGAGTCCCAGCCATGACCTTGTGCCAATGTATATCTAAAAAGTTGAGCCCAAGGTAAAGAGCACTGGCTTCTAGATGCTGCCTGGGCAGTTTCTCCTTGGCTCATTCTCTTTGATCAATTCATATTAATTTAGTAGAGAAAACTTGAGCTTTTGGAATAAAGTTAGATAAAACGACTGTACGCAAGAGGATGTTTCTTCACATTTAAATCCCATGATAAGAACCAGGATTCCAGGATAAGTGGGAACACACCTAAGCTGAGAAACAGATCAGGACTCTGTAGCAGAGAATGTACTATGACCCTAGCACAATGGAATGGACGATAAAATGAGGTCCTTTTAAATAATTCTATAAGGAAGCACTGCAGGCTGACTTAAAGCAACTTGCACTTATAAATAAATTCCAGTGATAGGAAAAAAGTCAGTGTGTGGGTACTTTTCATCATTTAACCCTTATGCCAAGCACAGTGCCAGGCACCGAGAAGGGGGGAATCAATGATGAATGAATGAGTCAAGTTTTAAAGACACTCCAGTTAATCATAAAGGTCTGGTAGAGGAGACAGCCAAGCTTGGTGCATCAATCCAAGACCATTTGTCTAAAAAAATACTGATTTAGCCATTTTCTTATTTTTCAAACCCTGATTTTCCTTCCATCTTCTTTAACCTCTTTGTTCTCTTATTTTACCTTATTTCTCCCTCTAGCCTCATCTATGGGCAACAAACTCTGTTATATGATACAATTAGGGAAGAGGGAATTACCTTTTAGTTAATGGTTTTGGAGCTACTCTTTCTGCCACTACTGTCCTGCCTGCACTTGGGCAAGTTGTTTAACCTTTCTGGGACTCAAATTTCTCCCTCCTAAGTGGCATTAGTAAGAGAAGTTCTATGGACCTCTGGCAGTGTTTGCTGAGAAGATAAAGGACAGTTGAAAACACTTTCTTGAAAGTTAAAAGCGCTATGTTTGATGTACAAATCATTGTTCCCAGGGTAGCCACAAAGGACCAAGTGTGGTAGCTGAGTGCAGTGAGAGCCACTTAGCACAAAGTTTCTCCCTCTGATGTCCATTGGTCCTGTAGCTGTGCATTTGTCCTCAGCAGCTCATCCTTTAATAAGAGCTACAGAAAAATATATCCAAGAATGAAATAGAGATGGAAAAGATGTGGCTCTAATAATGGTTTGGGAAGGAAACCCCTTTCTTTCAATGTAATGGAAGCTGGGGGGAGCAGTTCCTGGGTGGCCCCAACATCTCTAGGAAGGGTTATACAGTGTGCCCAATCCTTACAGCAGTAGAGAAGGAGCAACTGAGAAAGAAAAATTAAAATGTACGTGAGAGCAGGGAAAATGGATGGATGGATAGATGCTGTAATGATTATAATGATGACTACTGTTTATCAAATGTCTGCCAAATGTCAAGCGTTTTACTCTGCTGTGTACTGCATTTATCGCTGATCTTCCCACAGCACTATGAGTTATGTGTTATTATTTCCAACTGAAGACCAGGACACATGCTCATAGAGGTGTTTAACTTACTTAAGATCACATAACTACTAAATGATAAAACCAAAATTCAAGTCCAAATCAGTTTTAACCCTGGCCTGTGTTTTGTTTTTCCACATTTTCTGGAGATGGTGGGAGCTGTTAGCCTTTGAAAGGAAGAGATACATCCATCTTTGGTAAAGGAAGAAAGGATGAAAGGATGGTGGGGATACAAAAAACATTCAAATGCTTCCACAGGGAAGGAGATGTGTCTGTCTTTTTACCATTTTACTGTCACATTTTCCTATTGTATTCTCAGCATCTAGTCCAGTCCTGGCACAAGTAGGTAGTCAATAAATATTTGCTGAATGAATTAATGAACAAATAAAATGTCACAGATAGCTTTTCATGAAGATGGCACTGAAAGCGAAGAAAGAAGCCCCTGCCACTCCCCAAACCAAAGCCAAAGCAAAGGCTTTGAAAGCCAAAAAGGCAGTACTGAAAGGCATCCACAGTCACACAAAAAAAGAAGATCTGCACTTCACCCACAGTCCAGCTGCCCAAGATGCTGCGTCTCAGAAGACAGCCCAAATATCCTGGGAAGAGCACCCCCGGGAGAAACAAGCTTGACCACTAGGCCATCATCAAGCCCCCCCTGACCACTGAGTCAGCCATGAAGAAGAATGAAGACAACAACAGACTTATGTTCACTGTGGATGTCAAGGCCAACAAACACCGGGTCAAACAGGCTGTGAAGAAGCTTCATGACATTGACGTGGCCAAGGTCCACACATTGATCTGGCCTGATGGAGACAAGAAGGCATATGTCCACTGGCTCCTGACTATGATGCTTTGGATGTTGCCAACAAAATTGGGATCATCTAAACTGAGTCCAGCTGGCAAATTCTAAATATAAGTTTTTTGACCATAAAAAAAAAAAAGAAAGAAAAAAAAAGAAAAAAAAGTCACAGAGACCTTTTGACATGTACAGAAGAGAAAATAAGGAACTTTGGATTGTCTTTGCCTTGTCTTTGCCATGTCTTAATAAGAGGAGATGTGAGGAGTTGAGATAAGTAGACGAGATTCAGAAGACCACTTGGTCCTCCAAAAGTTTGTATGAATTTGTTAGTTATTTCTGTGTAGCGGTCTCTTGGCCAGGAAGCTGTCAAAGATGTTTTGGGAATGCTCTCTAACCCCACATAATCTGTTATCATTATCATTAATTTTTAAAAAGCCAATTAATTAAAACCTACCCTATGCAAGGTATGTTATAAAATTATGATGTTGGGAATTATGATCTCCATTAAGTAGTTGAGGAAACTAATAAGTAGTGCTGGATAGACCCAGGAATCAAATCAAGTCTGCTTTAAACACACATCTTTAAATATCTACTGAAATAGTAATTATTCCTACATATATTTTCCATTTTACCCATTAATACTTCTGTGCATATCTGTAAATGGCAGACTCTTAAAACATATGTATGGCTAATGAGCTATCCAAGGAGGATATCAAGAAAAAAAATTCCACTTACAATAGGAACTAAAAGAATCAAATATCTAGGAATAAACTTAACCAAGGACATAAAGGACCTACAATCAGAAAACTACAAAACAGCTCAAGGAAATCAAAGAAGACCTAAACAAATGGAAGGACATTCCATGTTCATGAATTGGAAGACTAAATTTTGTTAAGAAGTCAATGCTACCCAAGCTGATCTACAGATTCAATGAAATACCAAAATGCCAACAGCCTAATTTTCAGAAAAGGAAAAGCAAATTATCAAATTTATTTGGAAATGCCTTGTATAGCCAAAAACATCTTGAAAAAGAAGCATGAAGTTGGAGGACTCACACTTCCTGACTTTAAAGCATATTACAAAGCTATAGTGGTCAAAACAGCATGGTACTGGTATAAAGACAGAGATATTGATCCATGAAATTGAATTGAGAGTTCAGAAACAGACTCTCAGATCTACAGTCAACTGATGTTTGACAAGGCTCCCAAGTCCACTCAACTGGGACAAGGAGACTCTTCTGGTGCTGGAAGAACTGGATACCTGTAACCAAAAGAACGAAAGAGGACCCCTATCTCACATCTTACACAAAAATTAATTCAAAATAGATAAAAAAATATAAGAGCCAATACCATAAAACTCCTAGAAGAAAATGCAGGGAAACATCTTCAAGATCTAGTAATAGAAGGTAGTTTCTTAGACCTTACACCCAAAGCACAAGCAATGCAAGAAATGTTCGGAAATGGATGGAGGTGATGGTAGTATGGTGAGTGTAATTAACAGCACTGTATCATGTCCATGATTGTGGTTGAAAGGGGGAAGTTTAGGGTCATTTATGTCACTAGAAAGAAAGCTAGAAGATGAAACATGGGACTGTATAACACAGTGAACCTCTGATGGATGACGGATGACTGTGATTAATAGAACAAATATAAAAATTTTCTTTCATAAACTAGAACAAGTATATGTCACTATTAACAAGGAGTTAATAATAGAGTGGTGTTGTGGTTTGAAGCTGTTATGTACCCCAGAAAAGGCCATGATCTTTTTTTTCCACATAGCATACATTACGTCAATGATAATCAATCCATATCTCGCATTATCATCACTTAGTTGTATAATCCTCATCACTCTCCATTTTAAACAATTCTCATGGACCCAACACGTCTTGTAGCTGTTTTCAATCCTTAATTATTTGTCCCTAGTATTTGTGTGGTACTAGTATGGTATTCCTATTAATTATAGTCCCTAGTATGCAATATGTAGATTTTTCCTGTATACGCTTCTGTTGTCAACTCTCTGGGCTAGTGTCATACCTTGGAAGTGTATCATGCAAGCACCTATCTATATTTTTAATGCTGATCTGTGGGATACATGCCTTTAAACAATCCCTTTAAATCCTAGTCACCTTCACTACCGCTCTGATAGTTATAATTCCATTAACAAACAATCATCACCCCTATCCATTCCCATACCTTTGAATTCACCATTATTAACATATCTGAATGTATTAGATTATCATTCTCCCTCACTAGCTTCTGTCTATCACTAGGTCCCCAATATTCTACATTATATAACATTGATATTACATTGTTCAGGGAGTTCATAAAAGTAGTAACATACAATATCTTTCCTTCTGTGTCTGACTTATTTCACTCAGAACTATATCTTCAAGGTTCATCCATGTTGTCATGTTTCAGGACCTTGTTCCTTCTTACTGCTGCATAATATTCCATTGTATGTATACACTATATTTATTATCCACTCATTTGTTGAAGGACACTTGGGTTGTTTCCATCTCTTGGCAATTTTGAATGGTGCTTCTATGAATATCGGCATACAAATGTCTGTTTGTGTCACTGCTGTCAAATCTTCTGGGTATATACTGAGAAGTGGAATTGCCAGATGGTAGGGTAATTCAATATCTAGTTTTCTGGGAAACCACCAAACTATCCTCCACAGTGTCTTTACCATTATACATTCCCACCAGCAACGAATGAGAGTTCCAATTTCTCCACATCCTCTCTAGCATTTATTGTTTCCTTTTTGTTTAATGGCAGCCATTCTTATTGGTGTGAGATGATATCTCATTGTGGTTTTGATTTGCATCTTCCTAATAGCTAGTGAAGCTGAACATTTTTTCATGTGTTTTTTTTTTTAGCCATTTGTATTTCCTTTTCATAAAAATATCTTTTCATATATCTTTTTTCCATTTTATAATTGGACTGTTTGTACTGTTGTTGAGTTGTAGGATTTCTTTCTATATACAGGATGTCAGTCTCTTATCAGATGTAGGGTTACCAAATATTTTCTCCCATTTAGTTGGCCGCCTCTTCACCTTTTTGACAAATATATTTAAGGCCATGTTCTTCTTTTTTTTTGATAATTAAGTATTTTTGACATACAGATTTTAATCTCACATGTATTTGCATAAAATTAATTTTTTCTGAGTAACAGTTCAGAACTGCATGCTAGTTCCACTCATCCTCTTTTCATTTTCTATTTACAATCTAAACCTCACACTGTCCTTTCATAATCAAAGTTGTTAGCACCAAGAAGGAAAGAGCTGCTGGTCCCTTTCCTTACAGCAACTTAGGGATTTTGTGTACATAAAACATGTTGGGCAGGTTCCTGTTTAAATCATTATTTCTTTGGCAACATTTGGTCTCCTGTTGTGTAGACTGCCTTTTACTTTTCTGACAAAGTACTTTGAAGTACAAAAGTGTTTAAATTTTGAGGAGATCCCATTTATCTGTTCTTCTTTCATTGTTTGCACTTTGAGTGTGAGGTCTAGGAAACCACCTCCTATTAAAAGATCTTAATGATATTTCCCTACATTTTCTTCTAAAAGTCTTACAAGGCCATGTTATTTTAGTCCATTCCTTTGGGTGCAGACCTGTTGTACATGGGACATTTTGGTTAGTTTATTTCAATTGAGATTTTACCCACCCCATTCAATGTGGGTCTTAATCCTTTTACTGGAGTCTTTTATGGGAGGATAAAAGATAGAAAAAGCCCAGATTGCTCAGAGAAGCTGGGAGGAAGTCACTGAAGCCAGAAGCTGGAAGCAATGAAACCCAGGAGGGGGGGACCAGCAGATGCCACCGTGTGCCATTTCAGGTGACAGAGGTGTCCTGGATGCCAGTGGTCTGTCTTCAGAGTCCAGGTATCATCCTTTTGATACTTTGGGTGGATTGTACAGTGTGTGAATACATCTCAATAAAACTGCCTAAAAAAACATAACTACAATAAGATTATCACCCCAAAAAGAAATTAACAATTCTTTTAATGATATCAAATATCCAGTCAATGTTCAAATTTTCCAGAATTCCTTTTTACAGGTGCCTGATCAAATCAGAACTAAACATGAGGCACACATATATTGCAATTAGTTTACATGAATCTTTCACTCTATAGTCCCTGTCTCTGCACCCCCACCTTAACTTACTTGTAAAAGAAATCAACTCTTTTGTCTATGGAACTCCCCAAAATCTGAATTTTGCTGAATGTATCCCCAAGATGTCATGGAACATGTTCTCATATGTTCTGCTTTACCTGAAATTGGTATTTGATTCTAGAAGCTTGAAGAGAGTCTATTTTTCTAGTTTCTTATGAAGAACACTTCATAAGAAGTCATCTATACTTCCTTCAGGAAGAATGTAAAGTCTGAACATCTCTTTTTGAGAAGTTTGCATCTGTTGAAGATTGATATAGCTGATAAAACAAATAATATACAATGGTTGGCTTAACAACAGGAATTGATTGGCTCAGTTTCAGAAGCTAGAAGGCTTGATTCCTCCCTGGGTTGGTATCTTCTGGCAAGTCATCAATCTTTGGGGTTCCTTGGCTTCTCTGGCAAATGGCAATGCACATGGCTATGTCGTCGCCACCTTCTGCTGCTCCCTGTGGCTTTTCTCTGTGTCCTATCACCTTTGTTTATAAGGACTTCAGCCTTATTGTATTAAGGCCCACCCTCAACATTTTGGCACACCTTAACTAAAAACATCTTCAAATGGTCCTATTTAAAATGGTTCACATCCACAGGAGTGGAAACATTTTTCTGGGGTACCTAACTCAATCTACCACAATGATCATGGGCTTAAGATTCATTATTTCATTGAGAGCTGCTGCAAAATGTTAATATTCTAATCCTATCACTCTTTCATTTATTAGCTGAAATTATTAAACAAAAAAACAAAGCAGACTTCCTTTCATCGACTAGTTACTTTGAGGTACTGTCTATACAAGTAAAGGCAGGAGAAATGCTTGATTTTTCCCCTTTATTTGCCATTTTTTAAAATAGTGGGTTGGCTCCTTAGCATTCTCCAGAGGTTACCGTGAGGGATTTTGTTGTGGTGGTTGTTTTATTTGTTTGTTGTTTAGTTTTTGTTTTCTTAATGCAGACTCTGAAGCCAGACTATGCCGATTCAGAATCCCAGTTCTGCTAGGTACTAGCTATGTGACTTTGAGCTAGGCATTTAACCTTTCTGAACCTTGCCTTCCTCATTTATAAATTAGGGATATTTCATGATTTCTTTATCCACAGGGTTGTTTTGAGGATTAAATGAGGTAATATATATAAAGCACTTGGAAAAATGTTTGGTGTGTAGTAAGCCCAATTAATACCTATCATTAGCATGTGGTGGTTGTTTCTAAGTGGCCTTGAGTGGATCCTGGGCAATGGTATCCCCATTGGGTTTAAAGAGGTTTAAAGAGAGAATGTTGACAAAGCGGGGGAGTGGAATAAGTGTATTTGTGTTTTTTAAACGTCAGTCAAGGAACAAATCCCTGTTCCCTTACTTATTAATTGTCAAACTTTGGTAAGTGGACAAATTGCTCTAAGCCTCAATTTCTTCATCGTAAACAAGATTACTAGTACAGGTTTCATAGAGTGGCCAGAGGATGAGCCATCCTGCACAATGCCTGGCACAGATGAAGTGCTCAGTAAGTGTGAACTGTGAAGTGTCAAAACCCAGCAACACAGGCCATGGTCCATGTGCCCACTCCACACTTCTCTCCCTGACTAGATTTTTCTCTCCACATAACTAGTTTGTTCTGCCTTTTCCTCATGTCTTTATTCAAATCAAAAAGGTAAGCAAAACATTCCACACAAACATCTGTAATGGAAAGTTCTCAATGGTCAGTGCAGTACACAGCTGTATAAACTTACGCTCCAGTAGTTCACAGTAGAATGTTTTAATTTAAATGATATTTTTAAAGGGAGGATCTTACAACTGGCTCCACAAATAAATATGGATCATCTGAACAGCTCAGCACCCAAGTCCAGATGGGTTCTTTGTTATCTTATTTGTACTCCCTGCCTTATCAGATGTTTCTTCCTTCTTCCTGTTTCACAGCTATAAGTCCTTTGCTTTGCTTTGGTTATCTATCCACTATCTGTTTTGGGCATTTCATTTGAGATGGTATGAGTGGAAAAAGAAGGTATTTTGTTTTCCCAATATTACTTTGTATCTGTAAGCAGGCTTTAACCCTTCCTAGGGTAAAGACCATGCCTGATACTTTCTTTTTGTCTCCATGGCACATGGAGCAGGGTGGGACGTAGTGATGAGCAATAAATAATTGAATCAATTTTAAAAAAAAAAAAAAAAACAGACAGAGGCTAAGAGATGAATTATTGATCAGACTATAAACAAGTTGGAAGATGAAATACATTTGCCAAATCAGTTTTCTTCAAAAATCTTTTCCAAATTTTTGTCTTTCAACCTTAGAGATCTGTCAAGAATAGAGAAAAATGTCATCTCTACAAGTAGGACCAACTGGAATAATCAGAGGCCATATTTTTTAAGGCCATGGTTCCCAATCTTTCCGATACTAAGACTTCCTTTTATGATTTCCCCTCCCTAAGGACCCAGTGTTTTGAAAAAACTGAGCACATCAGACTGAATTTACCAATATTTAATTTATTTCCTTATTTTTTTATTAATCAAAGTCATCTACAACTGCCAACCAGAATATCCACTCAGTATGAGACCACCTGGGTTACTACACTAAATTGCTATAACTCCAGTTAAAAGCAAGACAATCTTTGAATTGAAACCATTTTTAATCTGAAAACAGACATTGTGATTTCTCCTCTGGCATGAACAATGGGGATGATAATCCTTGCATTCAGGACCCTTCCATCTTGGGTTCCAACCTGTGGTAGACGGAATGATGCCCCCTCCCACAAATATGCCCATGATCTAATTCCCAGAAGCTGTAAATATGTTAGGTTACATGGTAAAGGAGAATTAAGGTTGCAGATGTAATTAAAGTTGTTAATCAACTAATCTAGAGATGGGAAAATCATCCTGGATTATCTGGTTGAGCCCAATGAAATCAGGAGCATCCTTAAATGTGGAAGAGGGAGGCAGATCAGTCAGTGTCAGACTGAGGTAATGTGAGAAAGACTCAACCAGCCGTTGCTGGCTTTAAAGATGAAAGGGGATTATGAGCCAAGGAATGTGAGCAGTTTCCAGTTGGAAAAAGGAAGAAAATGGATTCACCTCTATCTAGAAAGGAATGTAGCACTGCTGACTTCTTGATTTCAGCCCAGTGAGACCCATTTTGGACTTCTGACATTCAGAACCATAAGATAAACAATTATTGTTGTCTTAAAGCACCCAATTGGCATTCACTTGTTACAGCAGCCATAGAAAACCAATATATAAACTTTATCCCCAAATTTACTGAACACTACTCCCCTTCATGGGCTCTGTTGTCTGGCCAAAGTGACCTCCTTGATGGTCCCTGGGCATGCTTTTGTACCTACTTCTGGATACTCTCCCCCACTAGGATTTTATGTCTACTTTTCAGGGCGCAGCTCAGATGTTTTCTCTGACATAGAGGCTCCCTTGTTTCTACATCCATTAGATGCACTCTTCCCCTCCTTTGAACTCCCATAGTCCTGTGGCTATCTCTCTTTCCTGGCACTTACTGCATTTTCTCCTAGACTAGTTCTTTGTTTACATTATGTCGTATCTTTTCTACTGGATTTCAAGTTTCTTGATGATAAGGCTAGTGTTTGATTCATCTCTAAATCTTCTACAGTGCCTACCCCAATATATTTATGTCTTATGAACTTAACAGATAATCACAGTCCTTTGTGTGTGTGTATGTGTATATATGCACATGTACATATATACATTCATTTATATACACATATGTATATATGCAAATGACCCAGAACAACCATATGCCTTCACAGGAAGAGGACGTAAAAGAAACTTAAGATATTTTGTCAGTTGCCACACAAATGTTAAGCATTCCAGGCACATCTATTTTTTGGTACCTGAACAGCTTGAGCACCTGTGCCTTCACAAAACTGAGGTGTAGCAATGAGTAAGTATGGGAGAGTTTACTCCTTGAATGAGGAGATCCACAATAAAAGTGGGGAGCTATACCTGAAACATCTCTGTGGACATGCAAATGATCTGAGGAAAGAAGAGCAATGTGAGGTATATGAGCAGCAGTTAGTAGGCTTGAGGACAATGGCCTAAATTTTCATTTTATTTGGGAGCCAGCCACCAGAGAAGAATGCCAAACATTTTTTTATGCAGCTGTTGAATGACGAGAGGGACTTGTTGGTGACCTAATTCCTGGTGGTTAGATCATTATGGAATTGAGAAAATGGACAAAGAGCAAAAGAAAGTTGTTTAGGATAATAGTCTAATAAGGGCATTACGTATGATTCACCATAGTGACTGGTAACCAGAAAGTGCCTAATAAATATTTTTGCTGGATTAATCAAATAAAAGAAGTAGAACTATAAGGTATAGAGAATATCAAATTCAAATTTCATTAGAACTTTTAAAAATCAAAGTACACACATAAAGTATCAAATAGTACCAAAAACAAAACAAAACAAAAAAGCATATAAAGAAAAATCACCAGTTTCCAGTCTTTCCCCTCAATCCTTCCTTCCTATGTTACATAGCTTTTTTGATTGAACTTGTTGAATTTGTGTTCATGTCTTAGTCTTCTCAGGATTTCCCATGCCTAGCACAGTGCCTGGTGTGTCATAGGAGCTCAATATATAGACACTGAATGAATGTAAGGTAATACCCTCTTCTGAACATACAGTTTCCCATTGCTGAGATTTACATGGTCAAGTTCTTTGAGGTTGTGACTGCCTTGGAAGATAGTGTTTGATTCCTAGATAGTAGCTGATTCCTACCATAAAAGAGGTTTGTTGGGATCTGACTGAGGTAACCCTATGAGAAACTGAAGCAGGCACAATTGTCCTCCATGACTCTCACCTGTCCCTTTAGGTACTTTTCCACTCTATCCACCAACTTTACCCACTGGCTTCAGTGCCCTCCCCTTCTGCTCCCTGGCTTACTCCGTATGCCAGTGCCCTTCGGGTCCAATCATGCTCCCCACTCCAGATTTTCTTCTAGCTCTACTGATGTCAAAGATCATCAGTTCTTGGAAGGGGCGTGATGAGGGCTTCAGGGTAATGTTCTGGGTCTTGAGCTCGGTCTGGTTACACACGTGTGCTCCATTTGTGAATATTCATTGAGTTGTTCACTTATGATTTGTATACTTCTCTATGTACATTATAATTCAATTACAAAAAACTCCACCTCATTAATAATCAAAAAAAAAAGGCAAAATAAAATGAAATTTAAAAAAATAAAGTAAAATGAACTAAAATATAAAATAATGCCCATTCTCTTAGAGATCTCATATTAGTCAGGAGATTAATGATAAAAGATTTTAATCAGATGTTTAAAAAATCATGCAGTTAGTTCTTAGGTAACATTGTGCTCATATCCAGTTAAAATGAAGTTTCCTTACAAAGTAAGCTAACTTAAAATGAAGTACATGAAGGGGACTCCAGGGACCTTGGCAAGCCAAAAGCTGAGGTCTTTCTTGGATAATAGGCTTTTGGGATTGCCCCAAATAACAGGTCATAGGAAGCCAGCTATCTTAACTATATATGACATCAGCCAGACTTGAGTAAATTTGTATGTGATTCCTGGGTAATAAAGAAACTCAGTATTCATTAAGCTAGCTTCCTTCCTTCCTCTCTTTTAAAAATGAAACTAAACAAGCCACAACATTTAAAGGGCTAATGGCACACTTGGCTTATACATCTGCAATATAAGTCCCTTTAAAAAAAAAAAGCACAATGTTTTGTTTCCAAGATGAGCAGGTATCTTTGCAGCACCATAATTTCTGGTTCTGTGAAAATAGGAAAATGTTCTGGTAAATGTAATAATTGCCTGGTAAAGCAATTATTTTAGGTATTTTTTTTTAGCTTTTGTCCTTCTAAAACAAAAATTAGACCCAAGAACATACATCCTGCCAAAGTCTACTCTAATTTGTAGTTCTTTACTTCTCAGAGTGAGGAAATTGATTTAGATCACTGACCCATTTTTAATAGTTTGCATTTATTGACTATTTACTATGTGACAGACGTTAACGTTATGCTAGGTGTTTTACAGATATTATGCTATTTAAAACCAACAATCCTGTGAAGTGGATATTCTTATTTTCATTTTAAAGTTTAGTAAACAGAGCCCATAAAGAATTTGAGGTTCTTCCTTAAGCTCCCAGCACCACTAAGGGGCGTAGACTCGATTTATCTCCCAGTG
Organism: Choloepus didactylus; assembly: GCF_015220235.1. Lineage (NCBI taxonomy): Eukaryota > Metazoa > Chordata > Mammalia > Pilosa > Megalonychidae > Choloepus > Choloepus didactylus. The sequence goes on from NC_051314.1 coordinate 89,464,533, forward strand.
TGTGCAGCCCCAGACGCATGTTTTTAACTTTGATGTCACTCAGACCTTCTCTGTGGGACATCTACCAGACAGAGGAAGCAGCTACAGCTACTTGGCTCCGGTATGCAGATGTCAGCTTCCAAACTGAGATATTACAATTATCTAAACTCCAGAGCAGGGACTTTCCAACTTTTTTTGACAACAACCCATAATAAGAATTACATTTTACATCTAGTCACAGAACACACACACAAAGATACATATGCATTTCGTGAAATAGTATCAATACTACTTGATGTGTACTCTGATATTTTTCTATTCTATTGCATTAAAAAAAAATTCTGGTCAGAAAGTACTAGATTATTTTCACAATTAACTATGGGTTATTATCCTTACTCAGAAACACATCGCAGTAGTTTTTCTATCTTACACAATTACCATTTTGAAGAGAGTTATACCACCACGGTCAAGTTATTTTATTTCTGAGTCCTCAGATTGTTCCTCTGCTAAGTGAGTCGCTGTCTTGGCTGTACATTAGAAAAAATTGGAGAACTTTTAAACATCCTTGTGCCCAGGTTCTTACCCCCAGCACTTATGATTTCTTTTGTTTTGCGGTGAGGCCCATGTGCTGGTATTGTTTTTAAAGCTCCCCAGGGGAATGAGTCACAAGGATTAGGAATCACTGGACAAATAATTATAGAGTTTTCTTCCAGCCTAAAGTTTTATATATATATATATATATAATATATTTTTAAAGGAGGTTATATTTTTAAAATATTATGTTTTGTTTTTCTTTTAAGGAGAAAAAGACATTAACACTGAACAATATCCCTTACAAGAACGGTTTTCCCATATCACAGTTTAAAATCCTGATTCGTGGGTCCATTTCCAGCAATTTCGATGGTGTAGCTCTGGGGTGGGGCCACACCTCAGGAGATTCTGATGGATTCCCATTGAAGTGGTCTAAGAAACACAGCACCACACCATCTCAAGAACTGCTTAATTTCCATAGTCCTAGTGCCTGCTGCTATTCCTGGGGCAGGTGCTCTGAAACGTTTGCTAATTGACTGCCCCAACCTGCCCGGCCACCCAGCTCTGCCAATCCTGTGAGTTTCGAGCCCATATCCTCCATTCTTCATCCCTTTCTAACTTATCCCAAATAAACAATCACATTCTCCCTATTCTCCTAATATCCTTAACTATTAAAATTGTACTCAAACAAGGTTACTGATATGCTGGGAGGGGATTGCATGGTGGTAGCTAGACCATAGGGTGAACCTGGAACATATTTTTAATTTTATTAAGCTAACAGTTTTGTAGTACTGTGTATAAACTACTGTTCTAAAGGCTTTAAAATATTATCTCTTTATTGTGATGTCCACAATCCAATAATCCTAACATGCCGATTTTACAGATAAGGACTGTGAATCCCACTGTGTTTTTATAGTACTGATTTTTTTTTTTTTTTTTTTTTTTGTAAGACAACACTTTATTTAGATCATTTTTTGGTAGGTTGCAATTTGGGCTAGGCTCTCAGCTGATCTAGGTCAGGCTCAGATGATCTTGGCTGGGACAACTTAGGGGCATGAAGCACTGATTTTACTCAGTGTTTTGAAGGGCTTGCTTTCTTTTAATAAAACAAATAATGATACTATGTGGAATTGAACACAGAATTCAGTTAATATTTTAATATGAGGCTTGAAATAAATTTTATCCTTGGGATGGGCTGCTGTGGTCAGAGTTCCTGTGGACGTAGGTTTAGTCTCCTCCTCCATATACAGGTATTTTGGTGGAAAGGTTTGAGAACATGGTATTAAGGAAATACCTAGCAAAGTATTCTTAAGTTAATTTATCCCAGTGGCAGTTTTCTTGAATAACCTTATACAATATGGCCTTCTTAACTAAATTTTACCGCTAGGAAAAGTTAACTTGTAATGTATTGCCTAACACAAAATAAACATTTACTGAGTTAACAAATATGTATTTGGTGATAAACTAATGAGGCTAGACTATCATTTGCTAACTCACATAGATACATAAATACCCACACTTTGAAGTATAAACTTTTGTTGATCAATTAGAAGAGATACAACCCCCAAATGAAGATGGTTTCTTTTACAAATGGATGTTTTCCTTTTTGACAGCCCATTCAAACTGGCCCACTGGACAGCTCTTAGAAAGTCTTCACTAATTCCCAGATCTTTGTCTCCTTCCCATGGACAAAATCAAGACCACTTATCCTCTACTTGCAGGTTCATCTCCATCTGACTGTATCAGTGCTGCCAGTCTGGCTCTGAGCTTATTTCCCAGTTTTGATACTAGGGTCGTCAGATTGTCTCAAAGACCTGGCTTCTGTCTAGCAGCACATTTCAGATTATCAGGGTCGCATCTTCTTCCTAGCCAGTAGAGCTGGGAGGGGAAGTCTAGGGGTAGTTTCCAGTAACCATTATCATTCCTCAGGGTGGCCAGCCTTTTCTGTAGGAACTGTATCTCAAGGTAACCAAAGAGCTACACAGTTGCTGGGGGGGAAAAAAAAAAGCTCTTCTCTACAAAAGAATGCTGGAAGAGTTGTAGAAGGAATGGTGGAAGCAGAAAATCACCATTTTGTACCTTGCTGAAATTGTTTCAGGCCAAAATCATCAATAGGTGCTAAAACAGTTAAGTGAATGACTGATGAGAAACTGGAATATTTTCTCGGTACCAATGGAGACACTTGCTGGTCACACATGGGAAAACATAACTTTGAAATGGAGACTTTTTGCAATCACCCCTTTTACTTGGTGATCAGTCTTAGCACTTAATACTGGGAATGCCAGCTTCTGTACCTACTGTTGTGGTACAATGTGAAATGTATCTAATCAAGCCTTTAGATCTAACATTTACTTTATAGGAAATACAGGGGATAAAGTAAAAGTTAAATTGACACCAAGAATAAATTATCAGACAAATTCAGAAAGTGGGACATTCTACAGGACAAGTTTTTTCAGGAAGTCAAGGCCATGAAAACCAGAAGGGGTTCTCTTCTAGATTAAGAGATTCAAGAGACATAAGAACTGTGGTAGTTTGAAGTTCTATGTACCCCAGAAAAGGTCATGTTCTTTTAATCCATTCCTGTGGGTGCAGACCTGTTGTGAGTGGGACCTTTTGATTAGACTATTTCGATTGAGATGTGACCCACCTCATTCAATCCTCTTACTGGAAACCTTTATAAGCGGATAAAACACAAACAGAAGCAAAAAGAGATGAAACTCAGAGAAACACCCAGAGAAGCTGAGAGAGGAAGCCACTGAAGCCAGAAGCTGGGAGCAACCACCCAGGAGAGAAGGGCCAGCAGACGTCACAATGCGCATTACTGACAGAGGAGTCCAAGCTCGCCAGAAACGAGTCCTCAGAGAAGGTTATCATCCTGTTGATGCCTTAATTTGGACATTTTCACGGCCTTAGAATTGTAAACTTGTAAGCTAATAAATCCCCATAGTTAAAAGCCAGTTCATTTCTTATATATTGCATTTCATCAGTTTTAGCAAACCAAAATAATAACAAATGCAATGTGTTATCCTTTAGTGGATGCCAGTTTGAACTAAAGCAGTAGAAAACATTTTGAGGACTCGTATTAGATCTCATCAGCAAGTTATTGTCAATTTTGTTAGATGTGTTAATAATCTGGTAGTTAAACAGAAAATGTCTATTTTCTACATCTGAAAATTTGAGGGTGAAATATGAAGTAATTTACTTTAAAATACTTCAGAAAAAAAGTAAAGAAAACATGGCAAAATGTTAACAATGGTTAAATTAAAACCTAGGTGATGCAGGGGCGGGAGTGGGGGTGGGGAATGGAGAGTCAATGCTTAATGAGTACAGAGTTGCTGTTTAGGGTTACGGAAAGCTTTGGTATTGGATGGTGGGGATGGTAACACAAACTTGCAAATGTAATTATCACCACTGAATTGTATACTTGAAAGTGGTTAAAATGGGAAATTTTATGTTGTATATATGTTATCACAATAAAAAAAAAAGTTTAAATCTGGGATATGATCCAAATTATAAAAGAGTTTGACATGCTGTAGGAATAGAATGAAGTTCTGTGTGCTTGAAAGCTAAATGTGCAATGAAGAGAGTTTCAGAAGTTAACATTTCAGGGACAGGCAGAAATCAGATAATGGAGGACAATATAGGACACCGTAAGAAGTTTCGGTTTTATTTGGGGTAATGGCAAATCATTGAAGGCTTTTAAGCAGGGGAATAATGTGATCTGATTCTCTAAGATTGCCCAGACTGCTGGTTAAAAAAAAAGGACTGAAAGAGAATAAGAATGGAAACAATGGAACCAAAGAGCCTATTTTGGAGTCTACCGAAGCAGTTCAAGCTAGAGATAATGGTGGTTTGGATCAGGGTATTGGCAGTGATAATGGTGAGAAACAGATAAATTCACCATGTATTTTGGAAGTAGATCTGACTTTTTGCTGCTGGATTAGACATGGAAGAAGGAGAAGAGTGAAAAGAAGGGAAAATCAAGGATTCTGGCCTGAAGGAAAAGTGGGAGAAGACAAAACACATGTAGGGGAAAAGTCAAGTGTTTTGTTTGGGGCATATTAAATTTGTGATACTGTTGTTCCTGGCAAGACACCGAGTTTTCAGGAGGGAAAACATAAGAGTATGTAGATTGAAAGAATGGGAACCCAATACAGCACAGAAAACGGTGGGTTCTGTGATGGGGAATGGTTAGGATCAAGAGTAGGAGAGAAAGGATGAAGGAGAGTGAGAAGAAGTAAAGAACCAGAGAGAGTTAGGAAAGAGAGGGAAAAGAGAAAAGTGGAGGGAGAGAGGGTATAAAGGTCTACTGGATTTCATACTTGATACTAATCTACCAAATTTATTGAATGGCTGGATACCCACTGTGGTAGGCCCCAAGAGATTCAGGTCCTAATCCCTAGAACCTGGGAATGTTATCTTATATGGCAAAAGAGAATTTGAAAATATAATTAAATCAAGGATCTTGAGATAGGGAGGCCCTGAATGCAATCACAAGTGTCCTCATAAAAGAGAGGCAGATCTAACTAGAGGGAAGAAGAAGGAGGTAATGCAACCGCTGAAGATGCTACCCTGCTGGCTTTGAAGATGAAGGAAGGGGTCACTAGGCAAAGAATGCAAGGAATTCAGCTCTAAAATATGGAAAAAGCAAGGAAACAAATCCTCCTCTAGAGCTTCCAGAAGGAGCATGGTCCTACTGACACCTTGATTTTAGCCCAGTGAAACTAATTTGAGATTTCTGACCTCCAGACTGTAAGAGAAGAAGTGTGTGTTGTTTTAAGCCTCTAAATTTGTGGTTATTTGTTAGAGCAGCCATAGGGAAACATATACCTGGGAAAAAAAAGAATTGTCCCTGAGTCTACCTATACTGCTACCAATCCCAGAGAAAATGCTAGGCAATTGGTCCCTGGCAAAGGTGCAATTTAATCCATAATACAGTGGGTTCATCATTGAGTCAGTGTCTGGTTCTCAGCACTGCATACTTAAGAATCTAGTCTCCATGGCTCATCAGGTGTAATTAGATTAAGGACTAACACACACTAGCCTAAATCACAAGAGAGAGAAAGAAACCAGAAAGATAATTTATTGGTTTATTCATGGAAATATAAATACTAAGAGTTTCTGTTTACTCAGATCAGCAGCTGATGGCTGCTTGGCATTGCTTGGGAAAGGTAAAGCCAGAGTGAAGGCAATTGGCTCATCTTGACAGCTAATGTTACAAAGATATCATAGCCTGGTTCACTAATCTCCCCTATGAGATTAGAACATTTATAAGGGTTAGACAGGTCTCCTTTCTCCTTGCTGTGCTGGGACAAACTAGCAGATCATGACTCGTAGGTACTACTTTCCAGAGTCCTCAAAGGTCATTGTCACAGTGTTTTAGTAGTAAACCTCCAAATGTGCTACAGCGATTAAATGTCAGTTAACATTATCTCCTTGGACATTTGAGTTGTAGTGTCAGCAGGTATACATTTATAAGCTACAAGCCACCTCTTCACTCATTCATTCATTCATTCATTCAAGAAACAAGTGCCAGAAATTGTGCTAGGAATTGAGACACAGAGATAAGTAAGATAAAGGCCCTAATCCCCAGGAATTCTATGGCCTTTTAGGGGATTAATTTCTAAACCATAGATATCTGTTCTCCATTTCCTGTGACTTCATGAAGTTCATTTTTGGAGGATAACATTTCCTTACCATCACTGTTAAATTTAGGGATAATCCTATTGGGGACCTACAAACCACTCAATTTAATAATCTTATTCCAAGTTTTAATCACATCCTATTTTGATTATTTCATTCAAGTAACAACATTTTACTAGCCCACCCAATGTGACAAAGAGCCTTGTGTTTAAACAGTCTCAGTGACTACATTTCTACAAAACCGAGAAAGGATGGCCATGGCCATCCATCAGCAACAAAGCAGAAGGGATTTGTGTACTGGGTGGTCCCTTCCAACTAGGAGTTTTATAACAGTGATTCACATTGTCATTAAGTGCAGCTTACTTTTCTCTAATTTTATCAAGACCCAAATCCAACTATTTAAGAAATCATTAAGTCACAAGCATGCCATCCCTTCTAACTTACATACACATTTCATTGAACATCCAACTGATACTGTACTGGTTATGGGGCTTTATGGGTCATTTACCAACACTTTCAGACTAAAAAAAGACCATGCTTGATAGATTTCCCTTCTTGGTTAAATATTGCTGTAGTGTGCGCGTGTGTGTGTGTGTGTGTGTGTATATATATATATATATATATTCAGTCCTGTGATTTTAAAGTTAGGATAAAGTGGAAAACTAGTACAATCTAGGAAAGACTCATGGATAAGGAGTGATTTTCTGGGTCACCTCAAACAAGCCACTCACCAGTCTTGACCTCAGTTTCCTTGTTTATAAATGTTGGTTAAATGTCATGATCTCTTTAGTGTTCCTAGCTCTAATACGCACTGACTCTTGGTGAATCCCTGGAAAATATGATCACAGAAAGTTATTGTTCTTTAGCTTATTTGTGTGAGAGATGCATTTTTGTGGAAAGCCCCTGAAGCATCACTTTGGACAAATTCCAATTTGAACAGTTTACCAAGTAGATGCCATAACTATTGATTCAGAAAATATCATCCTTGCTCCTATAGAGCTAGTTGTTTAATGGGAAAGGCATCCATTAAATATAGACACGTACAAAAAGACAACTATTTTTGTGGAACAACTTCTTTATTTCAATTTTATTTTTACAAAAAGGCAAAGATGAGGAGTGAGGAGGGAGGTAAAATGCTTGGTCACCCCCCAGGAACTGGGGGAGGAAGGTCTAGCCAACAAGAATGGGTCAAACTGCTCTTTCCCTGTCTTTTTTGGTCACAGCAATGAATAAACGGAGGTTTAAGCCCAAGGGAAGGCTTACTTAGCAAGGCCAGCCTCTTCAGGCCATGCCAATGGAAAGGAAGGGTCAGGCAATCTGTCCAGTCCATGTCCCAGGTCAGTCTATCGAGGACTTGATTCTGGGTGGGCTGGGGCCAGTCTCTTTGAAGGTCTGGGCCGCCCTCTCCTGGGTACATAGGGGCCACGATGAGGATACTGGGGAAAACCCCTATGAATTACCCGGGCCCGCTGCTGGTAAGGTGCACAGAAGGAGGCCATAGGCGGCTGGGGATTAAACGTAGATTCTGCTTGAATGAAAAATCCTGTCTGGGAAGATGAGGGGACATCCAAGTGGAAACAGTCTGAGAACTGATCTGACTGGAGAGGTTGGTCTGAGAAAAAACAGGCATCTTGGGGACTGGGTGGGAACTGGGATGTCGCATGGCAAAGGGGCCTAGGATGTGGGTGTGGGAAGGGAAATGACACAGGTGGCGGTGGGGGTGGCGGTGGAGGCCAGGGCAGGGGAGGGGGCGGGAGCAGGGGTGGTCCAGGCAGAGGCAACAATGGGTGTAAAGGCAAGGCAAGTTGATCTCTGCCGGCCTGGGGCTGCCTCTTAACACCCAGAGCACGTCTTGCCCTCACCGGCCCCTCCGTGATCAAGTTGCCCACCGGGTTGCGGCTGGGAAGCTCCACACCCCAGGCGTCAGCCACGTGGGCCAGCAGCAGCTGGGACAGATGTCGGTGAGCATGCTCGTCCCAGTGCACGCCATCTACTTGCCGGTGCCTCTCCGCACGGCGGAAATAGAAATGCAGGTCCAGCACATCGAAGCCATGTTTCCTCGCCTCTGCATAGCTGTAAAAGTTGGCTTCCAACACATCGCCTGGGAGGGAGGCGGCACAGGATTGGTTTTCCGGCGGGAGGAAGCCCCCGGTGATTTTCTTGCCCACCGGCATAGCCGTGTTCCACACCAGGAGGCACGAGTCGGGCAGCACCTGGTCCAGCCGCCCAAACAGTCTCTCCAGGTTTTCCCGGTAGCTCCTCCAGGGGTCCTGACCATACCTGGAAATATCCCAGAGACAGGAATTCATGATGACAACGTCCGGGGCGTGCTCACCAGACCGCAGCTCTTCCAAGATGGCCTCTAGGTAGTCGGAGTACACGCGCGTGAGGAAGTAGAAGCGCACCAGGTGGTGGCCAGTGCAAAACTGGCGCACCTCGCGGTACTGGGTCCCATTGTGCATGTGTCCCTTCTTGCCCCCCTCCACCAGCTCATCCTGTTCGAAGCTCATCTCCCCCTTGGCCTTCAGCTGCTTGGTAGTGAGCAAGCAGTCCTTCTGCAACAGGAGCACCAGGTCCTTATACACGGCCCTCTGGACGGAGTCTCCCAGGATCACCACGAACTTGTTGTGCAGCAGCTGCTGGACTTCGGAAGCGCGCAGGTAAACCATGGCGCCGAGGGCGGGTGGCCCTAGCTCGTGCTTTGTTCGCCCACGGTAGGCCAGCGGACGGCTAGGACGGAAGGAGAAAGCAGCTGGGATTTGCCCACGCGGGGTAGGGCGCAGGGAGCTTTGGCCTCACCTGGGCTTGGGGAGGGGAAAAGCAGCTGGAAGGAATCCCGAAGCCCTTGTCGGCCGAGGTTCAGGCTGGGGCTTGACCTCCGCAACGCCAGCGGCTGCTCTGGACGCTCTGGCTCCGCCTGGGGGAGGGGTTGGGACCCCGGCCCGCCCCGCCCCCTCCCCCAGGCTGTGGGTGCGACTCGGGCCAAAGCCCCAGCCGCCACCGCTGCCGCCGGGAGCCTGAAAGCAGCCCAAATGTCTAACAATTCGAGAATGGTTAGGCAAGCTTTGCAGCTGTTAAAATAGTGAGGACTGTGAGTAAGCAAGAACACGGAGAATGTGATGTAAGTCTAAGAGGTTACATACCACATTGTGTGCTCATATCACTGAAACTATATACGATAGACATGCATAAAGAACATTGAAAGGAAATGGGCAAAAATAGAAAGGTTTCACTAGAACGGTAGTATTTTGGATGACTTCTCCCTCCCACCCTTTTTATGTAAACTTATTTTATATAGTCTTATATTGCTTTTTATAACTTAAAAATTATTAAATGAAATGCAACAGAAAGGAAAAGTACCCGTGCCAGATCAAAAAATATGATTTTGAAAAAAACAGATTTCTTTAACAAGGAAGCAGCTGTTTCTTACCAGTAGGATTGGAAGTCAATCAAAATGAAACTGGAAATAATTTAAACGCGTTTCAGCAATAATATGCTTTCCATTGAATGAAATATTAAAAGCTGTGAAACTCATCTTCAGAATTTCAGATTAAGTGCTTTCAAGCTGACATTTACAACTCACATCCACTGATGAATAAAAGGTAGAAACACTGCATTGCCACTAAACAAATCTCATTTGGGGAGGAACACGGCAACCACGTCACCTGCTTACACAGAAACCATTCAAATCCATTGTGGCTTTGAAATTTGTAGACTTTTATGCGTTAGTAAACATTTTAATAGGTGTATAGCTATTACTAAATTACACACTCTTTTTACATTTGTGGTTTTAAATGGGTATAAGTACAAAAATAAAAATATGAAAGCAGGTAGAATATGAGTTGCCATAAGAGAATAGTAAAAAATATTGACATATCCCCCAAAGAATCGTCACTAAAATGCTTCTGCTATTAGAAATAAAAATTTAAAAACAGGATTTAGCTCATTGTGGTACAACAAAATAAAACATGATTAAAGCAATCTCCAAATCCGTTTGGGACTCTGGCTTGTTATTTGTGTAGATTCATTTATTCATCTAGACCACACTTATTAAATGCCTTTGTGTTCCATATGGGGGGTCCTGGCCCTCCAGGAGCAGATCAGAAATATTAATATCTGTAATACAGAGTAGAAAGTGCTACCGCACCCCAGTCCCAAGACTACAAGTGCAAAACATGAAGGGGAAACTTCTTCCCAGTGAGTTTTCAAGGCTGCCGTGCCACCAGAGCTCTTGACTGTGTGCTCTGTCTGGGCCAGTGTCAGCTCATATTCTTTGCCCTGCCACCTTGGATGTTGAACGTCATTCCCTTCAGTTAAAAGTTCTCACCTCAAGGCTGGCAGATCTGAGAACTTGGTGCTACTGTCTCCAATCCACCAGTTCTTGGTTTAAAAGGCCGAATGCATTCCTTCTGTGAGTGTGAAATGCCCTAGACTTGGACAAGTCAATTTTAAAGCTTAAAAGCTGTGGGAGGTGAAGGCACTTGATGTACTGGTTAAGAGTATTACTTTTGAAGAGCCATACTACCTGGGTTTGCATCCCAACACTTCTGCTTATTAGTTCTTTGACCTTGGATAAGTTACTGAGCCATTCTGTGCCTTAGTCATCTGTAACATGGGACTATTTGTGCCCACTTCATAGATTTGATGTGAGGATTCAATGTCAAGTGTTTAGAACAATGTCTGATAAGTAGTAAGTGCTGTTAAGAGTCAGCTATTATTATTGAGCAAGTTTCCCAGCACCAGGTTAGTTACCTGTAAAAGGGGGATTACAAATGTTTGCACTCTCTGCCTCCCCGGATTCTTGTGAAGGTCAAGTGAGAAGAGGTACGCAAGAGATTTTTGAATAAAACAAAAGTATCGTTTTTTGAACAGCAACTGGATGCTTTACAAATGTTATACAATTTATAAGATAGTAATTATTCCTATTTTATAGGAAAGGAAGCTATGATTTAAACCCACTGACTCCGAGGCCCATCTCTGTATAGGACATCCTTTAGAGCAGAACCCTCTGCAGAACAATCTGAATCCTAAAGTGTGGCTCATATCAGGGAGACATTTAGGGATTTGGCTAGGATGGGGTCTTTTTGTGTGCTTTTCTTTATAAGCAGTCAACCATCTACTCCACCTGCCATGAGAGGTGGTCTCCTGTGTACTTGGAAGGGGAAGAGGGGGAGTGAGAATACATCTCATCTCATAAACCTTAAGCTAAGAGACATGCAAAAATTTAAGGACCTGGATTTTAGAATAACGCAAACAAAATTCTATAGCTCCTAGGCCTAACAGTGTTTGAGAAATTCTGGCTACCTTGAATCCTGACCAGTGAATTTAATCCACTTATCTGCTGCTCCAAAGGCTAAAATGCCTACCTAAGTTATTTCATATTGTTCTCCAATGGAACATGTAGATAAGACTGTGAGAAGAGAAGGGAGGGGAAAATGACTTGGGAAGAAACATTCCAGTTAGAAGTCGAAACCGAAAGGAAATTCATGAAATTCCTGATCAAGAGCACTGCAACTGTAACAGGATTAATCAAATCAGGCACCCTCAGATCTATCACTGTGGGAAAGAATACTGTAAGCTAAAGTGCCAAGCATTAAAAACAAAACCTAACAAAATACAAATGATTTTAGTGGGGTGAGTTGTGAAGAATAATTTGGAGAGGTAAATCTCTAATTTACAAAAAGGCAGGTAATGTCCATTTTCAGAGCTCTTTGTTAATAAAAATGAAACAAAAGAGATTTGAAATCAGCTAGAACAGTAGTTGTTTTAGCCTAGCCTTCTGTCTTTGCGTCACATTTGCTAAAACTCAACTGGTTTTAGTAGCTGTTTTACAGGTTCGTTCATTCTTTTGTTTCTTTCATTTGATAGGGATCACTGAGAGCTAGATACCCTGTTAGGTGCAAAGGGTAGGTATGAAAAGGCAATCTCTTACCTCAGGAGGAGGGGTAAGAAAATGGACATTTGAAGACAAATATTAAAGGGGGAGCTGGCTGTTAAGACTAGTGTAAATAAGTGAAGCAGCTAAAACTATTTGAAGAGTCAAGCTGGGGTATACAGATGATCATTGCAATCTGTGATTCTAACCTCAAATTAAAACAGTGTTGTTTTTTTAAAAAGAATTTCATGATGATTTCCCAAATCATAATTTTAAGTAGTTCCATGTTTTTCTGTTTTCAAAGTAAAATTTGGGCTTTGGCTAAAGCTCTGACACAAATGCATTAGTAATGCCTACTGCTATAATAAATTACTTTCAAGCATCTTGTTTATTTTACCTGTTTGGAGAAAATTAACTTTTTAAAAGCTTCATAAACCATGAATTATACATTATTTACTATTACTTTATAACTATCACAAACCAAACACATACCATTTATTTTTCATTAATAAATATTTTGTAGTGATTAGGGTAATTTTTTTCTTCCCTTATTGATACTCAGAGTGACAGGCCAGTAGCTCCAGAGACCCTACAGAAGTGTTAAATCATGGAAGTGGTCACTAACAATTAGGATTGGGTGGGTGGGTGGATGGGGAGAGTATTTTTTTTTTTAATTTTTCATTAAAGCAGTCATAGGTTTACAGAAAAATCATGCAGAAAGTAGAGATGTTGTTTTGATTAGGAAGTACTTGTAATTGCCAAGTTTTAATACCCTTAAAGCAGCCTATTTTCCCTGCAGTAATAGTATAATACAAAAATTTACTATGGACTATTGGAAGAAAAGCAGGAGGCACCTTTTACAGATGAAGTGGAGGGTCTTAATATTTGATATACATACCGGTAACCCATCCTATAAAAACAGGAGATAAACTATGGGTCAATTATTCAAATGGCCTCTTTTTTTTTTTTTTTTTAACTCATAAAAGGGTCCCCTAAGGTAAATAATTCAAAACAATTCATATAAACAAAAATATGATTTCAATCATGTACAGCCTATGGCAGACTTTCACATTTTGATCTTGAACCATTATTTAAACTGCATTTGCTAACTTTCTAACTATTACCCCTCTAATAGGATTGAAAAATAATGGAAGGTGGTGACACAGCTTTCACTTCCAAGACACAAAGAAGTAAGGCCAGATGTGAGCTGCTCTGCCCCCAAATAGCTGTCTGCTCTTGGACTGGTTGCCCCCAGTTCTGAGCCACAACTTCCTCTTAACTATATTAGGATATTATCAGCTACCTCACTGAGTAATAGTGAAGATGAAAGATCATGGAAGTGTATGCCAAGGGCCTGGTACGGTGCCCACCATACATGAGGCAATTTTAGTTTTTGGCACAACCCCTCCCCGCTCTGACTCTAGAACCAACACCAGCCTGTGGGCAGAACCTTGCTCAGACCTACTCCTAAAATACTTCCAACCCACGGCCACCCTTTCCAAGCTGGACAAAGGAAGAGGTGTACCTCCTGGGTGCAAGGTTAGTCTCTTGGGTCTGAAGGGAGTCCTCCACATCCTTGGGGGCTTTGCTCCTGGCTGTCTTCTCAGAGATGGGCTAAATGTGCATTCTGCTTTGTCATCACTCTCCTTCCTTTCAGTATTAAATACATTCTAGTTTCTTGGTGTAACAAAGAAAGGAGACTTCCTTGACTCCACCTCCAGCACCGTCCTATCTTTTGCCTCCCTTTCAAGGCTACTCTTTAAAAAGAATTGTTTACACTGGCTGTGTCTGGGCCCTCACCTCCCACTCGCTTATTTTAATTTGGCGTTCAACTCCACTAAACCAAAGAAATGCTTTTCAGTAAATCACCAACGATTTTCTTGTTGCTTCATCCAGTGGCCTCTTCTTGGTCCTTATCATATCAGCAGCATTCCCAACTCCTGGGACTCCCAACTCCCTTCCCTGAAACTACCCTGTGCCGGTGACACCCTCGTCTCTGGTTTCTCCTTCCTCAGTTTGCTTTCTGGGTTTCTCTTTCTCTGCCAAATCCCCAAATGTTGGTCTTTCTCAGAGCCCACTAATCGGCTCTGAGAAAAAACTTTTCTTCAACATTCGTTTCCACAGTAAATTCATCCACTCCCAAGGCATCAGTCAATAGCATGGTCATGTCTGTATTTGCCCAAAACAGTTCTGGTTTATGCCTGTTTTCCCAACGTAATTATAAATTTTTAAGTGGGGGGAGCACCCTTGCCCCTTCCTCCCCCCAAAAGGTGCCCCAATTTGGATTGTAAGGAATTATATGGCCCTCTTATCAATGACCATTTATATGCAGATAGTCCCTAAACTGAGGCAATAAAGCACAGGGGCTGAGAGCAGGAGCTCTGGAGTCAGGTCCCCAGGTTTATTTCCTGCTCAGCCATTTACAAGCCAGTGACCACTCTACGCTTCAAAATCCTCATGAACAAAATGGGAATAATGCTATCGATTTCTTAAGAAGTGACGATTAAATGAATGGGTTTTAAATAATGCATGTAAAGTGATTAACATGATGCTTGACATTTTTTACATGTCCAATAAATGTTTTAGTTATTATTTTTTCTCTAGACCAAAGCTGTCTCCTGAGTTCCACACCTATTCAGGTCCATTTAAAAAAATTCCATGGGGAGGGAGGAAGAGTCTAGGCTTGTGTAGGCTTCTTCTGGCTTCCAAATTCTCCAGACACCAATTCCTCCTCCCATCAACCTGTGGCTGAATTCCTAAAATAATTATCTTGTGACCCTTGATCGATCTTCCTGAAAGTAAATATTGATCATCCATGGGGATGATGCATATTCTCACCATGCATTTTCAGAGAGCTGCTATATAATTGATGCTTGAAATCCTGGCTGTGAATATATAACTGGGTAGAAATAAACTGCTCCTGAAATACTTAAAAAGCCATTTTTATTTTCTATGACTGTGGCTGTTTCCACTACTCCTAAAACATCAAAATGCTGGAATGACTTCCTGGATATACAATAGTTCAACCGTTTCTTGGGAGTTAAAAAAAAAAATTCTTGAAAATATACTTTAGAGGAGAAAATGTTTCAATATATCCTGGGATGCTTGAAGCACAGTGATCAATTTTAACTCTGTTTTATGATTAATTTGTTTACTTTCCACAAAGTTGTCTTAATCCTTGAAAAAGTTTGTTTTACTTTGATTAAAACATTACTTCCCAAATACTATCATTTTAATTTTATATGGGTTTTTCAAGATAAAATTCTATCACATAGGTTTCCTAGAAAATCTCATATCTTCACTTTCATTTTATATGCCTGCCATAACGTCAACATTTGGCATTCTATCAAGTATGTTGTTTTGTTTTTTTAACCTAGGAAACAGTCCTTCTCTCTGGGTCTGCTCAAAGCCTTCTGCAGATGAAATACACGATTTGTGTAAGCCTGGAGGGCGTTTTCTCACCTTTGTGTTTCCTCCTGTGACTCAGCCTGGATTTTTCCCTATTCTCTTTCACTCCCTTTCACCCAGTTTAAAAGGCAATTCTGTCAGAGAGCCTTCCCTATTCTCCCAGATTGAGAATTTCTCTTTCCCCTGATGGAAAGCCTCTGTTTAGCCCTTGGTTCTGTTTTGTACTATCATTAACAGCCCATGTGCCTTTAGTCTGCCCCAGTCCATCCTAGTTCTTGAAGGCAGAAAGTGGGCCTCCCCCTTCCTTGCACCCCGCAAGGCCCAGTGCCTGAAGCCTGGTAACAGTTAGCGATCGTGGAGCACTCAATCTGCGTCAGACTCTCTATTCTCACCGCACAGTGAGCTGGGAGCTGTCACCCAACCACTTCATAGATGGGTAGGCTGAGGCTTGGAAGGTTACGTAAATTGCCCAGGCTTGTCCTACTAGTAAATGGTAGAGCTTAAAAGTATCCTTAAAAAATAACTGCCTGTTATTGACCGTGAATCTTCCGATTAGATAAATTTAAGGTTTTGCTTTGTTTCTTTAGAAGGAAACATAGCTCCAGAGCCTGAGCTTTTAACCTCTGCTATAAATACTTGTCGAAATTAAGAGGAAAAAATAATCTTATCTAGAAAGAAATGTTTCACATAGTTTTCCTTTTATTCTCTTTTGAGAACACAAAAGAAAATGATGTTTTGTGCACAGATTTAAAATTTTCCATGGGAAAACAAAGCAGGCATGAAACTAAATTCAATTTTTGTGACTCTGATGTTCTTTCTAAGAGTGAATGGAAAACTCGGTGCTGCATTAGTGTTATATTTTTGTTTCAAATTTTTTAATACTTATGCTGACTCCTCTAGATTCTATCCAGTGGTTGAAAAAAAAGTTCTCATGGTTGAAAAAGAAGAGTGGTCAGGAAGCTAATAGTGACTGCCTAGTTTCAATTGACAAACGGGTTGTAGTCTAAAAATTTAAGATAATATACATCTGTCTCCAGAACAGGTCACAAAAGCCCATTTAACCAGTGACATGAACACTGGGCTGAGTCAGTAGGCCTGGGTTTGAATTCTGTTTTTGCCATCTCCCATGCTCACTTTACCTCCTTGCTTGTTTTTTCATCCTTTAAATGGGGGGAGAAATGCTCCTCTAAGGAGATTACACAAGAGCCTGTAAAATGTTACATTCTTTTTATTATTACTGTTATTGTTTTTAACTACGTAGAATCTGAATACTACGTGCAATAATGGTTCTATGGGGAAAAAAGTTTTTGAATTTAAAAACAGGTTCTAAGAGCCAGTCTCTGGCTGCCTCCATCCTTACCCACATTATTCCACAGTGGGACTTCGTAGATCTGGGCACCCACTTCCCTGTCTATGGCCAGTTGGATTAAGGATCTCCCCGGTTTCCAGCCCAATGGGTTGGAAAGAGTTAGGGACAGGATCCAGGGGGTGAAGACTTTGAGGGAACATGAACCTTTGCTGGAGAAATTAATGTCCTATCCCCCAGGCACACAAAATAACTTCTCAAACAAGGCTTTTTCCCCAGAGTCATGGCTTTCCTCCCCTCCACTCACATTTGGACCAGTGAGCATCTCCTTCCACTGCCTTGCCCAGCAGAGCCTCTCCTTGCCCATCAACTGCCTCCCACTCTCAGCTGCTCCCTTAGGCCCCAGCTCCTGAAACAAATAAGCCGTGCACTGCTACCTTAGAGTTAATTGTGGAAAGCAAATGAAATGCTCTGTAAACTCTACAAAGCTATACAAATATTGATTGTTATTCAGAGCCAACTTGGCAGATTTGGGGGAATGGAACTTGGCGGTTAAGGGAGCTTTCCAGTTAAAAAGGTATTTATTATTATTTGCTAATGTGAATATTACTACATACCACAGTAAGGGTTCTACTTGCTTATCTATTTATTCCTCTTGAGAACCCCATGAAATAGGACTTTTATGTTTCTCCATTTTATAGATTAGAAAATTAAAGTTGAAAGATTGAGTCATTTCCTCAAGTCATCCATTTTTTGTAAAAGCAGAGCTGTGAGTTGAAGCTGATGCCAAGCCTCTGTGGTCAACCACAACATACAGATAATAGATGCTTCACATCCTTTCCCCAGTTCAAAACTAAATTGAACAGATAATAGATGCTTCACATCCTTTCCCCAGTTCAAAACCAAATTGACTGTTCCCTTGCACCGTACATTTTTAGAAATTCAGCAGCTTATCATTACAAAGTAACAGTTTCTTCAGTGCTGTGTAGTTAAGCCAGGTGAGATGGAGCAACCTGGATGGCAAGTCCTTCCTACAGTAAGTGCCAGAGAAATGAAGGTCCCAAGAAAGTCTGGTTAGAAATGCAGAATTAATGTTTAAAATAAAAGGGGACAACTGGAAAAAGTACTTACTCATTAAAGTAACTGGTGATTACAAAGTGTGCCTCTCAGCTGATTCTAGATCTCTTCTCTAGAGAAACTCCTTTCTCAGCAGCAGATCAGAGTGGCCAGGGTGGAGAGCTGAGAGCCTGGGCTTCAAGGTTAACCTCTGGGTTCTGCTATGATTGCAAGCCAGTGTGTGGGGAGAAGATGCCATTTCCGGTGGCATCCGGGGCAAGTGACACAAGTCAGCATTTACTTATTTGCACCAGGAAGTGGAAGAATAATGACCGAAGCTTCAAGACCTTGGCAAATGTGAAAACATGAAGTGGTAAATGACTACAAAATACAGTGTCTTCCTAGAGTTCATCTTTGAGCTTGTTTTCATTTCACTCTTCTCAGTAATTGGAGTGTAGCTTATATAGACTCTTCCTCTGTTCCATCTTAATTCAACAGAGAGCCCTTGGCTGTCATTACTCTAGCTTGTGTGGTGTGCTCATGCCTGGGAAAGTTGTTAGACCGGAGAAGGAGAGAAAGATGGTGAGCGGATAAGAAGGGGGAAGTGGAAAAAGAGAAATGGGAAATAAGAGAAAGATTTCCCCCTCTTCTAAGTAATATTTAATAGCAATAATCCTGCACTATAAAAATGTAGCTTGGAAACTACTTTCACATCCTTTCACTTGATCCTTGCAGTCCATTCCACGGCTACAGAAAACAAAGCCTAACATAAATGGTTACACAGTAAGTGGCAGAGCCAGGACAAGAACCTGGGTTTCTTACCCTTACTCTAGTGTTCCATTTGAACCAGCATTGGAGGGGATAGGAAGGAGTGTGCTTGTAAGAGTCATGGTCTTTTGATTGATTCAAAAAGTATAGGCATTTGTTTTCTTTTGTTTGGAATGCTATGATTTCCAGAAGTATCACCTCCTACAAGAACCAAGATGAAAGAGCAGGAGGAAATGAAACCAAAAAAAGAGAGCGAGAAATAAAGAGATGAAGCTTTAGAAAAAGTTTTTCTCAAAACAGTGTACATTCTATGGTGTTTTAAACACTTTTGGATTCAACATTTCCCCATTCTGTTAGACGGTATAAAATAACTTAAGGAACAAATGTAACAGAATCCAAGACAGTCCTGAAGTGCATGACTGCCCTGTTTAGTTTTTTTAATAGCATACTATTTAGGTAAACTGGACTATGGAGTGACATGGTTGTCTTTTCTTTTACTTCACTGCACTGACCAGTGAAGTGGCTTAAAGATTAATTCCACATATTACACATAGTTTTTATCCTCCTGTCTCTTGCCATAAATCCTTATTTCTATGAATTATTATACAATCTTTGCTGTATCTCAAGGCAGGGCTGCAGTCGAGAACTCAACTGATAACTTCAGTATTTTAAAATTTGGAGCAGTCTATTACTTAACTTTAAAATTTTGCTATTATTTGATACCAGTGATATCATAAATGAGTTGCAAATCTTTCCAGCTCTCTAAATTCCAACTAGTCTGTGCATTGTTAGAATAAAAGGACAATCTATGGGAGAATGGCTACAATTTGCATAATCATCATGAGAACAGAGCTGTAACAATGCAAATGATAAGGCTATTAATCATTCAACTTAAAATAAAGCTGCTTGAGACCAAGCAACAGATTTTTGACTTTTTTTTTTTTTTTTTTTTTTACTTCCAAGAACATATAATATATGTAAACAGTTATTATTGCTATACTGGCCCCATTTCATGTTCCATTGCTCCATGAGCTGGCTTTCTTCTCATCCACCAAACTTGGCTTGTTCATAAGTATGACAACTTATGCATATATGTTTTACACGTTGGATGTGCTTTCTCGCACAGATATCTCTTTATAAAGTAAAGGACATCTAAGTATTATCTTCACTTTACAGATGGTGAAACTAAGTCCCTGAAGAGCTTAAGTGATCCCTCAACCAGAGGTAGCAAGAGCAGGGCTTGGGCCAGCTCCTTGACTGCACATTGTCTTACCCTCAATGCCTTCTCAGTAGGAGGTCAGACATCCCCTTCTAGAAGCAATACCTTGGTTTCTTGTGTGTTCTGCCAGAAATAATCTATATAGATAATGGCCCATCTATTCATTCATTCTTTCTTTCATTTAATAAGTAGTTGTGGCAGGCTCTATTCTAGGTGGTGGGGATACAGCAGTGAATAAAATATTTTTTAAAAAATCCCTGCCCTGGAAGAGCTTATATTTGAGTTGGGGGAGGCAAATACAAGTTAAACAAATAAATTAATTAAATAGTATGTTAGATAAAAGAGCAGAGGGATGAGTGCTGGATTAGGAGGGTGCAAGGGCTGTGGGCTGGAATTTTATATAAGGTGGTATGGAGAAGGCATTCCTGAGAAATGACATTTGAGCAAAGTCCTGAAGGAGGTGATAGAGCAAACCACATGGAAATCTTTGGGGAAGAAAGTTCCAAACAGAGGGAATGGTAAGGAAGTGAGTATGACTAGACTGGAGTGAGCTTGGAGTGAACAAGGGAGAGAGGTAGGTGATTAAGTCAGAGAACAAAGGGCTAGGGGTACAGAGGGCCTTGTGGCCATTGAAAGGCCATGGGCTTTTACTCTGAATGAGATCAGAGCCATTGTGAGGGATTTGGGCAGAAAAGTAATGCCATCTTACTAATTTTAACAAAATCACTCTTGCTGCTCTGTTAAGAATATTGTATGAGGCAAGGGTGGTGTGGTTTGTACATATTATGTCCCCCCAAAAAAGCCATATTGTTTAATGCAATCTTGTGGGGGCAGACATAATAGTGTTGATTAGGTTGGAACCTATTGATTGTTTCCATGGAGATGTGACTCAATCAACTGTGGGCAAGATTTTGATTGGATAATATACATGGAGGTATTACTCCCGCCCATTCAGGGTGGGTCTGAATTAAATCAGTGGAGCCATATAAAGAGTTCACAGACAGAAGGAGCTCAGAGCAACTGGTAGTGACATTTTGAAGAGGAGCTGCAGCTAAGAGAGGACAAAACACTCCAAAAACAACATTTTGGAGAACACCATTTTGAAACACAACCCGGGAGCAAGGAGACACCAGCCACGTGCCTTCCCAGCTAACAGGTTTTCTGGATGCCAATGGCCTTTCTCCAGTGAAGGTACCCTGTTGTTGATGCCTTACCTTAGACACTTTATGGCCCTAAGACTGTAACTTTGTAACCAAATAAACCCCCTTTATAAAAGCCAATCAATTTCTGGTATTTTGCAAAAAGGCAGCATTAGCAAACTGGAACAGGTGGAACCAGGGAGGCTGATTATGATGTCATGGAATAATGCAGCTCTTGTATTTTAGACCAGAGTGGTGTTAGGGGAGGAATGAAGAGTGGTTTGATTCTGGGTATATTCTGAAGGCAAAGGTAATAGAAGTTCCTGTAGAAAGAAGGTGAGGTGTGAGAATAGGAGAGCAAACAAGGATGACTCCACCATTTTTGAGCAACAGGAAGGATGAAGTTGCCATTTACTGAGATGGGAACAATTTGAGAGAAATGGGGGATTTGAGGGGTGGAGGTCAAATGTTTGGTTACGGGCTTAAGTTTGAAATTCCTTTTACGTATCTAAATGGAGACGCTGAATGAGGATTTGGATATACAAGTCTGGAGTTTAAACAAGCGGTCCAGGCTAGAGATAGAAATTTGGTTTGGATGCTCTTGCCAGTAGAGAAGCAAAGATAGAGAAGACCACACATCCAGGAACTGAGCCCTGTGGCACTCCAGCTATAGGTCAGGAAAATGGGAAGGAGAGAGGAGCCTGTCCAGGAGACCAAGAAGGAGCAGCCTGTGAATTAGAAGGAACACTAGAAGAGTGTGTGGAATCCTGGAAGGAAAGAAGAGGAAAGGTTTCAAGGAGGCGGGAGGAACAGGCTGGGTCAGAGACAGTTGATAGGTCAGGTGGGATAATCGACCATTGGCTGTAGGACACTGGAACAGGTCATTGGTGACCCTAATGGAGTGGTGGGGGTAAAAGGCTGATTAAGTGGTCCCAGGGAGAATTGGAGCAGTACCTCCCTTGAGGAGTTTTGCTATAAAGAGGAGCAAAGAATGGGGAATGGGGCTAAGATTGTGTTGTTGTTTTAAGATGGGAGCAATAATAGCATGCCTGTGTGCTTATGAGAATGATCCAGTAAACAGGGGAAAACAAACGATGCAAGTGGAATAGGGGATAGTTGCTGGAGCAGTGTCCGCGAAAAGGGGTGAACTGTAGTGGACATGTAGAGGGGTTGGCCTTGGAGAAGGGTGCAGACAGTTCAACCAGAGAAATGAGGGAAGAGGAATGTAGCAGCATCATGCTGGTGTGTGGGTGGATGTGGAGGCACCAAGCTTGTGGGGTTTTTCCTGATTGCCTCTATTTTGTTAGTGACATAGGCAGCAAGGTCAAGGTCTTCAATTGAAGGTGGTGTTAGAGGAGAGATAAGAAGGTATGAAATGGTAATCCAGGAGATGGGAAAAGCTGTAATTACTGAGCGGCACGGAGGGCCTACTTATTGGAATGGCAGCTCTTATTGGAATGGTTTGGTTTTCTCTAGTGTGGGAGCCCTGGGATCCCAAGTGTCTTGAAGACTGCACACAGCAGTTTGCTTGACCTAGGACACTTAAGGTTTGACCTTTTCTCCTTGTAATATCAGGTGCTAAATGTAATCTATACCCAAAACTACCTCCTCTCTGAGACTCCCTGAGATACTGTTATCTATAAAATAATCTGTAATCTTCCCCTCCTCCCTCTTGATTACAATCAACCCCTCCCTATGCTGTAAGACCCCCGCTCCCCACCTTATGCTCTCATACTCTTTGGAATGTCGAGCCCTTATAACCAGCTTATTCAGCACCCCCCACAAAGTGCAGACTATTTCCATGTTGTGTTCTGAACTCACTGCCATTCAGAGCAGCTCCTGAATCCATTCAGAGAAGCTCCTGATTTCAGGGCAACGTGACTCGACTTCCCCACCCTGTAGGTAAGCCCCATAATAAAAGCTCATGTCTCAGAACGTGTCCAGTGCTTTCTTTAGTCCTTTGACTACAAAAGCCCTCTTAGGCCGTGATATCTAGTCTGTATTGGTCACACAGAGGTGCTGAGTAGGCAAAAACTGGATTCAATCGGGACTGGGATTTTGCCTTTTGGTTTCTATTAATTCTGATCTGCCATTACAAATTCATAATTTATTTTAAGCCATGCTTTATTTGAAATAAAACCCATAAAAGCCAAATATTTTAATTATATAGTGAAAAACATTCTGAGTATTAGGCCAAAAATAAGGTCCTTTAATATCAGCAACTCTTTAATAGTTGTAGCCACAGGTTAATTTAATCTTACCTTTACACAAGTAATTATCATTTTATCCACATTTCCTATTTCAAAGAACACAGTTATTTTTCTTATCTTGGAACAGAGTGGTGTAAGTGGGTTAGAAATCAGACTGCTAAATATTCACTTATAGATGCATTTATTTCAGCCAGCTTGTGTGTGTGTGCACAAGTGTGTATTCAGTTGTGTGCCACGTTACCTTAAAGTAGAGGCCTAAATTTGGCAGATCACAAAACTATGTCCTTTCTTTGCATTGTTTGTTTTATAAATTAATGGTATGTCATTAGTCCACTCTACTGTTAAAAGAGTAGGCTTTCCCAAATTATCATTTAATGTTACTGGTTACTTTTCATTGCCTTCCTTTCTCCTTTAGGACACTCCTTTCCTTAATGTATTTTGCTAGTGAATCTCTGAAATACATTTAAATAAATGAAGATGGATAACTGTAAGTGATCCTCCGTTTACCAGTTTTATTAACCTATGATTGTAAGTCTTTGAATCATATGCCAAAATTCTGTTTTCCTAGTCATAATTTCTAATTTTCATGATCATGGATTCAGTCACTTCCTATATTGGTATTGGAACAAAAGACTGATTGTGTTATTTTCTGTCTATGCATTAATTCTTGGTAGTGTCTATTAGCTAAAACATGGGGTAGTTTTAAAATACATTTGAAAAATGGCTAATAAATGTGTCATTGTTTTGCTGCTTGAATAAACTCCGTGACTATGCAAGGATCCAATTTAAAATAAATCCTAAACTAATTATCTTATTTCCCAAGCCTGTTCTTTTTCCCAGTAAACGGAATCAATAGCCACCTAATTGTCCCATGACAGAACTCTCAAGATCACTTTTGACTCCTTCCTCTCCTCCCAACCACAAATAGAGTATATGGTACCTCCTGAACTGCCCTCTGACCAGTCCACTTCTGTCTTTCCCTACGGCCTCTCTCTACCTTAGATCAAGTATGGAACCCTGCTGTGGCGCCCTAACTGAGCTTCCTACATTTGTTCTTTCTTTCCTCCAACCCATTCTCTAACCTGCAGTCTCTGCTCTTTCTAAGATGCAAATCTTATAATTTCACTTCCCTTTAATATTTATGGTGCTAAAACATACCAACATTTTTTCTGAAAACACCAGCCCTTCTGCCTTTTCTTAATCAGACACATTAACAACACACATAGTATCACCTCTGCTAGGCCTGAAATCCCAAATGGACAAGGCATCTGGAGTCACCTGGATAATGAAGATAGATAACAGCAAACACTTATTGAGCATACTACCTGAACGCTTTAAATATATTAATTCTATTAATAAAATCAACAATAATAATTACTAATTGTGGAGAGCCGTCTCCCGGGACGGGCATAGCGCATGCGCTGTAAACCTGCTCCAAAGTCCCCCCGCCCATCGAGTGGTGCCAAGATGGCGCCCACATCCTGCTTCCGGCTTCTGATGTATGTAACCACCCGCTGTATTCACCAATCATGCTTGTGTGCGTGGCGTTAGCCCATTGGATACACGCAAGGTTTATAAGAAAGTTCCCGGGCAAAGCTCGGGGAGACAGCCCACAAGGAGCCGCGCCTGACGGCCGCATCGAGGTTGTTCTCCCCCGAGGCGTCTTGCCCCGGGCGGAACCTGTAAAGAGGATGATTGCCTAGTTCCATTAAAAGCCTACATGCTTCACTGCTGCGAGTCCAGAGTGATCACGAGTGCGTCGGGTAAGACATTGTCCGCACCCTCTCTCCCCTTATCTCTCTGGTCCCCATCGCCGGCCGACCGAGGACTCGAGGCGGGGCGGAGAGAGCGCCGGACAAGTGGTGGCCCGTACGGGGAACTCATTCGCGTTCCCCTCGACCCGACGGAGACGTGCTCCCGGGATCCGTGGTTTGACCTCCGCGACTGATCACCGCGAGAAGGTAAGCACCCCCTTTCCATACGAGGACTAGGGCCCGTGGGCGTTCAGGTAGCCCCGGGGACTCGGAAGAGCTCTCCGAGTGATTACAAGACAGTGCCGACTGCAAGCATGGGGCAGTCCGGGAGTTAACCCCCTTAAAGACCCTTTTGAAACAGTGGGGTATCTCAGTTAAGAGAAGCTCTCTCCAGCGATTTTTTGATGATGTGGCCACTTTTGCCCCCTGGTTTCCTTGTTCTGGCAGCCTTAATCTGCCCTCTTGGATGAAACTTGGTCGTGATATAGACCGAGCGCGCCAAACGGGTGTCTGTTTGGACCCGATTCTAGTCCTTATATGGGAGACTGTTAAGGGCCATATCGCTCCCTCCACGTCACAGTGGAAAGGCCCTGACCCGGTGCTCGGCTGGGCCGGAGGCTCTGTTTGTGTTTTTCCCCAGGAACCAGGACGTCAACCAGTGTGGGTTCCGGAAAGACTGGTGGGAACCGTGGCATCACCTGGGGAGGCCGGGGAGCAGCTGTCAGAAACGCCAACGAATATACGGCCTGGGCCATTGGACCAAGCCTCCGGCCTTCAGGGACTTGAGAACATTAGGGAATTGAAGCCTGTTAGTTTCGACCTTTCCACACTGGGCGAGACTGTAAAAAATCTGTGGGACCAAGTCACCTCTTGGTTCTCTTGGCCCAATTTGACTAATTGGATTCTCTTGATGGTGGGACTATTGGTGGGATTAGTCATTGTTAAATCTTTGCTAGAACGCCTGTTTCAAGCGCGGCAGTACCGTGTTACCACTATGATGGCTATGTCCTCCACCTTTGATACCCCCAACAGCGACCATTCTGATGGCCATACCCCATCCTGGCCGCCTCGGGCGGGGCACTCGGGAGCGAGGTTTGTAGCTAAGCGCGCAGCTGTGTCCCGGGTATAACGGGCGACGCCAGCAGTCATAATTTTTGTCTCAGGTAGGTCCCTAAGGCAGAGTCATAGTTGTGGCCAGACTTGACTCTAGCCAATGCATAGGGACGCCTAGTGACGCCTCCGACTCTGGTTAATGCTATCCCTGCCCCCGCCTTTGTCCCCCAGTTGCAAGGCAAAGCACTGCAGGGAGAGTCATGTTGTTTCCAGCTCACGGACTCTCCTGTCTCCATATGAGGTGAGCATTCTGGTCGGTGCTAGAGGCTCCGCCGCTAAATGGCTGAGACCTAGTCCAGACTCCCCAAAGCACCGGAACAAATTGTGAGCCATCTGGGTTCACGGGAGCACACTCATCACTGGGGACACTGGGTCGATATAAATAATAAAGGGGGAGATGTGGAGAGCCGTCTCCCGGGACGGGCATAGCGCATGCGCTGTAAACCTGCTCCAAAGTCCCCCCGCCCATCGAGTGGTGCCAAGATGGCGCCCACATCCTGCTTCCGGCTTCTGATGTATGTAACCACCCGCTGTATTCACCAATCATGCTTGTGTGCGTGGCGTTAGCCCATTGGATACACGCAAGGTTTATAAGAAAGTTCCCGGGCAAAGCTCGGGGAGACAGCCCACAAGGAGCCGCGCCTGACGGCCGCATCGAGGTTGTTCTCCCCCGAGGCGTCTTGCCCCGGGCGGAACCTGTAAAGAGGATGATTGCCTAGTTCCATTAAAAGCCTACATGCTTCACTGCTGCGAGTCCAGAGTGATCACGAGTGCGTCGGGTAAGACATTGTCCGCACCCTCTCTCCCCTTATCTCTCTGGTCCCCATCGCCGGCCGACCGAGGACTCGAGGCGAGGCGGAGAAAGCGCCGGACAACTAATACCATTTACTGAGCATCAACTTTATATCCAGCCACCATATAGCCGTTAGTTGTCACTTTTAAAACCCCCTGAGGAATATGAAGTGAGGGAACAGGCTTCCTGGAGGGTTGAGCTTTTGCCCCAGCCAGTCAGCTAGAAAGCAGCAAGGTCCCATTCCCACCCACATCTGCCTGCTGAGAGCACAGCTACCCCAAACACCAGACTCCAGGACGGGTGCTGCTTCATGTACCCACACCTCCCGTGATGCCACACAGAGAATATTAATGTAAAGAGTGATTAAAATGTTGGGGCAAAGTCAGGCAGGCTCTTTCGACTTATTAGCTGTAAGGGAACAAAGGCTGACACTAAACTGACAGCACCAATCCATCAGTTAACATGTCCCAGGCTTGTGTAGTGACAGCAGGCTCAGAAGTCCTTGACATCCAGTGGAGTCGTGGAATCGGGACCCTGGGGAAATTTCTCATACCCAATTTAGTTAAAACCTTATTCTGGTTCCTTACTCTCTTCAGGGAAAACAATAACAAAATGTGAGGTACTATTCAGAGAGCTATGTTAGCTCAGAGTCTGAACGAGAAACTGTCATTTGCAGACCTTGACTAACCACAGACTTATATTTGAGGAGGAAGTAGACTAAGAAAAATCTGCAACCCTTGCCTGTCATCTTCTTGGGCTGTTGAAGAAAACTAGAGAAGGAATTTATTTCTTTAGCTGGAAAAGCCCCAGATTATGTTTTGCAAGACTAAATTATCTAAGTGGATTTCTTAAGAATAAGTGATGTATCACCAATGGCCAGCGGCCAGGACCTAGTTCACAAACCTGACGCAAGGTCTCTCACTCATGGTTGTGTCTGATGACAGAGAATGTGCACTTACACTTTTATGCGAGGAAGATTTCCTTATTGTCGGTCGTGTCCTTCCATGGCTTGATCCAGAGGAAGAAGAGAGAGGAAGAAAGAGTGGTCAGTGGCCATGCCACACTGTCGCTGTGCTAAGAGGAGAGAAAGGCAGTTGAGAGCTCCTCTTGCTTACTTGCAGATCTGCTGGGTCATCCTTGCCCTATCAGGAGAGAGACAGCATTTCCATCAGGCCTGGCTTGGGTGGGGGAAGTGGGGGCAGCAGAAACAGCCAGCTGGAGAGCAAGCCCCTGCAGCCACTGATTGCTCTGGGGAGTTAGGTCAGGGCTTCCTCTTTTATGGGACTATTTAGGTGTAGCTTTAGCCCTTATCTGCACCTCCTCCCTCTCCCCCACTCCACTTCATCTCAACAAATCCAGCTTGCTTATTCAACACAAAAAAATTTGGGCCCAGTCTATCACCTTCAGGTGAAAGCCCCTTTGTCTTCTTGGTGCTTTGACTCCAGAGCACCACCTAGATTCCTGAAAAGACTTTCCCTGATGGCCCCCAGCACACTCCAGGGTAACTAGGGTCTACACACTCTTCTGCTAAGATTTTGGTAATGTCTGGTTTTTGCTAAAGTCCCATTCAAAGCCCCTTCCAGCCTGAGTAGTGAAACATTTGACCCTGAGCTCCAGTTCTTCTGGATGAGTCTGTCCAAGTCCCTAGCCATTCAGACTCTCTACTTATGGGGGCAGTAGACCATGGCTAAGCCATGGGGTTGATAAGGTCCAAAAGTGGTGGAATCTCTGCCCTCTGCGCTCAAATGACCAATACCTGAGGCACCACGGTTTCAGAGTTTATTGCTAAATGTGAAGCTGGAGGCCAGATGGCCTATGGGCCTAAAAATCTGTCTCTCCAAGTCTAAGGGGTTCAAGGTTTTTGTGGATTCAAACAAGGGGAAATGGAATCATTACCATCTCAATAGCAAGTATAGGCAGAAGCAATTTACAAATGTAAAGGAGGGGAATTGTGCTAGAACCAAGTTAATGGTTAGTTCTAGCAGATTCAAGTTCCTCCCTTAGCATCAGGGCATTTGTCCTTGTGATTACAAGTTTCCAAAGTAAAAAGAAGGGATAAAGGGAGTACAAGTGAGGGTCACCAGGTTTTTACAATCACAAGGTCACAAGATGAAAGCTATTCAATCATTATCAGAGATCAAGGCAGCTGTATTACAGTTCAGAGATTTCAGGTATTTCCCTCTATCTACTCTAATATACCAGAAAGTAAAAGGGAATAACTATATAATGAACCTGTAATCATAATCACCCCCTAAATCCTACCTTCATACACAGTCACCATTTATCCATTTTTGGGGTGGTTGAGCTTCTTGGGTGCCGAGTGGAAGGCAGAAATAGAGAGCCCCCATGGCAACACAGATCTCTTTTTGTTACTTTCAACAATAATCAAGGTCCTAAGACACCCTGGAATTTAAAAATAATTCATATGAAAAGGGACTGAAGAAAACGGAGGCAAACTTGCCTTGTCCCCAAGAGCAGGCCCCACTAGGCTGAAGGAATTACCAGGCAGGGAGGAGGCCAAGCAAGACACACAGGCCTGAAGCCAGCTATTGACAGTGGCGTGGTTAACATGTACTGCGTGTTCTTTTCCTTCTCTTTTTCCTTCCTCCCTCCTTTTCTTCCTTCCTCTCCTTTTTCATAAAAAAAAAAAAACAAAAAACCTATTGGCTAAATTAGTTTATGGTAATAGTATAATCTACATATAACCTCACTTACAAGGAAAACTGAATGATTAGGGAAGAAACTGAGGTGGGTTACCCAAATTCTTTAAAGTGACTATACTAATAATCACTGAAAATATAGCATTCCTTGTCAAATGAGAAGGAAATGTTATGGACCATGTATAGAAATCAGCTGATTTGCAGGCCATGTATAGAAATCAGCTGATTAGCAGACTAAGAGGCAGGCAAATAAGGAGGAATAATTAGAACCATACAGAACCTTTAATTTTAGATGCATGACCTGCCTCTCCTGGTTTGTAGGCAGGTGGGTTAAGGAAACTAGGCAGAAGCTAGGACTGGAAGCAAATCCAGAACATAATATACACTCTACTCCGAAGCATGCAGATGTTTGAGAGCAAGACAAGGAGTTGCAAACTCAAATGGCTGTAGGGACCAGATATGATATGTAAATGAGATAAGTGAGCAGGGTCTACTCTTTGCATTAAACTTTGTATATTTAACATGAGGGCACAGTCTTTACTTCCTCTAAGAAGAGTACTACTACTTTTTCTTGAAATTACTAAACCTTTCATTATATTTGTTTTCTCACTTGTCACAACTACATGAATAGAGAGAAATAACTACCATAAGGAAAAAACAGAAGTGAAAGTTTGATGGCAAATGACAATTAATAGTTGTTCTCAGTGTTGGGGGCAATAGGGATTAGTGGGCATTGCGGTAAATGGAAAACATATGCCATTCAAGTGAGTGGTGGTCACTCTGCTCCAGAAGATTGCTTCACGAGAGACCACGACTCCAGTATTGTCAGATATTCCGATCTTTCAAAAATAAAAAGCTGTAAATATAGATTTTTATGAGATATATGCTGATTTTTAGACATTGACATATTAAAACAAAAACAAAACACTATAAAGGTAAAACCAAACAGTTTTGTTGGTTTTGTTTTTTTATTTTGTCCTTCTGTCTAGATAGTGAGGGAGTCAAATTTAGGCAAACATCTGGGATTCAGGGACTATACAGAATCAGATCAAATTGTGGCAGTGGGTAGAAGTCAGAAACGGTGAGGAGTACAGAAGCTGCAAAAGGACAAGCAATAGAGAATTCCTAAACCATGCTCACTTCAGGTACAAAGATACTTTCTCCTCTAGTAATAGAAAGAGCCACTGATGGTTTCCCAGGCAACATCGAGTCTGGCATAGCCGAGAAGCTCATGTGCTTCCGCAGGACAGTGTCACTTCATGATGGGAAAATGTTGGCATCAGTTTCCCAGAGTCTTACCAATCCAGGATGGAAGATGGTGAATGGAAGGAATGAGAGAGAGTGCTATTGAGTCGCAACTCCCTATTCATGGATGGTATATCTCAATACTTCTATTATGCCCAAAGAGCTCTTAATGGATTCTCATTTCTTTGTCTTTGCAGCTCATCAAAAACAGGTTCTCAAAGTCTGACTGCCTTATCAGCACCATCTAGGATTCATTTGTATATTATTTGTTGTACTTACTATGAATTCAGATAACTGCCTATTTTTTTAAACACCAATATACTGATAATTTAGTTGATCTGAATGGTCTTAAATAGTTCTTCACAATTGAGCAGAGCTTAATGATCTATTTCTAGTTCAATGCTCATGCTTACACATTTTGATCCTCAAAAATGAACCTTAAAATATTTGCTTCTTTGTGTTAGGGCAATATTAGTAACCATCCTATCTAGAAGTTAAAGGACCCTTCCAAATGACTCCAAACAAATCTCTGTTTTTTACAGCACTGGGGAGATACAATTTAAATGAACTGTGCCTTTTAATCCATATACAATTTGGGTCCTTAACTGCTTAATTCTCCTTATTGTTTTTCCCACTTACTCTCTGTGAGGACCCAGGGCCTGGGGCCCCACCGCCTCCTCCATTACTGAGATACACGCAGCCGCCTACAAGACCAGGCAGCAGGCCTCTCTCCTCCAATGGCTGGGGAAGCATTAAAACTTCCCTCCCCTAATCACTGTTAGTGACCAAATCTCAGAGGGACCTTGTTGTAATCAAATCTCATGAGAAACTCTGTTGTCACAAGCCTTTATAAGACCCTGCTCTTGGCATCTCTCTCTCTCTGTCTCTCCCTCTCCCCCTCTCCCCCTTCCCCCTCTTCCCCTCTCCCCCTCTCTCCCCCTCTCCCTCTCTACAGAGTGGAGTGGCAGAACACTGACTTCACTCTCCCGACCCACTGCCATCAGGAAAAATCATCTCCTGTTTTGTAATTCCATAATTAAACTCATGGGTAACTGCGTGCCAGGCATATTCCTTGGTCTTGGGGCTAATCTGGGTTGGAACACTTTCTAATGAGCTGACCGGAGGTGAAACAGAGCCATTGGTTTGGTATTGCAGTGGAATGCTGTAGGCACACTGCATCTTGATTTCAGTAAGGCATAAGACAAACTTGTCATTACAGCCTTATAAATAAGATGGAGAAATATGTATGGGCTAGATGAGAGCACATTTCAGGGTGCTCATAGATGATTAACTGTTCCCTAAAAGTGCTGATTAATGAATATATCAAAGCTAATTCAAGCACTCAGTCCTTGGTCATGAACTGTTCGAAAATTTTACATGTGCTGTGTATCAATGAACAAGGTCATTTCAGATTGTAGTAAGTGTCACTGTAGTGGACATTTACTGTATTTCCCTTTTTCTAGAAATAGCACCTCTAGTTTCTTTTGGAAACTTATCAGTTGCCATTGAGTGCAGCCTCAGTGAGCCATAATCAATTTGCTCTTCTCCCTAGCCAAGGGGTAGAGTTATGTCCCAGATGACCTGATGATCTGCAACGTGACTGTGACAGATCGAGATGCTAGATGAAACTTAAGGCATGCAACAATAGAAAAATTACAGTGAAATTCATTCATTCTTCCTTTGGCAAGTCACTGTTCTCCTTTCTCAGAAACAGCCCCTGGCTTTATCTTGCCTCTGGCAGAGATTAAAAGCATCAGACCATGCAAGGGCCACAAGGTGATCATGCAACCCAAGCTACCAATAACCAATTCCTAGTTAAATCACCTAGTTATTATGTTGAGCATGATCCTCATCACACCATCCTCAGCTGGGCGCTCCAAACACTAAGCTGATTAAGCAACAGCACATGCTTCCAGCATGTCTACTTCTTCCCCAGCCCACGCTCGTGTCTCAAGGGTAGCTGTTCCCTAAGAAAAGATGACCAAGGGTAGAATTACCGGAGCCTGGCTTGCATCAGCTCTGCAAGATATGTCAGCCCCAACTGGAAATGTATCATTATGGCATTGCAGTCCCACCAAGGGCAGTCTTGATAGCATGGAATGGGGAAGATTCCTTAGGTCAGGACCTGTGTTGATTCCTGGGACTTGGTTAGTAATCTGGCTGGAGGGTCAGTGACCAGGAAGGAGCTCAGTTGGAGATTTGAGCTCTTGGAAGGGGCCCAGAGCAAGAGAATACTTGTAATGTATTCATTTAGCAAATATTTGAGTAACTTCTATGAACTAGGCACTGCTCTAGGTTCTACAAGCATAGGAGTGAATATGTATTATTTTTAGAGAGTACTGAGAGGCAAATGCAGGTCTTTAAGGAGGGGTTATATATGTATGTGTATTTACATATGGGTATGTATGTTTGTGTATATGTATGTGTATTTGTGTGTATATATGCATACATTATATATAAATGAATTTATCAAAGTCAATTCAAGGGGAGAACGCTAGTTGCTAAGTGCCTATGTAAAGATATCTCTAGCCTCGAGTGGACAATAGATAGATTACATTCTCACCAGCAATGTATATTGCAATGTAAAAATAATTTTGAAATGTCATAGGTGAAACATGGTATAATCATATTTTAATATGCATGTTTTATTACAAGAGAGAATATATGTTTTCATACAGCCATTTTATTTCTTTATAAATTGCTTATTTATGTACTTTGCTGATTTTTCTATCTTATCTAAGTCTTATTACGTATTAAATATATTAGACTTTTGGTCTGTCATATGCTGCAAATGTTTTTTCCCCAGTTTATTATTTTCCTTTCAATTCTGTGTTTATATTTGTTTATACATAAGTTTTAGATAGTTCTTCCAGTTTTTTTTAATGGTTTCTGCCTTTGATAGTATGCTAAAAAATACCTAGCATCTACTGAGGATTTCCAATGGGTCAGGACTACATTAAGTGATTTACATATATTATCTTAGTTAAACCTCAGCAGCCCTTGTGGTAGGCGCTATTAGCTATTTTAATGATCAAAACCTGAGGCACAAATAGGTCAAGGATCTTGTTTCAGGTGACACACCTAGTCAGTGGCCGAACCAGGATTTGAAGCTGGGCACTCTAAGCCACACTACCTCCTAGAAAGACTCTCCCACTTGAAGATCGTATTATCTACCTACATATTTTCTTTCACAGTCTACATATTTAAAAAAAAATTACATTCATAAACAGTTTACTTTGAAAACGTCAAGATTTTTTAAATTTCCTAACATAGAGCTAAATGAAATAGTCCTAGCAAATTAAAGTAACTCATTTATTTTGGAATTGGAAGTCATATCATCTGACTTTGTATATAAAATTGTACTGATGGGATAGTCGAAAGCGTGGGAAGAATTAGCAATAGAGATAATGATAACTAGGCAATTTTTAAAAAGGCAATTATTAGATTCAGGAAAAAACAAACAATAGAAAAAATCCATAATCACAGGGTACTACAATATGAAGTTGTGAATGCTATTTACATGGGCATAATAAAGTCAACAAAACAATGAAGATTTAAATTAACTGCACAAAAAAGAGAATAGAAGGTGAGAAATTGGAGAAAGTGGGAACAGACACTGCTGTTGGACTCAGGTATGATTTTCTCACAACTTCCTGATCTGCCTGATATCTGAGATATTAAACTATACCCTGAAATGGCTATGAGCAATCTTCTTGTCTCGGATCTCACTCAGCGTGTATCTTATCGGGATGGATGGCACCTTCCCTGATGTGATACCGGCCCGCACCCTCCCTCTTGCCAGGTTGCTGTTTGGGAGTTGTTGCCTCTAAATGAATCTACAAGGACAATCAGGGGAGGAGGGAGCAGGCAGAGGGAAAGGGGAGTGCCTCACAGCCACCAATTATTAGATGGAATTAAATTGTAAACATAATGAATAAGAAGAGAAATTGTTTCATTTTCTCATGATCCTCGTTTTCTCCTTTGAGACATAGCGCTAACTTAGAAATATTCCTAAATGCAAATTTCAGAAGACTCAGGTTTCTTTTCCAATAATACAAGGATACATTTCTTCATTTAACAATTTAAATATATAATACTATTAAATAATTCACCATATTCCAAATGAAGACAGTAACATTAAATGGAATTACAAAAAAAGATAAGTGGGTGGGGCTTTTTTTTTTTTAAACACAAATCCATTTACTATTTAATTTTTCCACATCACACCTTTCCCTGCCTCTTTAATACCTTGCCCATACATTATTGCTGTTCCCATGTAAGGAACATCTGTTCTTTAAATAGCACATGGAACTCCTACCAGTGTGACCTTTCTTCTTGGCAGGTCATCTGAGAATATTAAATCGAGTACTTTGTTTCACAGTTCCTGGCAGAACAGGAGACCTTAATATTCTGAGAAGCTTCATTCTTGAAGCCACCTGAACAATCTGCCAAAAATTATTGATTTCCTTTGCTCTGGATTCTGGTCTTGTGTTTGCAATAAGCAGACAACAAAGGAACATTTATGGGCCTCACCTGATTCCAGTACTTGTAGACAGACCCACACCTGAGATGTGGCAGGCAGTGGGGGGCCAGATCTGTTTCAGGAGGAAACTTCTCTGAAGGATGCAGGCAGCAAAGGGCAGCCAGTATTGCAGGGAGCTCTAAAACAACATGACCAGGGGCCCCACAGGTGGGCAGAGCACAGCAAAAAACGCATCCAGGGCATGTGATAGTTATGCAACATCAGGGCAGGTAACCGGAAACCAGGAATGCAGCTCAGTGAGAGCCAGTTAGTAGATGGCAGAGTTCAGGGAAAGGACTTGTTTTTCTCATGAGGGCAAGAATAAGACATGGTCCCAGTCCTGCAGAGACTGAGCAATGAAGTAGGTTAAAACACACACACAAACAAACAAATACACTGCAGAAAAGAAGTGCAGTTACCGGAATTGCAGTGGAAATGGCAGATGTTCCGAAATAAGCCAGCAAAATGCAATCTTAAAAGAAGCAAACAGCAAACCGGAGAATGGAATCTTCAAGACGTTCAGGTTGCCTCATATGATTTATAGGACAGACGAGAGCAGTGTATTGACCCTCATCCTGAAACTTACATCACAGGGTGAAAATGCAATTCTAACTATCTAGAGAACCACGCTTTCACGTACTCAGGGCTGAGTGTGCAGAGGCATGACTTTATTTCTAAAGCAGGTTATAAGAAATGCTTGTAGTTTATGAAAGTCATCTATAACTTTTAATCTTTTTGTTTTCGGTGTCAGCAGAAAGTCCAAATCCTCTACCCTAGCTGGTATAGAAAGGCTGGTGCATAAAGGTGAGATTCCGAATTAGGGTACTGATAGAAGGGTTGGGGAGAACACAGTGGTGGGCTGAACAATTACGGGAGTGGAGCTGGGAAGGGGTCATGGGGGGGGGAACATAGTAGAGAATAGTTCCCTGGTTTCTGCACTGGTTTGGGCAACTGAGTGATGCCAGGCGGGGAGTGGGGACAGTGTGGTGCGTGGATTCAAAACCTGGCTCCACTCTTCACTTCCTGTGTGAATTTGAGCAGATTGCTTAACCTTATTGAGACTTCATCTGTAAAAATTGAGAATATATTAGTTCTACTTCACAAAGTTGTTGTGAGGATTAGATGAGATGTGAGTTTGAGTGTTCACAGCCTCGACCTTGGCACAAATGTGGAGCGTCTACTAATTGCCAAGCACTGGCTGAGTGCTGAGAAGAGTAAAATAAACGCTGTCCCTGATCTCAGTGTTCTCAGTTTGCTGGGAGAGACATGCAAAACCAGTTAGCCAATACAATGGGAGAGGCACTAAAATATCAGTGCACATAAAGTGTTGGAGGGGTCCAGAATGATGCACTCTGCAGATGCAGGGATAAGGAAGAGCTTTAGGGAGGAACTGGCATTTAGCTGGACCTTGGATGAATGAATAGGATTTCGCTACAGTG
This sequence comes from Choloepus didactylus, assembly GCF_015220235.1. Lineage (NCBI taxonomy): Eukaryota > Metazoa > Chordata > Mammalia > Pilosa > Megalonychidae > Choloepus > Choloepus didactylus. Next base: position 89,501,193 of record NC_051314.1, read on the forward strand.
CATTTCTCTTGTGATTTTGAACAAATTACTTGATCTCTGTGGAACTTCAGTTTCCTCAGTTGGGGATAATGATAGTACCCATTTCAAGGTGTGACTGTGAACATTAAATGAAGTAATGCATGAAAAGTGCTTAACACAGTGCCTGGTACACAGCAGGTACTTGATGATTGTTAGCTATTTTTACTACATTACTATAGAGAACTCTGGGAATCTTTCAGCCCTGCTGGACTCAAAGACACACCAAGGACCCAGCAGAGCTAAGACGAGGATCCAAGCCTCCAATTTTATGCTCCAGAATCAAAATAGAATTCTGGAAAGAAAGAATCCCACTTTTTCTACAAGAGATTAAAGAGCTTTTTGTATGAAGTGGAGACTGCAGAATTTTTCCCCAAGAAAAGTTTTCAATGAAATGATTCAGCATTTGGATGAGCTCATATCTAAAAGGATTACCTGCTTCTATAGTGCTAATCAGTCTGCAATATAAAGAAGTTCACTTTTGCTTACTGGATATCCATCTCTATTTCTCCCCCAACCCTCTAAACATGCCATTATCTGCAACTTATTTAATTGACTTTCATAGCAAAGGATAATGGGAGTAAAAATAGTAGGTTCTACTTGTAGTCAACACACATTTACTCTCTTTTGCGGCTTAGAAGCTCTTTGCTAGTACATTGGAAAGAGACAAAGATTACAAAAAAATCTCCATCTTTGAGATATTTACAATTTTGTTTAAGTAAACCAGATCTATATGAAGTGAGAAAATAATTTTAGAATATATTGTTATTGCACAGTGTTCGGGACTGTTCCAGTTTGCTAATGCTGCCGATTGCAAAACACCAGAAATGGATTGGTTTTTATAAAGGGGGTTTATTTGGTTACACTGTTACAGTCTTAAGGCCATAAAGTGTCCAACAACAGAGTACCTTCACTGGAGGATGGCCAATGGCTCCGGAAAACCTCTCTTAGCTGGGAAGGCACGTGGCTGGCATCTGCTCTGGAAGTCTGGTTTCAAAATGGCTTTCTCCCAGGACATTCCTCCTTAGGCTTCAGCTCCTCAAAAATGTCACTTTTAGTTGCTCTTGGGGCATTTGTCCTCTTAACTTCTCTGGAGCAAAAGTGTGCTTTCGGAGACCATCTCCAAAATGTCTCTGTAAGCTGAAGCTCCTCTCTCGGCTCCGTGCATTCTTCAAAGTGTCCCTCTTGGCTGTAGCAAGCTTGCACCTTCTGTCTGAGCTTATATAGTGCTCTCGTAAACTTATCAAGGCCCATGCTGAATGGGTGGGGCCACACCTCCATGGAAACTATCCAGTCAGAGTCATCACCCACAGTTGGGTGGGGCGCATCTCCATGGAAACACTCAAAGAATTACAATCTAATCAACCCTAATAAGTCTGCCCACAAAAGACTGCATCAAAGATAATGGCGTTTTGGGGGAAATAATATAATACATTCAAACTGGCACAGGGACTGAACCACATATTCCACAAAAGACATGTCCAAGTTGTAATCCGCATTCCCGTGGCTTGAACCAATGTGTAAATAAAACTTTTGAAGATGTTATCATTAGTTAAGGTGTAGACTCATTTGTGAATAGGATGCTTGAAGACCCTATTTAGATGAAACCAAATTGAATGAGGGTGGACCTTAATCCATATGGCTAAAGTACTTATAAGTAGAGGAAATCTTGACAGAGACAAAGATGACTGAGCAGGAGTAGAAGCCAGAAGAGGAATCCATGATGGAGGCAGAGATGCAAGCCAAGGAAACTCAAGGTGTGGCAGTTTGGATATATTATGTCCCCCCAAAAGCCATATTCTTTGATGCAATCTTGTTGGAGCAGACGTATTAATGTTGATTAGGTTGGAATCTTCTGACTGAGCATTTCCATGGACATGTGACTCAATCAACTGTGGGCAAAATGTTTGATTAAATTATTTCCATGGAGATATGGGCCCTGCCCATTCAGGGTAGTTTTGATTTAACCACTGGAGTCCTATGAAAGAGCTCACAAACAGAAGGAGCTCAGAGCAGCTGAGAAGGACATTTTGGAGAGAAGCTAAGAGCTGACACTTAGAGATGCTTGGAGACGCTTTGAGATGCTAGCCCAGAGAAGCTCCGGAGAAGCTAAGAAAGGACAAAACACCCCAAGAGATGCGTGCTGATGCTTAGAGATTTGGAGATGATAAGCGAAGAGAAACCCAGAGACATCTTGGAGAAAGCCATTTTGAAACACAACCTAGGAGCATAAGAACAGCAGATGTCAGCCACGTGACTTCACAGGGGACAGAGGTGTTCCAGATGCCATTGGCCATTCTTCAGTGAAGGTATCCTCTTCTTGATGCCTTAGTTTAAACACTTTTATGGCTGTAGAACTGTAACTTTGTAGCTTAAATAAACCCCTTTTATAAAAGCCAATCCATTTCTGGTATTTTGCATAATGGCAGCATTAGCAAACTGGAACACAAGGATTGTGGCAAGCCAGTGCCAGAATACAACATACTCTGGGAGAAAGCATGGCCTGTCAAGACCTTGATTTTGGACTTCTAGCCTCCAAAACCATGCAATAATAAATTCCTGTTGCTTAAGCCAACCAGTGTGTGATGTCTGTCATAGCATCCGTTACAAACTAAGACATCGTGATATGGGGTGAATTGGAGATATTTGCACAGAGGAGAAACACAAAATTAATCTGTTGGGCAAGAGCTATGGAGGATGTATAGAAAGGAAAGAAGCATCTCTTTGGCAAATACTGTGCTACGTACTCCATGCAGTATCTGTAGAAAATTATTTCCAAGTCAGCTCTAAAAAATGGTAATGACATGGACTGGCAGAGAGAAATGCAGGCAATAGATTTCATTAGAATCACCTGGTGCTTAAAAAAAAAAACCTGCATTTAGGCCCCACCCCCAGAAATTGTTTCAGTTCCTCTGGGGTGGAACCCAGGTATCTATACTTTCTGAAATCTCCCAGGTGATTCTATTGTGCAACCAGGACTGAGAACCTCTGCTTTAGGGCCAAAACAGGATGATGACTATCTTCAAGTCCTGTGTGGAGAGCTGTGAGCCTGAAGGGGATATTTCTTTCTCCCAACTGTAATGGAAACATGGCTTCCTCCATTCTGCCTAGGATGAGAGAAATGTCAATGGCACTGGGTTGTGAATATGCTAATATTTTCCTGGGGGAGGTCAAGATGAGTATTTGGGAGAGGCAGTTCTCTGAGATCCCATAGAAAGATTGCTGAATGGTGAAACTGAGTAAGGAATTAGGAAGAAACTTGGGGCTTGAGGCAAAAATTGTATGTCTCTGAGGATGAATTTAATTAAATTTATGGAGTTATGAAGCTGTCAGAAGAAAAAGGAGTGAAGAAATTCTGGAAACAGATAGCTCAGGGCTTTGGAGTCAGCTGGGTCATCTTGATAAAAGTTGCTTCAATTCTGCCCCAGTTTCCTCACGTGTGAATGGGCATAATAGTAGTAGCTACCTTATGTTTGTTGTGAAGATTAATAAGATAATACATGTAAAACACTGAACACCATGCCTATTACACAGGAAGTAATAAATAGCTAATCTGATTATTGTTGTTTGAAAAGGATAAAGAATCCATGTGAACAAATCACTTGTATCCAAGACTCAGGAATAGGGTGGCTGAATATAAGGTTTGCCTTGGAAACTGGTATAGGCATAAAGAACCTTATATTTCTATTACAAAGGGAGTTGAAGGACATGGCTCCATTCTTAGCTTGCAGGGAGCTGGAAGGAAGAGGCCTAGCAGAGGAAGTCAGAGTGAAGGTGTGGAGGGCATGGGCTCAGAGACCAGTGCAAAGAGTAAGTGGGTCAGAACAGATGACAGATGGAACTGGGTAAGATCTATAACCATTTTGGAAGATGAGACCCAGAAACAGGGGCTGGCTACGTTGGAGGTAGGGCTTTTACTTGTTGCCTTTTATGAACCAACTGGCACCACGGAAAAGAACAAGATGGAATAAACAGATTGAAAGATAGTTGAATTTTACTAGTTTGAGTTCATACATTTTTGCTTTGGGGATGATAATTCTACCTCTGGGTTACATGAGCTAATGCATGTGAAAGTACGTGATGGTTAGGTTCATGTTTCAACTTGGCCAGGTGATGGTACCCAGCTATCTGATCAAGCAAGCACTGACCTAACCATTGCTGCAAGGATGTTTGTGGCTGGTTAATAAACCAACAGTCTGGTTTATTAAATCATCACTCAATTGACTGCAGCTGTGACTGATGACTCACCGAAGGGCATGCCTTCCACAATGAGAGAATGCAGTTAGCTGGATTTAATCCAATCAGTCGGTTGAAGACTTCTAAGCAAGACAGATAGAGGACCTTCACTTCTTCTTTGGGTAACCAGCAAAGCATTTCCTGAGGAGTTTGTCGAAGCTGCCAGTTCGTTTCCTGAGGATTTCACTGAACACGTTTGGTGAAGTTGCCAGTTAGTTTCTGAGGAGTTCATCGAACATCTTCATCGGAGTTGCCAGTTTGCTGCCTGCCCTACGGAATTTGGACTCATGTATACCCACAGTTGTGTGAGACACTTTTATAAATCTTATATTCATAGATATCTCTCATTGATTCTGTTTCCTAGCCCCCAGGATAAATGACGGGGAGTAGAACGTGCTGGTTTGAATGTATTATGTCCCCCAAAATGCAATTATCTTTGATGTAATCTTGTGTGGACAGATGTATCAGTGTTGATTAGATTGTAATTCTTTGAGTGTTTCCATGGAGATGCACCCCACCCAACTGTGGGTGATGACTCTGATTGGATAGTTTCCATGGAGGTGTGGCCCTGCCCATTCAGCGTGGGCCTTGATTAGTTTACCAGAGCACTATATAAGCTCAAACAGAAGGAGCAAGCTTGCTACAGCCAAGAGAGACACTTTGAAGAATGCACAGAAGCTGAGAGAGTAGCTGCAGATGAGAGACAGTTTGAAGACAGCCATTGAAAGCAGACTCTTGGTCCGGAGAAGCTAAGAGAGGACAAACACCCCAAGAGCAACTAAGAGTGACATTTTTGAGGAACTGCAGCCTAGAGAGGAACATCCTGGGAGAGAGCCATTTTAAAACCAGAACTTTGGAGCAGATGCCAGCCATGTGCCTTCCCAGCTAACAGAGGTTTTCTGGACACCATTGGCCATCCTCCAGTGAAGGTACCCGATTGTTGGTGACTTACCTGTAACTTTGTAACCAAATAAACCCCCTTTATAAAAGCAGATCCATTTCTGGTGTTTTGCATTCTGGCAGCATTAGCAAACTGGAACAAAGTGTTTTCTAAAAACCAAAATGTGGTGTGAATAAAAGCATTATCATTGTTTTTCTGTGTGGTTTATACCTAGAGATTCCCTCAAATGGTATTAAAATAGTGCACTTCAAACAGGTTTCTGAGCACATTGCCTTGAAGTGGGATTGTGGGGAAGAGGGCTGGAGTGGCAGAGAGAGGTGCCCAGGCAGGGCTTGAGAAACTGACTGAAGAGGCAAGAGGCGTCTCTTCTGTGGCTCCCAGGCCTAGAACAAAAGAAAGTTACACTGAAGCTTGCCAACCATGACAGGAGCCTTCTGTTGGGAAGTTTCAAGAACACCCATTCTGTCACGGAGAGAAACAAAAGATGAGATTCAAGAGTTTGGCACCGAGTCCATGCTTGTTAATTGTTTGCTGAAATGAAGACAAAATGTGGGATGTGATGTACCAGTGAAAAGGAGACATGGCCTTGCAGATAAGTCCATGGTGTTCTGGATTTGATGTTTTGGCAACAGAAGGTCACTATGTAGTCTTGAGTAGTATTTAAGGACCTGTAAACTACTGAAAAATGAGGAAATAAAAGTGTCCAATGTCACTCATCCACTAAGTGGACTTTAAAGAAGAACAGTTTCATCATGAAAACAGCAGTCACTATAATGATTTACTTAAGCAAGATTATGGGTGCTCATTCTCTGATTAGGGCTGCCCATGTTCACAGCACAAGACATCACAGTAGAGGATGCACTGAAATCAGTCTTCACTCTGCTCACCAAGCTGTGCACCCTGGTGTGGGGCTGTACTTACTCAGAGGAAGGGGTGTCTTTTTCCAGTTCACCCAAAAGCTCCACATAAGCTAATGGCAGCCCTCTCTCTGCAGGTCTGAAAACACAATGTATGATATTCTGCTTAGATAACTTCTCAAGGTCACCTCCAGACTCAGGATTATGAAACCAGTGAAATGAGGTATAAAGAGAAGATAAAAGCAATCAAAATATAAAATAGAGGGACTGAAAAAGAACAGCAAAATGAAGCGAAACATGAAGAATGTTAGAAGGTCCAGATATGGGTGGAGGTGCCCCCACTTATCTCTGATATTGTGAGTAACCAGGGAGAGAAAGTTCAGTGACCTAATGAGTGGCAGAAATGAAAATGAGGCAAAATGCAAGCAGAGGCATTTTGCAAAAAGGATCAACATGAGTCTGGCACCTAAATCCAGCAGTTGTATAACCAGGGCTGGAAAAAGTCCATTTTACCAGCAACAAGTCTGTTTTTAGGGAGAACAAGTAAAATGAACATGTTTCTAACAGTCCCCTGGATTTCTTTTTACTTTCATCCAAACTTCCTTCCTCCTCTGTGCTCCATGCCCATTCCAGCACCATGGTAGAGCTAAATGGGTACAGCTTATGTTTAAAATTTCACTTTGGATGATGATAACTTCCATACCATGTTCTGCCCCTCTCATTTCTACCTGCTGAATGGTCAAGTGAACATTCAGATAAGGAAGTCTTTAACTCCGAAAAGCAGTTTGGTCCTGAAGTTACTTAAGAAATGGCCAAGCTCCTTCTAATTTCCAAGGAGAGCAGAATTTGCATGTTAGAAATGGAGATGATAACACCTACACAAAGAATTTCATAGATACATACCAGGTTAGTTCAAAGGATATTTGCCTTATGGCTCACAGTATATCCCACACTTTTCCATAGGCCAGGAAAACCTGCAGCCAACACTTATCCTGGATTCTTATCCCTGAGGACATTTGTGGGGGACATCACCAATCCCTATGAGTTCCTACTGAGGAGTTTATGGTATGGTCTGTTCCATGTGGAATTAGCCTTTAATAATTTATTTGACCATCCATCATTTAATAGACCTCAACTGTTTTAGATGCTGAGAATACAAAAATAACTAAGCCATGGTCACTGCCTCCAAAGACCTTAGTAAGAGGAGATAGTAAAAACCACCAAAATGTTATGTTGCCATGACATATGTATGTCAGGGGAACTGGGGACACCAAGAAGAAGAGGTGCTCCCATGCAGAGCAAGCAGTGGAAGTAAAGACAGTGTGGGGCCAAGAGCTTGGTGCATGCAGGAAGATGCAGCTGGTCAGTTGGCAAGTTGAAACCCTGCTCTTGGAGCATGCAGGGTAAAGGGAAGGCCCAGGCCATGGAAAATGGGCCTGGGTTGGTGCTCAGAGGGAGGCCCCAGTGAGAATGTAACTTTTCTCTAACATGTCAAACCACAGGCCTGTTGTGCAGAGCAGAAGACTCTGTAGGATAAGACTGTAGTTCCCAGGTATGCCTGCAGTGAAGCCAATTTAATGTTAAAGAAGAATCCTAGGTGTAGAGTTGAGAGTTGCCTGGGAGATGGAATGAATGCTCAGGCAGATGCACCCGCAATGCCTCTGGCCCTCAGTGCTGAATTCATTAGCACTTCTAGCACCCATCTTAGCTGTGAAAAATATACATTTTAAAAACATTGATAAATTTATTATTTAGCACTGGGTTTAACTGTTTAAACCTTTCACGGATTGAAGATTCAAAACACATTTCTCACTATACGCCACTGAGTACTTTTAAAACAGCCAGTTTTCTCTGTCTTCCTTTCCCTCAATTCTTTCCCTCACTTTTTGGAAACAGGGCTAATGATTCCCTGGGGTGGGGACAAGAGATTTTCATCAGTACCAGCTCATGTCACCTGCCTTTTCTTCTCTCTGAAATTTCTAGTTTCTTTATACTTCATTTTCTCTAAATTTATCATCCCTCCCCCTTGGTTTCAGATGAGAGGTCATAGCCTCTCCTTGGGAATGCAACTTCTCAGCTACCCCCCAGCATCTCTAACTTCTTTCCCTTCCACCAAACTCATTCCCTAAAATTCTTACCCTGGATCCATGCACCTTTTCAGATCCTTTACCCAAACGACTGAGTATTTCTGGAGAATGCAAAGATCTGTCTTGCGATGGATTTGGAAGTGGTGTACAATGTTAAACAGGAGACCATTTCCAGCGTGCGGTCCATGTGTGCAACGGTCCATCTTCAAATGTGACAGCCACTGCCCATTGGCTCCCCAAGAGCCATCTCCCCTTTAACAGTCCAGACGGTAGGGAAAGATCCCTTACTCTCAGGGAGAGCAGTCCCCTATCCCAGGCCCAAGAGAGGAATCAGAATAGACCTAAAGCAGTCGTGGAAATTTCCTTCTCCTTGGCCACTCATTGGTCTGAGCTTGGGCAGCTGACCCAGTTCTGGCCAACAGGGTGCAGGGGAAGTCCAAGTAAACACAAGGCTTCAGGATGAAAAGGACTTTTGCTCTTTTCCTTTTCTCTTCTCTGCCATCTTGTGACTATGAGGCTACAAGCACATGGAAGAAAGTCTCCAGGTAGAGATGGTGGAAAGGAAAGTTAGGGGAAGGGTAGATGTTTGGCAGCATTACTGAGCAGCTGAATTACTGCTGGCAACTACTAACCTCTAGACCTGACAGGTGAGAAAAATGACCCCATGCTGTTTAAGACCCTGCCAGGTTTTCTGTCACTTGCAACCAAAAGCATCCTAATGAGTACACCAAAGCTTTCCTAGTTTATAACAAAATCAGGAAAATAAAGTGAAGATATTGAAATTTTTATAGAACTAGATTCAGTAAAGTTAAAGGATTGTTCTTTATTCTGAAATCATGTCCTTCCCACTATTTTTGTTATTACATCCTTTCTTATATAAAATGATGGTGATTGTAGACTGTGGTTTGTTTTTTAATGTCCTTACTTGGCAGAGAGAGAGAGAGGGAGAGAGGGAGAAGGAAGGAGAGAGAAAGAAAGAAAGAAAAAGAAGGCAGGCAGGCAGGGAAAGGAAAAATGAAGATTTTGTGGAGTTAGTGTTTCTCTGAGAAAATTCTTTCTCTTAGTCTGTGAAATCCAAAAGTCTGTGATGAGAAGAATGCTGGCTAATTTACCTTGAAGGCCTGAAATCAACCCGTGATGTGCTGGAGGCAGCTGGCACCTGCCCTCCAGAGCAGATGGGTAAATTTTTAGGAAGCTGCTTAACACAACCTTGGTAGCTTGAAATCTGACATGAAATCTGCAAATGATGTACATCAGGCTCCACTGCCCGCAACCCAATCAAGGGGGTTGTTTGCCAGTGTACCACTGTCCCAATCTGTCTCTCGCAAGTGTCCATGGGGTAAGCAGAAGGCAAGAGCCAGCTCATGCTAACTAAAACGCACATGCAATTGAAGTGGACTTCATTTATTCATTTTTTAATTTACAGTGAAAAATATTCTCTTTCATTGCTTGGTCTATTTCTCCCACTAAAATATAAGCTCTGTCTGGGCAGGAACTATGTCTGTTACTATTCATGCAATATCTTCATTGCCTAACACAGCATGGAGGGGAACAGGGGGCCCTCATTTTCCTAGGATTCATTATGAGACAGTCCACAGTTATCAGAATGCTTAGGGAGGCAAAAGTTGTCATAACGTAAAACATTCACCAATGAAAGAACTCTGTAGATAGATGAGTCCCTGTCCTCATGGAGAACACATTCTAAGATGGCTGAGAGAGAATATGCAAGTAACAAAAATACAATGTAATTTTCAAGCAGTGAAAATCACCAGGATGTGAGTTCTAAATAATCTACTGTAGTTTTTCAGTAAAATTCCAGTTCAATGAGATTTAGTGGTATTAAAATAAAATAAATAAATAAATAAAATAATGGGTTCTGTAGTTAATATATTTGGTACTTGTTGGTTAAACCAAGTTAAGTCAATTTCTTTACTGCTAAATTCAGAGCTTTAAAATGCTGATGTGCTTGCGTATCTTTAATTTGACCATGGACTCCACTTCTGAGAAGCATCACCCATAACTGAGTGGTCTATAGAGCACATTTTAGAAACACTAGCGCATTGGCATCCTAGATTTCTTAACTAGAAGGGTTTCTAACTAATTTCCTTGAGGGCCTTTTCTATTACGCATTAAAACAAAATATATTTAGGAATTCCATCTTCAGACAGACCAGAGATAGACAGTTCAGAAGTTTCCTATGTACCTTCTGCCCATCTCTTTACCGAAACAGAATCACCAAGAAATGGACTCTACTATAATTTTAGAGTAACTTAGTTGTAGGTTAAATAGAGTTTTTCCCTAATTGGGAAAAGTTCACTCCCTAATTGGGTAGTTAACATTCCCAAGGCATCAGATATATTATTTAATCAAGATGTTAATCTTCTTCATGCCACCTCTTTTCCAAATGGCATAATGAGTAAAAACCATCTTTTCAATCATTAGTAGAAAGAGACCTCCAAAGCCATTGTAACGTAGCCATTAGTTTTCGGGCAGATCTGAACCCCATCCATCTTAACAAGACACACCTCATTTTCATTTATAAACTCTGGAGCGATAAGTATCAAAGCCTTGTTTGTTTAGATGTCCTAATTTTTTCATTTCTTAATGGAAGGCTGGATGTTTCTGCCCTTAACACAGTATCATATAGTGACTAAAAGCTGTGGCTCCGGACTCATGTCCCAAGCTCTGCCTTACTAGCTGTGTTACTCAAGCCTCAGTTTTCCTCAACTGTACAATGGAAATAATAGCAATAACTTCCTCCTGAGTTACTGAAAGGATTAAATAAGATAATACATGTAAAGCACTTAACACAGTATTATTATCACTTTAGCTCAGTACGGCAGATCCACTGCTTGAAATGACTCTCTGCCAAGGACGTTTGAATTCTTCCATGTCTTCTCTCTTTCTCATCCAACCATTTCAGAAAAATACATTTGGATCCTCCGGCATTTCCTCACTGGAAGGATCTCCCAAGCTTTCAGTCATTTCAGCTGCTCTTTTTTGAACTATCTCCAAGTTTCCACTGGCTCCCTTCAGTGTTAAGATTTCAAACTGAACTCAGTCCTCTGAAAAGTGCCTGCCTAGAGAAAACAGAACCATTTGTGACTTCAAAATTACACCAAACTGTTCTTTGAAGAGTTTGCAAAGCCTTTAGTCTTTCCGTTATCAGTGGGAGTGGACTATTATTAGCATCTAGTTCTGCACTGATCTTGGATTCAGTTCTGATTTTGAAGGGAGAAATCACAGGCTGTTTCTTCTAGCAGGACAAAGATCGCCAAAGGGCTGAAATGGTTGGCAATGATGTGCTGTCCCCTGTTTAGCCCTGATAAAAAGTTGTGTTATTTTATTTTTCAGTAGGAGAGAGAAATTAGACAAAGGGGAAAAAATAGTTCTGGATTGAAAAGAATTTGGAGATTCTGCAGTTTTTCTAATATATGTGGTTTTTCTATCTCAGTATACTAAGTCAAGAGAAATACAGTTGACAATACTTTAACCAGAGCTCAACTCCCTGAAACCATTACTTACATAGATTAGAAATACTTACCTCAGGAGAAGATATCAAATGATGATCAAAGTAGCTGACTTCAGTGATTAATCAAAAAGCAATTACTGGGGTATGTCCTAGTATAAGTTAAGTCAGTCCAATGTCTTATTCATTATATGTATAACTGCACAGGAATTTAATCTCCATATGTGAATCCCTGTAAGACACTCCGCTCGGCCCTGCTAATTTTCCAAACTTTGGGCTACAGACTTGTCCAAACTTTAGTGTGCACTTTCCTAATGCTATGCCATGTGCCTGAGCTGACTCCTGATGCTATCCTGAGCTCTTAGCTAATACAAGACAATACTATCTAAATCAAAGAATATATTATCTTCAGAAAGATTGTATAACTGCCTGACCCACTTCTGTGAGCCCATTGCCAGGCCCCCAACCTTTTCCAGATGCCTCTCTGTAATTTTCCAGTCCCCTCCTTCCCTTCCAGACCACCCCCAGACCCTCTCAGTAGTTTTTCATTTCTCCATTTTCCTTCTCCCTTGTGTCCTTTAAAAAAAGTCTAGCTACCTCTGTGCTAGACAGAGTTGAGACCAGCTGCTGATAGCTTCTCTTCTCCCCTGTCCTGGTGGTTAGGATAGAGTTTGTCCTGCCACTTTAACTACTGTTGGGTGTTTTACTCTGACATACAGAAGAGATTTTTTATCTATTTTGTTATCTGTTATATTCTCAGCCTCTAAAAGAGTGTTCAGTCAATATGTGTCAAATGGATCGATGAATAAATGAATGAAAAGAATGTCTTCTTCTGGAAAAATGGAAAGTGATATTCAGAGTTCTGAGGCAGAGGCATTATGAGGGCTGTAACCATAAAAATAATATCAGTTGTGTCAGAAGGAACCGTACCTCATAAAGCAGAGCTGTTAACTTGTAAAGTATTTAGAAAGATTTTCTGACAAACAAACTTTTTAAAAAAATGTTTGACTACCTGGAAAAATTATATCATGATAATAGTCCACTGATTCCAATTAGGTGAGGCTTCAAATTTAAAGAATGAAGGTGCAGATTCTGAATTACTATAACCAGTGATTTTGCATTTGGTAGTAAGGCTTTATGAAAACCCCTCCCTCTGCTAGCTTTCCCAGAGGTTTGATGAACTTAGATGGGCATGGTTTCATCTTTAAGAAGAGGCAACCCCAATTTAACTCCATATTAATTTTCTTGCATTTGATGGAGACTACACTTTGGCACAGAAGATCCTGCATAAGCCTTCCAGAGGTGGAGAAGATCAGAAGCAGAAAAGGGGAGGATGGAGATTGTTGTCTAAATTGTGGTGCAACCTCTTGGGAGGTAATTGGGTCCCATATTAAGCAAATTATGGCCGTGCTTCCATTTGTATCATCTAGATACAAAGTTGTATTATTCTTTTTTCTCCAAAGTAAGAAATGATAGGCAATGGCCTTTGGGGCTTTCATAAACAAAAGCACAAAGAGGGCCAATTTTATATTAAATTCACTACACTGGTACATTTGAGGCATCAGCCATTTCTTTTCCCCCTTTTATTTTTTGACCTTGTGGCAAGAACTATATGGGATATCCCATTGTTGCCATCCCATTGTCTGGAAGTATAAACCTGGTATTTTCTGATGTCACTAGCTCACAGAATTTTCTATGGCAGCACTCCATCTTTTCAAGCAGTAATTAACCCCCCTCCCCAAATTGTCCCTATTTATTTTGAGAACTCCCTGAAGAAGCTTCACATCTGCCCAGACACCAGACTGTCCAACGCAGCCACCATCTGGCATGTGCCGGGACCTGCCTCTGGCTCCCCTTCCTATGACTCTGTCTGCCCCTTGATTCACCTACCACTGCCACCACCCGTCTGAAGTGAGAATGTCGATGTCCATGCCCAAGCTGCCATATTCTTGGGGTTTAGAGTTTTGCTGTGTTCTGTGCAAAGGACTGGAGAAAGGCCCTTGCTCTAATTCCATGCTGTACTTGCTCACATGGGCCCTGAAGTGGATCTGCTTATATCCTGTTCTCTCCATTCCTATAGCTTCCAGCTCTCACCCTCACCCTCACCCAGAATCTTAGAGTCTCCCATGAAAATAATTCTGCCATTATCTAGCTCTCATTCCTTGCCCAGAGTCTCAAACAGTCTTTCGGAAATGTTCCATGAGTTGCCAGCTGTCATCCCCCCTTCCCCAGTCTGGCCAAGACAGCGGTTGGGGCACAGAGTCCATAATTCTCATATCTCATCTCTCATCTCTCCGTTGGCACTATCCTCCAACCAAACTCCTCTCTTCATCTCAGCTACAAAGCAGAAGCCTCCATGTACATCAGGGGATACGTCTGGGCATAGGGTAGTGTGATGGGAAGGGTGGTGAGGTGAACGTGCACATTAGCAGCCAGTCAGCCACAATGCCCTATTATATAAGGAAGCATCTTTCTTCTTGTTCTCCAATGATGAAAACAATATCTAACCTCCTTGGGCTCCATACACAATACAAACTCCTTCAGTGTGTCCTTCAGGTGGACACTACCCATGAGCCCTTCCAGGCCCTGGGGATCAGTCACCCCTTTGTTGAATATAAAGGGACTCTGTGGGAGTTTTCTTAGGGATAGAGTTCCCCGCATGTCCCCCAGTAGGTATTTGTGTTTGTCAGCATTGCATCCCTTTTCCTCCTGTCCACAGCCACGAAGGGAAACACAGCCCAAGCTGCTCACTCCTGCTGTGTGGCACCCTGGAGTTTCCACTTAGGATTCTGTGTAGGATTGTTCAGCCTATGTCAAAGGGATAGTCCCTTTACCTGCTCTTTTTTACTCATCTGCAACTATGCCTTCATACATCCTCACTGGGGATGACTTGCAATTCTCTTGTCTTTTCCTGACTCTAGCTGGTCTGAAATCCACTTTTTATGAAGCACAGGTTCTGAGCAATATTATTTAAAGAGCAGTTGGCTAGGACATATGAATAGTAAAAGGAGCAAACAGGTATTTCAAAATGGGATTTCTATACATTATAAGTTTCTATGACTTATCATTAAAAATCATTACAATATTCTAGATTCTAGATGACAACCAAATAAAATTAATTACAAGGTTTGGCTCCTTTGGAAAAAGCTTTGAACTAACTGATCATTGATATGAGGATATTGTGTAAGTTCATTTGATTTACCAACTCAAATAATATGGGAGCCCAAGAGCAAATAAATACTTTTACATTGAACTTAGTTTTGTTGCTCAGATGTTATGAGCACTTGGCCACTTTGCTTCTAGGATAATGATGTTAAATAAAAAAATCAAGTTACATTTCTAAGATCAGATTCCTAACATGAAGCCAGTACCATATGTTACTATAAATATTCTATTCATATTTATAGAATAGCAATTCAGTTTTTCCACAATTTGTGATTTCTCTACTAAATCTCCTCTAATAAACATAAAAAATGTAGAATTGAAAGAATTTAACAAAGGATCTTAAATGAATACTTTTAAATAGTTGTAAGTGTTATAATATATAGTTATGTAAAATTATATGGGATATAGTGCTATAAGGATATTCAAGTGCTATAAGTAACAATAAATATCATTTACTGAGGCTTACCATGCACCAGATAGCTTGCCACATCTTTATTATATTATTTCATTTAACTTATGGGGTAGTTTTAATTCCTGTTTTACAGGCGAGGAAACTAATGCTCAGTGATAGTGAGTAACCTGACAAAGATAATAAAGCCAGTAAGTGGCTTTGAACCTGCATCTGACTGACCCCAGAGGCCACAATTCTGACCCCTCGGCTATGAGGCAGGAAGGACAGACAGTGAGCCACTTAAAGAAAGAATTAAATCCCATATATGCAAACGTGTACATAAATTATTTCTCCATCCCTTCATGAAACTGTCACATTCACTAAATTATCCGAGGGTCTGGGAAAAGATACAGAGCTAAGAGCAACGGGGTCCGACGTATGCTGAGATCAGCGGTTAGAGGATGCCAATGAGCAACCAACCAGAAGCCCGGGAGGCAGAAGTTTGAGGGAGTCAGGAAACAGCACAAGAAGGCCAAGGAGGCAGAGAGAAGCTACCGCAGCACAAGCACACACAAGTTCAGGGGAAAGAAGGGGTGCAGGAGATGAGAGGGCAGAGGAGTACAAACATCAGAAGCATGTATCAAGGAAGCTCGAACATGGCTGTTCCTGCCCCAGCTTCTGCATGTTTTCATAGTTCCCAAGGTCAGTAGCCAGCCCCAGCAGAATGAGCCTAGGCTTAGGGCACTGGAATGGGAACCGGCAGTTTGAAGCACCAAACTGAGACAGGAGGATCCTTAGAATTGTGCATGAGAAAATTCGGGCTAAAGGCTGCATTTAAAAAATACAAGGTGCATAAATAAGTGCCAGGAAGCATGGCATTTAGTGGGATTTGCTTCTTCAGCTCCCCGATACTTACAGCTCTCTCTAGAGCCCCTCTTGATCAAGCCCACATGTCTCACAAGGGCAAATGCCAGCTCTCAGAGACAGTTCAATGTGGACCCACAAGAACAAAGAAAATACTTTCCTAGCTACATTGTAATTTGTAGGGCCCCTCTCTCGCTCTTTGAATTCACCAAGTCATATATTATTCAGAGCCGTGTGCACACACATTGTCTTCTAAGTCTCTTCCTCTTGGGTTAATCCTCCCAGAATTCCCTAATCTGTCCCCATCTTACAGTATGTGCTCTAATTGTCAGTTCTCCCCTTAGAATAACAGCATGAGAAACTAGATTATTTCATTCTACACGTGGCTTGACCTTCTGGGAGTACAATGATCATGCCACTTCCCTAAATCTGCCCCTTAAGCTTTTTATTTTTTAATCATTATTTATAATTGTAGTAGCATTGTAAGCTGTTGTATCACCCTTGTATTGAGTATGTGGCCATCAAAACTGCTAGATCTTTTCCCATTAAACAGTAGTTATAAAGCCAGATATCCATTTTGTACTCACAAAAACTCAGTTAAAAATAACCTCAACGTGGGTCTTTGCCTGTATTCCTGTTAATTTCATTGCAATTTTATCGGCCCAATATTTCAAACTGCTGGTATTGGGTTGGCTTCCAACCTGCTGATTCTGTCATTCAAAAGTATTCTCTCTTCAGGCTCTGCAATTTGATAAACTGCCTTCTACGTCTTTATTGAATTAAACAATTTTCCAAGTCAACAAATATTTATTGAATACAGACTCTGAATTAGCCAGTCTTCTAGAAAATAGGATGAATGAGATACATGGATGAATGAGACATAACTGGTCTTCAAGTTGCTTATTGCCCATGGGAAAACAAGCATGAATATGGCTAAATACCATACAGTTTGGTAAACTACATGAGTAAAGTCCTATGAAAACATAAAAAATTAAGCAACTTATTGAATTGCTTTTTAGTTGTTTCAGTTTTTATATATCTAACATTCACTAAATATCTGTTTTCAGATCCCCAGTTGGTTGCTGTAGCTAAGGTTCAACTTGAAGTTAAGTCTGCCTAGAACAACTGGACCAAATGTTTGACTGAATGGACTTTGTACCACATGTGACAATCACAGCGGAGCACGTTGTTCCATTTGCTAAAACCGCTAGAATGCAATATACTGGAAATGGATGGGTTTTTATAAAGGGGATTTATTAGGTCTGCCAGTTTGAGTGTATTATGTCCCCCAAAAAGCCATTATCTTTGATGTAATCTTATGTGGGCAGTAGTATCAGTGTTGATTAGATTGTAATTCTTTGAGTGTTTCCATGGAGATGTGCCCCACCCAACTGTGGGTGAGGACTCTAATTGGATAATTTCCATGGAGGTGTTACCCCACCCATTCAGGATGGGTCTGAGTTAGATCACTGGAGCCATATAAATGAGCTGACAAACAGAAGGAACTCAGTGCAACTGTGAGTGACATTTTGAAGAGCAAGAGTGACATTTTGAAGAGGAGCTATAGCCAAGAGGGACAGTTTGACGAATGCACAGGAGCTGAGGGAGGAAATGCAGTTTACAGAGACATTGTAGAGATGGCCTGTGAAAGCAGACTTGTGCTCTGCAGAAGCTGAGAGGACAAACGCCCCAAGAGCAACTAAGAGTGACATTTTGGAAGAAGCTGAAGCCTAGAAAGGAACGTCCTGGGAGAAAGCCATTTTGAAACCAGAACTCTAGAGCAAACACCAGCCATGTGCCTTCCCAGCTAAAAGAAGTTTTCCAGATACCATTGGCCATCCTCCAATGAAGGTACCTGATTGCTGATGCGTTACTTTATGGCCTTAAGACTATAACTGTGAAACCAAATAAACCCCCTTTTATAAAAGCCAGTCCGTCTCTGGTGTTTTGCATTCTGGCAGCATCAGCAAACTAGAACATTAGGTTACAAATTTACAGTTCTAAGGCCATGAAAGTGTCCAAACTAAGGCATCAACAAGAAGATACCTTCACTGAAGAAAGGTCAATGGCATCTGGGGTTCTTCTGTCACATGGGAAGGCACATGGCTGGAGCCTGCTGGGCCTCTCCTGGGGTTAGCTTCTTGTTTCTGTTGCTTTCTCCAAAATGTCTCTGGGCTTCTGTCCTAGCTTGTCTCTCTCAGCTCCTGTGCATCCTTGCTTGTTTCTCCTGGGGCATTTCTAAGCATCCTTGGGTTCTCACTTACCTTCTCTGGGGCAAACTCTGGATTTCATTTCTTGGCTTCCCTTGGCTGTCTCCAAGTTTTGGCTATTTCTGTAAGCCCTTCCTTAGCATCTTCCAGGGCATTTCTGATTGCATCTCCAAATGTCTTTGTCAGCTCTATGTACTCTCTCTCTCCCTGAGCTCTCTTAAGGACTCCAGTAAACTAATTAAGACACCCCCTTGAGTGGGTGGGGTTACATCTCCATGGAATCAACCTAATCAAAAGGTCCCACCCATAACAGGTCTGTCCCCACAAGATTAGATTAAAAGAACAGTCTTTTATGGCACACACGTGTACTCAATTTTATTAATATCGATGGACATAACAAATACATTAGCAATTTACAAATATCTCCTCATGCCAGAGCTTTCTGTGAATTTATATTTAAGACAACAACAACATGAAAGATACTACCCAAGCACTTGCTGCCTCCTTTTGAAGTCAAAGATAACAAGGAGGTAGTGGGGAGCAAAGCAGTGTCCATCTGCATTGATGAAGGTAAATAATAGCAAACAGCTGGCTAAGGAGCTTAAAATCCCATTAGTAGTTCGAATTTGTCATATCTCTAGATTGTTGCATCTTGTAGCCAGCCACCAAGAATAAAGACACAATTTTTGGTTCCTTCAGCTTAAGAATTATTTGAGTTGTTGACTAATTGTTCCTTTATGTTGTCTTCCAGACAGATAAAAGGAGGAGGAAGAGGAAGAAGAAAAACTTTTCCTTCTCACTGTTTTCACTAGGCTGCCAAATTTACATTGGTCTTTCACTAAGCTGAGTCTTCACAAGAACAGAGATTACCTATCCACATGAGGGCTCTTGGTATTTTAAACGGAGAACACTGACTCAACCCTGACGACAACTGAAAAGAGAGCTTTCTTTTATACCCTCTAATTCCCTTTCAGAGCCACCTTCCCTCTCAGGACAATTTCTGCCCTCCACAGACTGTCTGCAGGTCCCTGCTTCTGAGGCAGGTACCCAAGTCCACCTTCTCTAGGCAGGACTCCAGGCTCAGACCTTATGCTAGGCCTGGCATTGTGTGTAAGGCACCTCAGGGCCTGGCAGCCGAAAGCTTTTCAATTTGTCTTTTGTTTGTTCTGCTTTTCGTTTATTTCCTTCCTCTTCCATCTCTTCTCACCCTTCCTTCCCTTTTTCTTTCTAATTCATTGAAATGTTTTATTGATAAAGCTCAATCAGTTCTTGGTCAATGCAAGTATGAAATAAAATTGCTTAAAAATAAATAAAGAATAAATGGTTGAAAGGAAATGAAATAAGCTTCAGTGACAGAGAGATTCCAAAAGGAGCCGAGAGGTCACTCTGGTGGGCACTCTTATGCACACTTTAGACAACCCTTTTTAGGTTCTAAAGAATTGGGGTAGCTGGTGGTGGATACCTGAAACTATCAAACTACAACCCAGAACCCATGAATCTCGAAGACAGTTGTATAAAAATGTAGCTTATGAGGGGTGACAATGGGATTGGGAAAGCCATAAGGACCAAACACCACTTTGTCTAGTTTATGGATGGATGTGTAGAAAAGTAGGGGAAGGAAACAAACAGACAAAGGTACCCAGTGTTCTTTTTTACTTCAATTGCTCTTTTTCACTCTAATTATTATTCTTGTTATTTTTGTGTGTGTGCTAATGAAGGTGTCAGGGATTGATTTAGGTGATGAATGTACAACTATGTAATGGTACTGTAAACAATCGAAAGTACAATTTGTTTTGTATGACTGCGTGGTATGTGAATATATCTCAATAAAATGATGATTAAAAAAAAAAAAAAAAAAAGAATAAATGGTTGACAGAGATTCAATAAGCAAGTAAAGTCACATCAAAAAATGGTGCTGGAATGACTGGATACCCTTATGCAGAAAAATGAACCTCAACCCATACCTTGAGCCATATATAAAAATTACATTAAAATTGATCACAGACCTAAATGTTCAGTTGTAAAACTATACAAGTTCTGGAAAAATCTTTGTGACCTTGGGTTACAAAGATTTCTTAGTTATGACACAAAAACACAAATTAAAAGAAACGATAAAATGGGCTTTATCACACATGAATCTTCTTTTCTTTGAAAGACACTGTTAAGAAAATGAAAAGACAAGCTACAGACTGAGAGAAGATATTTGCAGAAGAACATATATCTGACAAAGGGCTGTAGCCTGAGTATATAGAGAACCCTTAACATTCAGCAATAAGAAAACAAACAACACAATAAATAAATGGGAAGATTTCACCAGGGTAGATAGATGGATGACAATAAGAAAAGATGCTTTATATCATTAGTCATTAGGAAAATGCAAATAAAGACATGATGAGATAACACCTATTAGAATGGCTAAAATAAAATGAAACTGGCAATGCCAAGTGCTAGGGAGGTTGCAAAGCAACTGGAATGCTCATACACAGTTGGTGGAAATGAAAAATGGTACAGCACTTTGGAAAAGAGTTTGGTGGTTTCTTATAAAATTAAACATACACTTACCATATAATTCAGCAATCCTCCTTCCAGGCACTTACCCTAAGGAAATGAAAATCTATGTTCACACAAAAACTTGTATCCTAATTTTATAGTAGCTCTATTCAAAATTGCCCAAAACTGGAAATAACCCAGATGTCCTTAGAGGTAAATGGATAAACAAACTGTGATACATCCAAACAATGGAATACTACTCAGCAGTACAAAGGAAAGAATACACCAATACAGGCGATGACTTAGATGAATCTCCAATGCATTGTTCTAAGAGAAAGAAGCCAGATTCAAAAAATCATAAGAAATCATAAAAAAATTATTATTTTATTTGTATGACATTCTGTAAAAGGCAAATCTATAGTGACAGAGAATAGGATAGTTGTTGCCAAGGGCTGGGGGTTGGAGGAAAGAAGGACTGATATAAAGTGGCACTGGAGAACTCTTTGGGGTGAAAAAACATATCTTGATTGAGGTGGTAGTTATACAGGTGAAAAATTCGTCAAGCTGTACCTTGAGATTTGTGCATTTTACTGAAGGTAAATTATTTCTAAATTAAAGCAATTTAAAAGGCAAAATGAAGTAGAATTTTCAGTTAAATTAAAACTAAGGGAATTTGTTGCCAGAAGACCTGCACTAAGAAATGCTACCAGATGGGAACTTGGATCTTCAGGAAAGAAACAAGGGTGCTAGAAATGGAAAATATGAGGGAAATAAGATATAAATGCATGCGTTTCTTCATTCTTCCCTTTAGTTATCTTCAGGAGGGGGCAGGTAGAATACATGACACCTGTGTTGTGGAGGGGGCTGGTGCTAGGGGAGTGATTTTAAGAAATAAGAGAAAAGTTACAAAATCTCCTAGGGACTATAGCTCCTGAATATATAGTTCTAGCTTGATTCCATGGAACAGTACAGAGTCAAACTAGGTCTTCATGATACCAAACAACCTGACGCGTAAAACAAATTTGTGCCAATTATTCCCAAACATTTTGTGTTGGACATTTGGTGTCCATGACTTGCTGCTTTCAGACGTTTTTTTTTTTTTTTTTTTTTTTTAAGTTTGTTAGGTAATCACAGCCTTAGCCTCTAATTCTAGTCCCTTAAGAATTCCTCTACAAGAGGGAGGATGAGTCAAATGAGGCCCATTAAGGGTAGGAAATGCCAAAGTAATAGGGAGAGATTGACTTGAGGTCAGTTTAATTCCAAATTCTGTTTAACTTCTGACACTGGTTTTAATCCTCATTGTATTTTCTCATACATAAGATGGAGGTAAGAATATCATAGGGTTGTTATGAGGGTTTAATGAGATAATCTCTTTAAAATACCTAACATATAAGAACTCAATAAATGGGAATGTATCCACAAAAAATAATAATAAAAAAATATAAAAATGATCTCCAAGTTAAGACATCTTAACCAGCCAAGACTTAGGGTGAGGAGAAGGAGGGTGTGGGAGTCCACTCTTCTCATGGACCAGGTCACTTCATTGTTCTATGACCAAAGACACCATCTCAGTCACAATAGCCTTCCAATTACCCATGCCTTCATGCGGTCACTGACTTCTCAAAGGAGCAACAGAGCCATTCATTATCTTTGTAGCCCATAGAACTGCATATAGGAAAAAGGAGTGAATTTCAGACAACATCGAGGCTGTCCCAGAGGGCTATGAATTGGCAATGATTCCCTCTAAGGCTTACTTTACTCCAGCCACATTTTTGGACCAAAACCTTCTTTAAAGCAAAGAACTGTCTGATAATGTTTTGAATTAAATTTGTTTTAAGGGGTTTAATTGAATTCCACTAACATTTATTGAGCTTGTCTTGTTTGCTGAACATCATGCTAGACACTTTCACATATATATTGTTTCAATAAAAATACTCTTTAATGAACCTGCTGCATTTCCAGCAGATGGTTTCCTCAGTGTTTCAAAACATATGAAAAACCTGAGAGGTATTTGTGAGGCCCTTATAATCATTTTTTTCTAAGCTCTGTAATCTTTCCTTTAGATTAATATTTAAACAACTGATGAAAATAATGTCTCTTATTTGGGCACTACATTGCTCATCTCATACCACAAAAATTAATCACATTCATCCTTATATTAGTGACAGTGAATCTCCTTTAGCAGGTGGTTCAAATTCCATTATAAACATCACGGCCAGTCAGTTGTTTCCTGTCCCCTCCACCTCCATGTTCAAGGTGGGGGGCAGGCAGTGGGAATTACAGGTTCACGTGCAAAGCTAAGAAATAATAAATAATTCTGAGTTTCCCTAAGTGTATTTAAAGTTATATATTAGC